>NC_047527.1:16907791-17214714 GCF_012275295.1 Melopsittacus undulatus
AGCTTGTAGTAGGTGATCCTTGAATATTAACCAAGAGTCTTGGGCCCCCCTGCCCTGTAGAGCAGCTAGAATATCTCTACATTGCTCCAAGCATTTATTATAGGTGCTCGCAACTGACTGTGTGTGTTGGGATGGAATGATGCTCCCCTCCCCCAACATATCTAGTTTGTCCTTGACCAGTTTGGCAAGCCTCCTACCAAAACTGCTCTTCCCCTTCTTTGTCAGACCAGCTCTACCAGCCCCTAGTAGGCCTGGCCTTCTAAATTGAGTCCCATGTTCTAGATACCTAAACCCCTGACTATGGCACCACCTTTCTAACCATTTATTAAAATGGTCCTATGAGTAATGATATGTGTTTTAGCAGGATATTTTGAAACAGCGATGTGCTTACACATCAAAAAATATATTACTTATCAGTAGGCTTTTCCATACAAATTTTCTTCAGATTAAATAAATTAGAGATTACTTACTTGCACTGTAGTCAGTGTTCTGCATTTTTTCACTCTCAGTCTGTGAAATATAATTTGGTTATTGCTTATAGCCATCTACCTGTATTTTTTACAAACTGTTCTACTAGGGTTGTATTATCATTTCAACTTCCTTTCCTTGGTTTAGAAATACCATTGGCAATATTTGAAAGAAAGAGTTATATTTTCACTCAAAACTTTGAGATTGACCCTCTTCCAAAAAATAAGAAAAAAATAGGAAGTTTTTTTAAGCAAATGTCAGAGGAGGTCTTTTTCTTTTTAAATGTGTTGTCATGATCTAAATGGACAAAGAGAAAAGCCATGAAGAATTCAAAAGCTTGACAGCACGCCACAGGTTTTAGAAACCATCTTCATCATATATATAATAGTTTTGGGTTTTTTTTTTTCATTCAGTGTATATTCTTGTATTCTGGTTTGTAATTTATTTTTCATACATATATCTATTTTTCTTCTGTACTTTTCTCTAGCTTTTACAAATCCTTTTTCCCCCCCTCATTTGGCCTAATAATTATTCTGTCTGTTTATCTAAGTGTTCTTGTACCCATATTTTATAGGAACTAAATGAAACTAAATGAAAGAATATGTATGTTGACACTGAACACTCCTATCTGTGATGTCTGATTTTTTTCTGATTTCTTATTCAGCAGACAATCAGTTTTCTGACTGGAAGTTTAGCCATTGTTCTGCATACTGAGCAGAACACAAAAAAAAGATAATATTTGTGAACTGTGTTTTCACTAACAGTTACTGTTTTACAGATTGTATGCTACAAGATTGGATAAAATTATATCCTACTCGTCTTTAAAGTGGCAGCTAAATGGGATCTGTATGTGATAAGAACATACAATTAGCAGCACAATAAGACACAATTAAGGAAGCATTAGTGAACCATTTGTGAAGTTCTCTGGTTAGAAGCAGGGGTGCTTCTAGCCACTTAGTGCCCTAGAAACTTGCAACACCAATAGCTTGTCATAATTTAACACTTCTTGTTTTATGGATACTTTGTATTGAGCACCTTCTGTTCATTATAGTTGTTGAATCTCATTAATTGAAGAAAAACCTAGTTTAATTTACTAGTATTTGAATGTGTCATTGTTTTTTAGGTATTTTAAAGTACATTTTGCAGTAGTCTTATTCTTTCAATTTCAAAAGTACACAAGAGAAAATACAGTATTTTAAGTGATATTAAAGACAAATTCTCTGTCAGTATATAACTGAATACTTTGATTTTTATATTGGATGAAAAAGCAACGTATGTTCTTCTAGGCCTCTGCCCTTTTTTTATCACAACATATGTCCTTATTTCCCTCTTAAGAACAAAACAGTATTCTCTGGAGGAAGCATTTTCTATTGCTGTACACATGACATGTTATCTCAGCTTGTGCACAGGTAAAACACATTTGTTTATTTAACACACATTTATTTTTTATTTAGTGGGATATAATTTAAGTTCTTCAGTTTATACAGAAGTTTTTAAAAGATTGCTTTGTAAGGCAATAAGAAGAATAAATTCTGTCTGTAAGGTCAAAATATTATGGATGAAGCTCATCTCAGGTTTCTTCAGCCATCTAAGAAGTGAGTATCTGGTTTACAATAGTTGTCTAGGTTTCACTCTAGTTAATGGATAAAGATAGGCCCCTCAAGAGCATGATTCATTCCTCTTCAAGAAAATATTCAAGAAATAAGTCCCCACAAACTATATAAGTTTTAGGTAGCTTAGACAAAATAAGATAAATTCAACGTTTTAGGTATACAATCCATCCTAAGAGCTTTAAAAGTTGTCAAAATGGTAAGCTGCTGTCCATAGGGGTAAATAAGCCATTGTTACCTATTTAAACAAATAATAATAGATGCTTGAATTTCAGTTTTGTCAAATTGAAACATACCTATTTACAGAAAAGAAGGTCATATGAAGTGATGATTCTTTCAGGGTTCTGTATTACATAACAGGTACATCGTATTAGCGTTATTTATTATTACTGTAGATAGTATATACTATAATTCATATAATAGCATCTTTTAAGTTCTTTCATGTTTTCTGTTAATTTTATATCCAATTTTTTGTATTGTTATATCAATTATATAGTTCCATTTGCTCAGGCACTCTTGTTAATAATTATCTGCTGCAGGTAAACAATTCTCTGCCTTTACTCATGTCAGTGGGAATATCTCTTCTAGCAGTTTATATACAAACCCATCACTAGCCTTATTTTGATGTCTAGTCTGCAGTGCACCTATATATCAACCCCCACATTTGTCAGTTAAAGTGATTGATCCTTTTTTGGACTGGCTAATAATATTTTTATGAGTTTTCCAAGGGCAGATTGTACAGATTATATTGAATGCTCACATTTATATTTTATTAGGTTTTGTTAATTTTGAAGCAGATGTTTTTTGTCTTCAAATGACATTTGCCATGGATTGTTATTAAGAAAATTCTTTTCAAAGACTAAAAAATAAAGAGAGTAAATACATGCCAAATGCGCAGACAGCAATGACTCACAGAAAACAGGAATAATGAGTTGTTCTAAAAATCAGAATTTCCCTTCTTGTAACAATCTCAGCTGATCATTAGATGCATTACAGTATTTCACAGATGATTTAATAAAAAATAAGTATCCTGGCACAAAAAGAGGAAGGAAGAAGATCTATATTCTATCTCCACTATCTCCACTATACTTCTTCCTGACCTGAGGAAGCAGTTTGATTCACTTGAACTTAAATCAGTCATAAAGCAGTGGACTCAAAACCCCTTACCTGAGTATACTGCTGTTTTAATATTAACAGCTTTCTGCTAGGAGCTCCTATTTGTCAGTTCTTTGTCATGTCTCAGCCAAACTAATCACCTTAAAACTCTTCATATTTGATTTCAAACATGATAACTTTTGGTTACCTTCTCAGATTTTATCTGTGTTTTATTAAGAAATAGTCAACTGACAGTGAAAAAAAAGTTACCACTGGTGATTTGTGGAGCTTTCTCTTTTCAAAATGACTGATTTTAAATCACATATTTGTTCACTTTCTTCTGTTATGCTTTTAGAGAAGAAAGTGCTTCAGACAAAACTGGAGTCAACAGCAATCTTGAAATACGAAATGCAGAAGCAGACCTCTGAATTTGTCTCACTATACTGTATAATTGCTGTGTAAATATTTTATGATAACCCATTAGAACACAAATGTAGCTTATTAATTCTGTTTTTATAGTTTTCCCATGATGCAGCTCTTGATAATAGTTACATGTGATTGTTAAGTTACACTTCAGCACTTGCCTGAATTTTCCATATAGAGTTTGCAACTTAATTCAAAATGGGAAATTGCAGTGGAAGTCCCAAGGACCTTTACTTGGCTGAATGGCAAAATCATATTAATTTAATAGAAGTGCGAAAGTGGTAAAAAAAAAAATATCTGGATTACCTCTGTTAGTTATGTGAGGTTTAGATTGGATATAAGGAAGAAATTCTTTACAGTAAGGGTGGTGAGGTACTGGAATGTGTTGCCCAGGGAGGTTGTGAATGCTCCATCCCTGGCAGTGTTCAAGGCCAGGTTGGATGAAGCCTCGGGTGATATGGTTTAGTGTGAGGTGTCCCTGCCCATGAGAGGAGGACTGGAACTAGATGATCTTAAGGTTTTTTCCAACCCTAACTGTTCTATGATTCTATGATTCTAACACCAAAGAGAAGATTCGACTGCTGCTAAATATTATTTTAAAAATAAGCAGAGCTAGTAAAAAAAATTTCAGCGTTTAATTTGAAGGAAAAATGATGAACATAATTTGGCATCTCATGGCTCCTCCTAAATTAGGACAAAAAAGTATTCAGAAGTGTCTCACAATTTTAAATTACTTTTGTTTGAAATTTTAATAAATATAAAAAGGTTTTCTTTAAAAAAAATATTTTCTTCTTGAAAAGAGAGTATGACAAGATCCTTAGTTAGCCAGGTTTTTAGGTCAATCACAGAAAAAAGGGCAATTTGAAGACATTATATTTTTAATAGAATATTTTTAATGCTTTAAGGATGTATGAATTGGAGGAACTGTAAGTGCCTAGCTTCATCCTTTGTAACAAAATATACCAGATAAATATATTATAGAATATATGGTGAATAAATACAATCTAGTAGCAACACATTAGAGTATTTATCTCCAAATGTCTAACCTGAATAATGAACTAGAACTGGGTCTGTTAGTCTTTATAGCTGCTCTAGTACCTACATATATCTAACTGCTTCTATTTTTTCATCTTTATGGTCAGTAAGCCATTTTCCTCTCCTTTGCTAGCAATGGTGATAAAATTAGGATGTAAATGTTCTGTAGATACGGGGGCCAGAATTAATCCAAAAAGTTATTTTTTTTCTTTTTTGCAAGTGTAAACGCCTGTGATGGGAATGTGTTTCACAGACCTTTGAACTTAAGTGCAAAAATGACATTCTTCCATTGAGTTGTCCTAGTAGCATGACTTCAAAAATTAACTTTTGTGATTCATTATATGTATACTGAAAAGTGTTTGCTGCTTTGGATCAGTTGCTCATTTATTTCACAAAGGTAAAGAGGCACTGAATGTTAATATTCTTAAGAAAAAATAAATATTCCAAGGTAAGTAAAGTGTAAGTAAAACTTACTCTGGAGTACTGTGTCCAGTTCTGGGCAAGAAAGACAAGGAGCTGCTTCAGAGTGTCCAGTGGACAGCCACAAAAATGATCAGGGTCTGGAGCATTTCTTTTCATGAGAAGAGGTTGTCGAAGCTGGGCTTGTTTAATCTAGAGAAGAAGAGACTGAGAGGGGATCTCATTGCCTATAAATATCTCAAAAGTGGGTGCCAGAAGCATGGTGCCAGACTCTTTTCAGTGGTGCCCAGTTGACAGGACAAGGAACAATGGCCATAAACTAGGGCACAGGAAGTTTCACCTCAACATGTGGAAGAACTTTACATTGAGTCTGGCAGATCACTGGAACAGGCTTCCCAGGTAGGTTCTGGAGTTTCCCTTTCTGGAGACATTCAAAACCTACCTGAACGCATTCCTTTGTAACCTGCTCTAGGTGGCCCTGCCTTGGCAGGGATGTTGGATTAGAGGATATCCAGAGATCTCTTCCAACCTTAAAAATTTTGTGATTCTGTGATACAGAGTCTTAACAGAATAAATTCATAAAATGCAATATATATAACAAAACACCTAGAATTATAAAGGAAGATACTGCAGTGAGAATTTAGCTGTGAATTGAGTGGTGGTGAACAGAGAATTTTAAAGTATATTCAACAGCAGAAAAATGGGTTTGTTCCCTAATAACTATAATCTTGTAATGAATATATGTATGTTTGTGTACTTTTATTGTTTCTTTCATATATATATATTTTTTTCATTTGTTATTCATTTACTGCTGTAATGGTATGAAAAATAACTTTAAATACCAGAACAGATAATCATTATATATAATTTTACTTATATTTAAAACAATATATTAATGTATTTTCTTCTCTTTCTCTCTCTTTTTTTTTTCCCCCCTGTTTCGCTTGTTTTTTCTTATTCTGTTACCCTTTCTCTGGACATTGGTGTCTCTTGCTTTTGCTCCTTCCTGCTTCATCAGTGGTTTTTGGCCAGTTTGTATTTTTCCAGACATCACTCCATGATGTAGTTGAAGTGTATGATGGCCCTACTCTGCAGTCATCTTTGTTATCCTCTCTCTCAGGATCTCATTCAGGTATTCTTTAATAGAACTCTTATTAAGATGTTATTTATTTTTATAAACCTAGAAAGATAGTGAAGTCAGGAAAAAACCTTCAATCTACTAGATTCAATTCAGGAAAAACTATTAAATCAGTTTTGAACTAAAAGCCTAAACACTCAACCCTCATTGCATTATTGCATTAATGAATAAAATGAAGTAAAATAGAATCTTTTTTTTTTTAGATTTTTTTTTTCATCTAGTACTTAGTTATTATAGTGAGTGTTTTGGGCTTCTTGCTCTGTGCCTTTATGATTTTTATATAGTTAGCAATCTGAAATGGGTATTATATATTTTAAAGCAGTGTATGTTTGTAGCAAAGTAAAACCGTGTAGGTTATGTGTAACTCAATTGAAAGAGATATGAGGTTTGGGGTTTTTTTTGGTAAATGAAACAAACAACAAATATTCCTAATACCTGAGATGAGTTTAGTTACCCTTTTCTAGAAGAAAGTAATACCTCCAGTATATAATACTGAAATTGCACGTATCTTACAAAGTGTACTGAAGCAGAACAGGGGTTCAGGAGCATTATTTCTAGCTGCAAACATGCTGACAAGTACTTTGAATGCTTCTTTAGTAAAAAGTGGTTATGATAGCTTTGTATTTGCTTTGTTTGAGTAGGTGAATCCCTTCCATTGAGCTCAGGTAACCAGATCACAGTTAGATTTACTTCAGTTGGACCGATAACAGCTAAAGGATTTCATTTTGTTTATCAAGGTGAGACAATCTGGAAAAATGTGTATGTTTATTCTGTCATCACAAATTTTAAATCATCAGAGAGTAATAGACTGAGAATATAAAGGAAAATAATAGCCTGTTAGCAATATCATAGCTTTCACTATTTCTGCATGTTTTGAAAAGTGTTTAGGACCATTCTTTATCTGTATTTTGAATTTTAAATCAAAGATTTAAGAAGCATAAGAGAGGTTTCAAATTTAAGAAGACAGCTATATGAAGCAGCTGTTTCTGTTTGCTGATCTAATTGACTAATGAATGCTAGATCCATCTGGTAGCTCGAACTGGTTTATCTCTCAATTTTAATATGAATAACTGTGTTATTAACTGTGAGTGAATCAGTGATATTACTGTTATTAAGATACATTTTCTTGGTTTACATTATTTGCCTTATACATCAATACTTGCAACTGCAATTCATTCGTTAAATTTAAATCATGAGCTGACAATCAGAGTACACGTTTAGAAGTCCACAGGAATAGATGTAAATATTTATCTGACACAGAAAACATTATTTTTAAACCTTGTAATAGCTGAATATTTCATAGTTGTATTTCAGAGGCATTTTAGAAAGGTTTCAGTGTGGATCTTATGCATTGCTTTTAATCTTGGCAAGAATATCGGTGTTATGCACTTCTAAATAAAAGCTCTGACAACAAGAAGTATGCAATCCATATAGTGAAGATTCATTTGGGGATTGTGAAAATACTCTTTATCTGGCAAATAACCATGTGTTTCCTCCAGTCATTTTGAATACTTGTGGTTCAAAATCTGTATTTGTCCACTAAATCTAAAATGAAGAATCCACAGTTGTTTGTATGTTTGCAGCTGTTCCAAGAACAAGTGCAACACAGTGTAGTTCTGTGCCTGAACCAAGGTTTGGAAAAAGGATTGGAAATGAATTTGCAGTTGGGTCATTGGTTCTTTTTGAGTGCAGTCCAGGCTATATCCTCCACGGGTCAACAGCAATTAGATGTGATACAGTACCAAATGCGTTGGCACAGTGGAATGATTCACTCCCTACATGTGTTGGTGAGTTGTTAAGGCTCTTTAATAGAACTAATTACTGCCTAAAGTGTAGACCATTCTCTCTAGCTGAGTGTGTTCCTTCTATGTTATCTGTACAATGTTTTATTCTTGCTTACTTTTATTCACTTTCTTCTTCATTCAAGGTTAAGATTTTATTCCCCTGTCTATTGTAACCTTGCTGTGAAATTTCACAAGTTTCATTAACAAACTGCTGCTATAAATTACATGCTAGCTTCTCTTACTAGCATCAGTGACAGTGCCTGTCTGTCCCTTAACCAAGACTCAAAAACAAGAGTTTGTTCCCTGACTGCTTGCAAGACTAAGATGCTCTCAACTTGCAGATCTCTAATGAGATATTGCAAGCTATTATAAAGAACACTCCTATTTTAAAGACTTAGAAGTAGTTGCACTAAAATTTCATTATTTGTCAGAAAAAGAACAGTACTATTTCGTATCAAAAATACACTTTGCTTCTAGTCATAAAAGATTAAATTATCAGAATTAAAATTTCAAATTAATGTGCATCCATTAACATTTATAAAGCTGGTTTGCACCAACTGGAAATCTGGAGATTGTGCTGAAAAGCTGTACAGTAAAGAGATAAAATTCGAATGGTACATTTTTCCATAGGTTTATGTCAAGGGTAAATATGCCGTATTTGCATGTTAAATTTTACTAGAGTTTGGCTTGGTTTTTTTTTTTATATGGGAAAACACCAGTTGTTTATAAATGAATTATAATGGGTTATCGTTTGCATAAATGTTCTTGCAATGCCACCGAATTTTTCCACCTGTAACATTTGTTACAGTACTAACTGCATTATATATTAATTTTATGCAAACTGAATACATTAAAAACTACTCATTTTGAGGACCGAGACATCTGAGGAACTCCCTTTCCAGTCATGTATGAGTTAAAGTTACTTTATTTTTCCTGATAGAGAACAGATTTTTTTATAAAAATTATCTTAACCCATTACAAAAAGACATTATGAGCATTAAGAAGTACATAAGAAGATGTACGTGAGTTGGAGAAAAGGGAAATAGAGAACATTTTTTTCATCAGGTTGATTTTGTATCTTTTGTGCTAATAAGCACAAAATAGTTTTCAATAAGCACTGAATAGTTTTCAATAAAATACAAGATTTTTCTTAAAAAAACTAAGCTCTTGCTAGAGAACAAGAGTAAGTAAGCTGGGGTAATATTAATAAAATATGATTAACCAGCTATTATACATGTTTATTTAGACAGTTTCAGGCATAGACACAGAACCACAATTTATATATCAATAAGAAGATGAAGTATATATTTCATTTATTCTCAGTTCATAAAGATTTTGTACTATTTACCTCCTTGAAACGTATTCTTTTTTTTCAGATATGACAACTCAACATAGTGTTGAAATAATTATTTTGACCATTGATCACAATATATTATTGATATTTTAGTATGCAATTTAGCCTATGGAAGACAAAGCTATTTGTCTCTAGGCAAGCTGAACTGAGAAAGGGTTACAGGTCACCTTATGTGTGAAAATTACTGTGCCAATAAAGGTGATAAAAACATATAAGAGATGAAGATTGCATTGAACTAAATCAGTTTGATAATTGAAGTGGTAGACATGACTGTATTAAATTGTCTTAACTTTAGTGAATACTAGAATATTTCCTTACAAATAATAGACATCAATTGTTCTGTCTGTTCATCCTTTTATGAGTAATTATTGAAATATTTTGACAGTGACCTTTAGTTTAGCCATGTAGTTCCCAACAGATTCTATTAATTATATACCACACAAAATGTAGCTACAGTATTCTGTATTAAGATAAGTTGCATTCTCCTACCTATTTTCTAAATCTTTGTATTTATATCTAATGAAATCCATTCAGAACTTAGTAGCACTGCATAGAAGGGATACATTAGCTTCTAATGGTTTTGATAAACCATCTCATTAATCTTTTCCTTCAACTTCTAAAATACAGAATATCTTTATCTAGATTAAGCTGTAATATCCTTTGTCCCTGTCAGAATGATCTAGACAAGATACATTCAAGTTGAATATTCAGAAGATAAACTTGGTGATACTGACTGCCTCTGTTCTGTTTCACACATAATACTTTTATTAGGGGGCTGGAGCACCTCCTGTATGAATACAGGCTAAGAAAGTCAGGGCTGTTCAGCCTAGAGAAGAGAAGGCTGCTTAGAGACCTCATAGCCACTTTCCAGTATCTGAAGGGGGTCTACAAGGATGCTGGAGAGGGACTTTTCATCAGAGACTGTAGTGATAAGAGTAACATGTTTAAACTTAAACAGGGGAAGTTCAGATTAAATATAAGGAAGAAGTTTTTTACTGTGAAGGTGGTGAGGCCCTGGAACAGGTTGCCCAAAGTAGTGGTAAAAGCTCCATCCCTGGCAGTGTTCAAGGCCAGGCTGGACAGAGTCTTGGGTGACATGGTCTAGGGTGAGGTATTCCTGCCCATGGCAGGGGGGTTGGAACTAGGTGTTAAGGTCCTTTCCAACCCTAACTATTCTATAATTCTATGATTCTATGATTCTATTAATCTATGAGCATGGATACAGTGAGTGCAGTCTTGCAAACACACACCAATTTGCTAACTAATGTGATAGATCCATAGTCTGCAATGGGTTAATTCACACACACAATGAGTAAAGCAGTTGAGACTGATGCTTATTAATTATTTAGAAAACATCATATCAGCAACATTAAGAAAGAACATACCATTTTTTACAACATGTTTTGATCTTTAATACTAATATAATTCATAATTATTCAAATTTCATTCTTGATCCCTAAAAATAACAGACTGGCTTTAACTTTCTTGAAGGTCAGATAAGTAAGGGAATTATGACCATGATTCTGCCAGGCAGAAAACTAGTAGGAAAACATAATTTTCATTTTTCAAAAAAATGAAAATTTTGAGATACAAGATTTTATTTTCTTGAGGCAAATATAAATTTTTAATGTATCATAAATTTAAAAAAAGTTTTCAGCCATGGTATGCTGAACATTGTGTAAGCTTTTACAATAACTGTTCTCACTTCTGAAGCTTCATACTTCTTTTCTTGCCTTATACATTTCCTTCCAGTGCCCTGTGGTGGAATTCTGACAAAGCGCAAAGGGACCATTTTGTCTCCTGGTTACCCTGAGCCTTATGACAACAACCTGAATTGTGTGTGGAAGATCACAGTACCAGAGGGAGCTGGAATTCAAGTAAGTATACTTGTAATTTGCTTCTTATCATCACATCTAAGTCTGTTTTTCCTGATGCAAGAATATGAAAAGATCATTTATTCATACATTTTTCTATCCCACTAATGATTCTCACAGTGGAATTTATTAAACATCATTTTTATTCCAACAGTTGTTAAAAGTTGTAAGAACTACAGAAATCTTAAAAGATACACTTGTAACTTTTTTTTGCTTTAAAGAAAACCACCAATACTTTTAAATGATTTAATATGTCAGTGACTCCTAGTAAGCCAGAGGAAATCAAGAGGCTTTCCTGTGATTTTTTTTTTTTTTCCCCAAAGTGAATAAATCTCCTCTAACAGAGTGCAAGTAAGTAGGTTGTTTCAATGGACAAGTTATAAATGTTTTCCTAGAAACTCTTGTCATTGACTCTATAGTTATGGAAGTTCATCGTGGTATAAAGATGCTCCAGTATGTTTCAGCATGAGATGTGAATTTCTCCTTTAATATACTGGCATAATTCTTGTTTACTTACTTAAATTAAGAACTTCATGGAACAGACAGCAGCAAAGCATCCATTAAGCTAAGTCCATTAACAATAATATTTAATAACTTAAATCAGTTTTGAGATTGATTTTGAGGACCACTACATTTAAATGTTTGACTAAAGCTTGAAGGTTTCTTACACAATCAGTAATGGAAGTTAAACACTTGAGAGGATAGTTCAGATTATTTAAATTGCACATTAATTGACTTCCTTGTTTAGGCAGTCACTGTTGCTTTTTGGAAGAATTATCTCTCATCAAAGACTGATTAAATTACTGACTTATTTTAGGTTAGGTGTCTAATGTACATGATATTCTTTTGCTCCAGAGTCACAAGGAAAAGAGATATTTACTGTTTGGTTGGGTTTTTTTTAGTTCTCCCAATTTATTTTTTTTTTCCCCCTGAGCTAGTGGAAAGCCATCCTTCCTTTATATTGTCACTAACAGAATAAGTCATTCATTTATACTTCTATAAATGTAATGACAGCAGGGCAGTTTCAGGGCATACCCTGTATTATTTTAACTATATCTCTAGAAAGTCTAATATTGTAACTAAAGCAGGACAGTCATTAAATATGATATTCATGCTTCATTCTTTGAATCCTATCTGATTTTCAGGGCTATATGTGGAAGATAAAGTCTCAGGTATAGTAAACTGAATACAGGATCAGTAAGTCAGAAGTCATCGTATCATTTTTACTGCATTATCTTTCACAAATAAGCTTTGCTTTATAGTTACTAGTGACAAAAAAAAATGGTCGTCAGAATTCTTTTTTCACTTCATAGGAAGGAAAAACTAATATACATATGTAAAAATGTAATTATTACTATCAAAATCAGCTACTTGAGGCAGCATTTGAAAATGTGGACCGATTTTGTCCAACCTGAAAATACGTGCAAATGTGGATATTCAAGATACTGTGGCAGCTAATGTTTTTGTGTTTATGTAAATGCATAACATATCTGGACATTATTCTTGACCAATATTTATTCCTTCAAAGTAAAAAAAGACACTTTCCAGCTTTAAAGGAGATAAAAAAATGTATCACCAATGCATATTTCTCTATAGAATGTGTAGATGGAATTTTAAGCTATTTAGGTATAACACTATCAATGCGTATGATTATATTGTTGAATTTGTTTAAACTATGATCAGATGTAAATGCTGAGCTGTCTTATATTAAATTGAGAAGCAGACATTTAAAAGTAGATTTAGGTAAATATGAAGCATGCACCAAATCTTCCTTCAGGCAGCTAACATAAATACCTTGTATAACGCAATTAATCTACCATAGTTTCTTATGAAGTTAGAGCAGAAAGACACCTTGAGTAGATGATTCGAAACATCTACTACAGACTCTGTCTCCAAGTCACTGCCTGAAGGCATGTCTGTATTTATTGACTACATGGGGAGGTTAGAGCAAATAGCATCAGTTGAAGTAGAATAGATATTTTAAATTAGGTGGCTTATGATAAATACAAAAACCATGGTCAGCAGCAATCTGGCCCTGGAAACACAGTCAAAACATCTCATAATTCAAATTTTGCTCTGAAAGTTTCCTAGATGCCTGCACTTCCAGTTCTGTGTCTTCAGAAATATTTCTGACAGAGAGAACACCTAAGTTTCATCTAAATACCCTGTGAACCAAAAAATAAATAGCCATGCCTTACAGTTTTCTGAGACCAGATCCACTAGGCTTCCTCCAAGTACTAAAACATGCTAACAGTAAGGGCCTTTCCATTGCTTCACTTCAAAGAAATAAAAATCATCTTTTGCCTGTATTATCTGACCAATTCCTACAAATAAGTACAGTGTTTAAGACCCCCATCCAAGAAACAGGTAGCCAGACTGAACTTTCCTTCTACATAGAAGAAAGTCCAAGTCATATATTTCACCTAGAAAAATAAATTCATTACCTAGTTGTAGTGGAACCGGTGGTTGTTTCTTCTGTTGAAGTTATTCTATTTTGGAAAAAAATAAAGAATAGTTGAAGGAAAAGAGCACTAAAAGAAGCATGATTCTTTAACTTAGTGGCTAAGGTAGACTGTTTTGAGAGAGGCTGGGGTTTTATCCATGCTTCTGTCACTCTTTAAATGATTTTCATTGAACATTTATTTCACTAAATAAAATAAAAAAAACACCTCCAGAAACTTTCCCCTCTAAAACAGGAACAGGAATTTCTCTGTTTTGTGGAGAGTGTTTTCACTATATGAGAACAGATATATCCTCCCTCTTGCAGTCTATCCGCTTACAACTTTACATCTCCTTATGAGTGAAAGGATGTTATCACCTCTGTAAGGAATTAAGTGAATGTTCTGCCATTTGCTTTTACCATGCTAGTGGCTGCTTCTCCTCAGGAGATGAGTCAGTGGTGAAGCTAACCAAACAAAGGAGGTTGCTCTTACCTGAAGGCAGAATTGAACATGGCAAGACAGGCAAATAAATGTGCATCACTGTGGGACTTTTTTTAGCTCTGGATAAACTAGAGAGAATCACAAAAAAACTGCAGTAATTGACGATACAATTTTGTCCTCCCCTGAGATACCTTCTAATATGGGGATCATTCTATATCCAGATGATTCTCACAGCTGCGTGACTTGCCAGAGGTAATATGCGGTTATCAGTAAGGTCACAGGATTCATAAGTCATAATTGGCAATTAAACAATGTTGTAGCACAGTTTTATTCACTTAATTATGGTTTCCAATTCTCTTTAAAAATGTGAGAAACTCACAACTTTTTGTGATTGGAAGCAGTAGAGGCCACAATTTAATCACCTCTGTGCTTGAATACAGAGGAGACAAGTTTATGTTCTTTACCTCACATTTTTCTTCATAGGTGCAAGTGGTGAGTTTTGCCACAGAACACAACTGGGATTCCTTAGACTTTTATGATGGTGCTGACAACAATGCTCCAAGGCTTGGAAGTTATTCAGGTGACTGAGAAGATTTTACAATAAGTAAATCTTTAAACTGCCATGACTTCTTAAATATGATGGATAGTGGTTTAGCAACTTCATCTGCCAGTTCCCTCAGGGCTTGTAGATGCATCTTGCTAGCTCCCATGAACTTGTACTTCTAGTTCTTGTGTGTGTGTTTGTTCTTCCTATTAACAATGGGTAGTATTCTTTCTGATTTAATCAATCATCTCTTAGCAGACTTTAGAAAGCTGGATATTTGAAAATGTTATAACATTGAAATAACATTCAGAGGCTCCCAAACTGGATATCACTCTTAATGGCAGGGTCAAGAAATACAGACATCTAAAACCAAAATGCCTCTTGAAACTGCAAAATAAATAAATTATGCATTCTTTATGCTTATTTTAGGTAAACAAGACAGTCCTATTTGCCTTAATTTGTTTTATTTTCCTTTCTTTTACTTTGTTCATGTCTATGGAATGAGATCACAGACAATATTGTTGTCCTGTCTTGTGCTGAAAAACAAATAGATGATCAGCCACATTTCTAAGAATAGCTCTACAAACTATGTTAAGAGCTGCTTGATATACAGGATTTACTCTTGCTTTTATGAAAACCCTTATGAATATTTCTCTTTTCCTGGATGAAAGCATGTAATATAAATTTATATTAGACCTTGCTTCCCTGAATACCTACAGTTCATGTCTGTGATATTGTGGTGCACTGAAAATGTAATAAAACTTTTATTTGGACAAATACTTGGTAGCATCCATGATGGCAAAATATGGTGGAATTGGTTATATGACCTTCCCCTCTCCCTTACCCCCTTTCCCTTTTTCTCTTTTTATACACACACACTTATGTATTTAGTTCAGTTTCTGTGCATTTCAGTAATATTTTGATTTCTCATTTCAGGAACAACTATTCCTCCACTTCTCAACAGCACATCAAATAATCTGTACCTAAATTTTCAGTCTGATATCAGTGTTTCAGCTGCTGGATTTCATCTTGAGTATACAGGTAATTCAAACATGTTAGATTAATGAAGATCTGTTGCTGATTCCAGACGTCAGATGTACCTAAACAATATGAAAGAGGAATATTCAGTCCTATTGCACATAATCTGCATACCGTTACTTCAGAGTAATTTATAAAATTCACATTTAATTAATGATGAACAATATCATGCTTGAAACCTGTGCTGTGCTGTACTGTAAGCGCTGCGAAGTTTAGTTTGTCTTGCTTTTGCCTTTAATTTGGTTTTGCTCTCTGAAAAGCTTTTCTGAACACAAAACAGCCAGGAGTGAATGTGGATATGACAATCCTGATCCCAAGATAGACTATATTTATATAATTATTGCAGGCAAAACCAGCACACTGATTTGGGGGATTTTTATTTAACTTCTTTGCCACTTAAAAATTAATTACTGATTCTGGTACTGAAAAAATATAGTCACAAAACAAACCCTTACAGAAAGCATCCCTGTTTCCCTCTGGACACAGTCTTTTGTTCTCATCAAACACTATACTGTCCATATGGTGAGGGAGGGGCAGTGCAGCAGGCTGGGTCAGTGTCCCAAGGATCCCGGCTCTTGATGTCCGCTTGGGTGGACTCTCAGACTCCAGCCACTGCTCAGCCAACTGCTTTGGCTGCAGTCTCTGGGCAGTCATGTTCTCTCTGTCGTACTTCAGTGAAGTCTCCTCTCTCCAGTCGCTCTGGCCTTGTGGTTCCTCTCTTGGTGCTGACTGACATTTATGCACATTTTCACAGAGGCTGATCTGACGGGTGCAGACACACCACAGGCTCCTCTGGTGAATGCATCTGTGAGCAGCAGGTCAGCTGGAGTTGGCTGGAACTGTCTGTGGCTAGTATAAACCCTCATCACTTCTCTCAGATCCATCTCTGCAGCCCCACACTCCCAAAATCTGCAAATTCTGCCCAATAATGTTTGTACTATATAGTATGTATTTTATATGTGTGTGTAGGACACAACAATGAGTCAGTTTCAGCGAAAATGAGAGAATGAATAAACTGAAAATAGCAGCTGTGTGTCTTAAATGACAAATGCTCACAGGTTGGTGAGAGCACAGCAGAATTATTTCAAATGCTTTTATTATTGCTGAGTACCTCAGTGGAAAAGGCTATAATTATAAACTTGCTTTCTGTCTCAGTGAAATTGCCTGAGCTGACTGACAGGAATTCTGGCAGTCACTAATATTTTGTTGCAGAATTTTTTTTTTATTTTTTTTTTCCTTCCCAGCTGTGCAGTTCCCTCTGCTCATATTGGTGCTGGTGTCTGATCTGCATAATTGTGTCATGGTTACTTCTTGTCAGTTTTACAGTATGCAAATCCTATGCTCTGGTTGTCTGATTAGCCATTTGGAGAACACAGCATTCCAAAATTGCTAGCTAATCACTTGTCTTTAACTAAGCATTAATTATAGGTTAGACTGATTCTGGATTGAAATTCAGATACTCTTTCAGCTGCTTACAACTTCAGAGGGGAAGAAACTGAAGAAAGTTAGGGAAACAAAGTATAATGAGACTGAATCTAGTGAAAGTGCAATTGCATGTGTATTTCTATGTGTCCAAATAACAGAAGTGTGTAGTATACTGCTGGTTTGCAATTGCAACTCTAAATAAAAGAATTCACAGTATATCATTTAAAGTACTGGTACATACCAAGAACAATAGCTGTATATGTATGTATGGATTTATACAGGGGTATATGTGTGAATCTGTACAAATGTAATACATTTTCAGTGTGAGTGCATGAACCCAAAGTTTATGCTGAAAATTTGTGATTCAGGAAATACTGATGTCCCTCAGTAGATACACAATTAACAAGCTCAGTAAAATATGCTGTTTTACAAAATTAATTAAAAATTAACTTTGCATGTGCAGGTGACAGAGATATGTGATTAAAACATTATATAGACTGTTGTGGTTTAATGTTCATTGGCAACACAGCTGCTTGCTCACTTCCCCTCACCATTAGAATGGGGACAGATTTGGAAGGAAAGTAAAATTCATGCACTGGGACAGTTTAATTGGAGAGAAAAGGAAGATAATATGCTACTCCTTCTTCTTCCCCTCTTAATAATAATTGGACTATATGAAACAAGTGTAGCACAATGCAATTGCTCACCACCTGCCGACCATCACACAGCCAGTCCTAAGCAGCAGTCCCTGGCCAGCTTTCCCCCTAGTTTGTATACTGAATAGACTTCATATCATATAGAAATTCCTTTGGCTGTCCTGGCTCTGTATCTTCCCAAGTTCTTCCCAACCCCCACATCCCACTCCCTCCTCACTGGCAGGGAAGTATGAGAAGCTGAGAAGTCCTTAATGTAAACATTACTTAGCAACAACTAACATAGAATCATAGAATAGTTACTGTTGAAAAGGACCTTAAGATCATCTAGTTCCAACCCCCCTGCCATGGGCAGGGACACCTCACACTAAACCATATCACCCAAGGCTTCATCCAACCAGGCCTTGAACACTACCAGGGGTGGAGCATTCACAACCTCCCTGGATAACCCATTCCAGCACCTCCTCACCCTAACAGTAAAGAATTTCTTCCTTATATCCAATTTAAACCTCTGCTGTTTAAGTTTGAACCCGTCACCCCTTGTCCTATCACTACAGTCCCTAATGAATAGTCCCTCACCAGCAATCCTGTAGACCCCCTTCAGATACTGGAAGGCTGCGATGAGGTCTCCACACAGCCTTCTCTTCTCCAGGCTGAACATTGGTGTGTTATGAACATATTCTCATCCTAAATCCAAAGCACAGCTCTGCACCAGTTACTAGAAAGAATATTAAATCCATCTGAGATGAAAACAGGACACAGACTTTGGGATCGAGTGAGGAAATTGCAATGTCTAAATGTATTATCTTTACTGGAAAAAAATGTAAACTTTAAGAGCAGAAATGTCATGGGAAGTAAAGAATTGTAGTTGGAGAGTAAACTATGGTGACTTCTTTATTAAGATTTTCTGTGATGTGTGGTACATTTTATAAAAATACACTCTAAACTAACCATCATATTGTGCATATGTGGGAATTATTGAAGTAAAATCTATGATATTCAAAGGACAGAATAGAATTAAGTGAACATTATAACTCCATAAAATCTGTGGAATATATAATCTATAAATTTTTAATAAAAATAAACCAGAAATTGTTGTCAAGATTATTTTGAAGTTAAAATACAGGTTCTTTGTAAGTAAATTTCTATACTGCAAATTACAAAATAATTACATATTTTTGAAGAATACCTGTGGAAAAATGCAATATATAAGGCATCCCTGTTTGTTTACCACTGTGACTCACACCACAGAACTAAAGCATGGTTTCACAGGATGCAATGTGGATTCCTGCCATGCAAAACTAAATAGAAGAGTGTACTTCATCATCTCATCTAATGCCTTCACACATGGACAATCATCCTATAGGACCAGACTAGCTAAAGCTAGAAATAATCACCAGTCACCTCCTTATTTTCTACTTGCCTTAGCATAGTTTCCAGGAGAATCTGCTCCATGATCTTGCCATGCACCAAGGCCCTCAAGGTTGACCAACCTGTAGTTTCCTGGGTCTTTCTTTTTTCCCTTTTTAAAAATGGGGGCATTTCCCCTTTTCGAATCAGTGGGAACATCACTGGACTGCCATGAGTTCTGTATCTTCCTGGGTAGATGTAATGAAGAATCTGTTTCTCTTTTGAATAACTGTTAAAAAGGCATGCAGTCTTTTGGCCAACCAGCTTCTATTGCAATCAGAAAGTTGAAATATTAGTGTTATGACTCTACAGCTATTCCATTACAAGTAGCAGATTAGGTGAAACTTGATGTAAATATTTACTCTCTGTATGTGTGTGAATGGAAGAGTAGAGTCAGACCTCTGAAGAACTGAATGCAGATGAACAGTTATACTTCACCCTGGTGTTTCTGTGTTCTGCACTTAGTGTGGTATTGGCCAGCATTCCCTAGAACAGATGCTGAGAAAGAAGAGTGGGGTGCTCCCAGTTTGAATTAGGTGGCTATAATTAGGAGTTAGACTGCAGGTGAAAATGAATGAGTCTGAGCCAGGAGGCAGTGGAAATTTAGAGAAGAGCTTGAGTTGAGACTGCAGGTTATTGTGAAGTGTTTGTTGCCACCCTAATTTCTTCTGTCCTTTCCCTTTACTCAGGGAAGAAAGTTTTTCTCTTTACATAACATTTGGTACAAAATAGTTCACTAGTTGCTTGCCCCCAGAGAAACTGCTGGTACTCAAGAGCTTCTTAAAATATATCAATAGAGTGCGCCTATGTACAACATACACAAAAGTTCTGTGTGAATCTAAACCCAGATTTTATGTTCTTTAAATTGTCTAAACTTCTCAACTTTACACAGCTATAGGTTTGGACTCTTGTCCTGAACCACAGAACCCAAGCAATGGGATTAAAGTTGGAGACAGATACATGGTTGGTGATGTGGTGTCTTTCCAGTGTGATCAGGGCTATTCTCTTCAGGTGAGCCAAGTTTTCAACTACAAGTAGTGCATTTTAATTCTTTTAAAGTGGTTATGTTTGGGTCTGTCAGTATGAAATTGGCACTCAATTCTTCAGAAGTTTTGAACATGTGATAACCTTGCAGAACTGGTAGGCTTTTCTGCCAAACGTTAAATTAGCAACTGTCTGATTATTCCATCAGAAGTGTATGGCTCTATATTAGTGGTTATAGGTTGTTCTCTTATTACTGATGGCATCTTTGGTATTCACAGCTGAGCAAAAGTGCTGGCAAATCAAGTTAAATCACTTAAGTAATTATCCATTAAAGATTTTTTTTGTTCTCCATGTATAGGAGAAAAGAGGAAGAGGGGGAATAAAAACAAACTAAAGGGAAGGAAATAATTGTTTTTCTTAGTAAATCAGATAGTGTCAGTTACTTTCTTTAAGTATTTTCTTGGGGTGTATTTTTGCCATGAAAATTTGCTATGCTCTTGCATTGGCAAAAGTATAACTAGGGGCAATGCAATGATCGTAAGTCACCAGTAGGAATCTGTCTGCCTGTAAGAAAGTTCTTGAGAATATTTTAAAAAATCTGTACAACTACACTGTCAGACTGGTCCAAAGCTGTGTATTCTTTCCACCTGAGTCCCTGAAAGGACTGAAGTTTCAACTGATAGGTTATTGTTTTCAGCAACAATGTTTTCTCATGTGTGACTCTGAAGACCATACAGTTTCCACTTTATCTAGCTGTTTGAAAGTGTAAAAAGAGAGAAAATAATCACATTACCCATGCTTAGTAAGTCTTAAAGAGAGAAAATATTTTGTATATAACAGCACATGATTAACTGCTAATGAAGTTATTGTTACCTTCCGAGTAAAATAGCAAAAGAATAGCTTACATACCTTTCTTTATTCCTTAACATCTCTCTGGGCCTGCAACACATGTTGATGAGTGTCAAACTGACAGCTATAGTTTTAAAAAAGCTAATAATTTCAAACATTTATTTTATATGACTTTTTCCATAAGTCTGTGAATACCTGAATAGGGGGGTCAAACATACTGCATCAAAAATAGTAATTTAATTACTTTTCTGGATATTTTTAAAAAAACCCTGCAGTATATGGACTGTGATAGAACCTAAACAAACTTGTCTGCTTCCAGCTCTCAACTGCCATTTTCATTTGGGACCTGTTTCCCAGTTTCCCCTTCAAGACAGAGTTCCTAATCATGTCTGCAGCCTTCTAGCATTTCAAGAATTAACTGAAATGTTCTCTGACTTCAGCTCTGGCAATGACTATTGAAGTTTACTTTTTACTTTGCCTTATTTTAGCTGGTCATTCCTGGGAATGACTTATCAATTATTTTTTTAATTTTTTTTCTTTAGTTTCATACTTAATTGCAAGTATGTAAGCAGACAAATCATAGTAAGTGCCTGAAATAAAGAACTGTGCAAACACAGATGTAAATTTTTTTCCCTCTATGTTATTTTTGTAGCTTATATACTATGTTTTTGCCACTCATCTTTACAGTGGGTCTTAGAACTCGCTTGTAGCAGATTGCCTTGAAATCATAACAGCTCTATTGTAAAAGCACACATCTTGTGAAATTTTCTTGAATATTTCAACATTTGGCAACTTAAGCTGACCGTTTCTACAATGAGGATAATGACTGCATTTAGAATAGGTATTAGGAATTTAAGATGTAAAGTCAGTACTGCATAACATATATAATTCATATATTTTTATCAAGTTCAACAAATGATGCAAATGTAATGGTTGCTTCAGTTAGGCTTTTTGTTTCAGACCCTTGGTTTATACTGAAGTTGGTATTATAGAATTCATCTGGATACTGTTACACTGTTAGAAGTAACATTAAGGACAGACACAATTATCTAGTTGGCTAACAGTCAGTTAACATTGCAGTCTTATCTGCTGTATTGAAGGTATAATTTACAATAAAGTTGTTGTATCTCATTAGTTTTACATATTTCAATGATGTTTTAAATTACAAATATATTTTTGAGATACTAATACACTGTGTGTATTTTTATTATAAGAGTTATCAAATATTGTGTCACTTTAGGGACATTCACATATCACCTGTATGCCTGGACCAGTAAGAAGATGGAATTATCCGATTCCAATATGTTTAGGTATGTAAACTTACTTAAACATACCAAAATGAGAAAGAAGACTAAGTAATATTAAGGTAGATGTAGGAGAAAGAATAGGGTGAACTAGAAGAACTTAATTAGAAGTGAAAATGGTCAGTTAAGCTGAAGATTTTCTAAGTATGCTGCACAGTTATTTTGGCAAGCCTTTTCTGAAATGTCCAATCATAAAAAGAAAGATTGAAATATGTTCTAGTCAGAATATATCATCAACTCACTATCAGTGATGTGACCTCCATAGACTCTTGCAAACATAGTTAATATATTTATGAATCATTTCCCCAGCAGAGTGATTATTGTAACAGAAATACTAAAACAGAAATAACATTACATTTTCATCTCTAATAAGTTCAGCATGGGCATGTCTGCTCAATTTCAGAAGATACATTATTTTTCAAATTAAACTACATACATGACCATATTAATATTATTGGAAGAAGCAGTGGAAGCTTGCCGGAAGCCTGCCAGAAACCAGAATAAAACATCTGAAGTGCACTCAAATATACTCTTTTCATATGATGAATGAATTTGAGTGATGTAAACCCTTTCCATCTGCATTCTCTTTCACTGAATAGAAATGCCCCTTTTCCAGCTTCTTAACAGCAAAAGTTACCTATCTTTGTAATGTTTAATGTATGGAAAGCAGGATGATGCAGACCTCATTAAAGATTTTATACTTTTCTTCAAATCAGATTATGTATCCTCTTGAGTTGCCTTGTATAATCCTGTTCTTAATCCTGTGAGTTGTTAAAACCTCCTATGAGGTACTGAGCTCCTTCAGCTTAAAATTTATAAATATTCAACAAGATTCAGATATTTGTAAGTTTTTTTTCTCAGGGGTTAGTCTTCAGTTTCCTTCATTATGCAATAGCATATGTCTAGAAAGTCTGATATGAAAATTGCACTGCTCTGTGTAAATTCTGAAGACAAGGATGCTGTGCTGAAATTTCAGGGGTTTTTTTTCCTTCTTTTTTTGCAAGTAATGGTTTTTAATTGTTTCAAAGAATGTAGCAACTGTTACTTGGAAAAAAACATTACACAAAATTGTATTGAGCAGTATTAACATCTTAATATCTAATATTGAAGTGTAAGGTCCTTTATACACTGATGCCATGCCTGAAAAAAAAGCAAAACAAAAATATGTGTTTTGTTCAATTCACAGAAATATATATATTTCTATGATTCTGTGAATGCATGAACATTTTCTAAATCTGTTCATTTTATCTAATTTTTGGAAAAGCAGGATACAAATGCAGTTTTTTAAAGGCCTTTTAAAACACTGAGTACAGAACCTGTTTAAAATACATTATCTTACATTATTAAGGTGCTCCTTTACAAACTGATGTGGAGCTGTGTCGAGGTTGCTATGAGCTGATTGATATGTGTTCCTTGCCTGTTCACAAGGATGGCTCATGAGGACAGAGTACTGATTAAAAATCTGTTCTCTTTTCAGGCATATTGTCCCCTAAGTTAAAGCCTAGTCAATTCAGAGTGTATCTGTATTTTTGAAGTGCCTACTTGTAAGTTACTTTCTTACAAATACTGGTGAAGGAATGTTTGTATGTTTTTAAAAATATTTATTATGATATTAATAATATTGGAAGAGTCTTCAGTGTTATGGATAATTTTTTAGCTCATTCTGCTCCTCTGAAGAAATGTCTGGTTTTTGTTTTTTTTTTAGCACAATGTGGTGGAGCCATGTCAGACTTCAGTGGAGTGATCCTCAGCCCTGGGTTTCCTGGCAATTATCCTAGCAGTTTGGATTGCACATGGACAATAAAGCTGCCTGTTGGTTTTGGTATGTGTTCTTTTGTGGATTTAATTTGTTAGGGTTTTTATAGATTCAAAAACCTGAACCTAGTTTTTCAAACATTGTGAATATGTATATTGGGAAAAAGAAAAAAAAAAAGAACTATAATTAATTTAAGGAAGTTATCAAAGCCTTGAAAGAAAACTCCAGAATAGAAAATCTACAAGGTTCTTGGTTTTTTCATCTAACATATATAATACAATTTTCTGATAAAGGAAGACAGTTTTAATTACAATCAAGCACTGTTTTATAACTTAAAAGTCTTGCTTTCTCTTTGTGAGGTCATAAACCCAACAAAAATAAATACAAATGTTTTAAACCAAGTTAGTGTCACTTTAGGAGAAATTAAAGCTGCATTTGAATTCCTTATTTTATCATTAAGCTTCTTTAAATGTGCTAGGTGAATGTCGCAGCAGCATACAAATGTTCTTGGAAGAGACCTGTAGAAGCCTCTCACTTTAAGATGTCAAGCTTCCCACTCAATGTGAAACTGTCAGTAACACTAGATCAAGTCCACAACTGGCAGGTCCTTCTCAGGAGTGCTGCTACTCACCTAATCAATTCCCAGCCTGTACCAACAGATAGGGATGCTATGGTCCATATGCAGAACTTCACATTTCTTCTGCAAACCCTTAAGAAGGGTTTGTTTTCTCAGTCCTCAAGTTGGACAGAAGTGCCATTTAGTATATCATTCACGCCCCCTAGTTTACAATCCTCCACATAGTTATTGAAGATGCATTCTAATTATCCAGGTTTCTCCTGAAGAATGAAGACATTGAATAGTGTAAAGTCCCATATCAATCCATAGAATATTGTGCTTTTTACTGGCTACCAACCAGACATTGA
This sequence comes from Melopsittacus undulatus, assembly GCF_012275295.1. Lineage (NCBI taxonomy): Eukaryota > Metazoa > Chordata > Aves > Psittaciformes > Psittaculidae > Melopsittacus > Melopsittacus undulatus. The sequence continues at coordinate 16,932,762 of NC_047527.1, forward strand.
ATGACTATCATCCCTGGAGTCTTAAAGCTCCATTTGTTTTTAACCTACTTCTCCATTCATCCATCTCATATATGTTCAGCTTCCAGATGACACTCTGATACAAGTCTGAGTGAAAAGCCATAGCAGGGTGAAAGTATGTTATATCCTCCCTTTGTCAGTTTAATCACAGAAGGAAATAATGGTTTATTAACTGTGATTTTCTGTTAATAAATCTGTGTTGATTGCTCCTGAGTCCCTTTTTGTCTATTATGTATTTGGAAATTGTCTCCATTTAGACAAGTTCCATAATCTTTCCATGGACTGCAGTGAACCTGCAGTTACCACAGCACCCGTTCATGTCTTAAAAGTGGATATGTCTACAGACTTTTATTTGGTCACCAGAACTTCTCTCATTCACCATGATTTTGCATAGGTAGTATATATAATTTCAATTACATAGGCTAACCTCTTGAGCAACTTCGGGTGGATCCTATATAGCTATCATTGCATAATATTTATTCAAGGCTAGCCAATAAAGTTGTCCCATTTGATTTTTTTACACTTGTGGCATTTTTGCAGCAGCACGTGCACTTTGATTTTTTTCTTCATATGCTACTTGAATGACGTACTGTTTTTTCAGATGTTCCTTGCTATTTTCTATTGTATACTTGTCATCTTCTGCAGTATTCTTTAGTTGATTATATAGAATTTTTGGGTCTTACACAGTAAGTGAATGTGACATGCTAAATGGTTTTTCCTTCTGCACTCTGTTCAGATTCTTTATCTCCTCTTTTTAAAATCAATTCTGTGATCTTTTTGATTGTATGTCACATGAGCCCAGTTCACTTACAATGTAAATGAAAGCTAGTTGTTCTGCATGGGTTGTTTAAATTGAAGAATATTAAACATTCAGTAACACTGTAACCTACTTAACAGATTTTATCTGTGGGAAATAAATTATGACAGGATAGAGACTTCCATACAGAACCTGTTTTTAATGTTTGCATTTTTTTCAAAAGACTCAGGATTCAAGTCAGTAATTGATTTTTTTGTATTAGCATTCTATAGAAATAGCATTGAAAATTCAATTTTGCCATTACCTGAATTTTAGACAGCTTGATGTAACAGCTGTTTGATCATGAGTTATAGTGCTGTCTAGAATCTTCAGATCCCAAGCAGATCCCTGCTAGGTGAGTTATCAAAGAAAATTACAGAAGTAGTAAGTGCATCATCCCTGGGTCAAAGTTAGAGGGAAAAGGGATATTCAGAGCTGGGAACAGCATATGTTGCCAGATGCTTTCAAGGACATTTGCTAAAAAAGAAAAAATAATTAAAATCTGGAATATAGATTAAATTTCAGATTCCATAACATGGTGTTATCAACTTCATACAAAAACTGCTGTCTTTTTATCCCAAGTGTCTTGCCTGAGGGTGGTGAGACATTCAAACAGGTTGCCCATAGAAATTGTGGATGCCTGGGAGTGTTCCAGGCCACGTTGGACAGGGCTTTGAGCAATCTGGTCTAATGGAGGGTCTCCCTGCCCATAGCAGGGGGGCTGGAACTAGGTGATCTTTAAGATCCCTTCCAACCCAAACCTTTTTATGATTCTGTGATTCTGCCTCTTGCCTTAATTTACAGCTATCCTGCCTCTTTTCTGCTACTAACTCCTGACTCCAATACATTTGCTTTTGGTTGCAGTCCCCCAGGCTTATGTCTCCATTTCTTACTCCATGTCCAAGAATTTTGACTCTTCAGACTCCTATTTAAATCATAGAATAGTTAGGGTTGGAAAGGACCTTAAGATCATCAAATATTATATTATTAACATACTATGTAATTTCCCTTCCATTGGGAGGGAAATTCAGCTATTGAAATTTTGGAAACAAATTCTTGGATGAAATACATAAATTTAATCCCAACCAAAATTAATAGTTCCACATTTCTTTGTAACAATTGAAGTTTATTCACTTGTTTTATGAACTGTTCTCCAGTTCAAGAACAGGAAAACTAAATGCTCCTTTTTCTAGAAGAAAAATAAAGCTACACAGATTGAAATGTGCTTGACGTTTTTGACCATCTTGAAACAAAATATGGTTAAAACTGAATTGAAAATAAAAATAAAATTTCATTGAAAAAATGAAAAAAAGTAACATGAAAAAGCGATGGCTATAACTGTTTTAGTGATGCTGTGGTTTTAGTTCAGTAGTGGCACATATATCTCACTCTTGAGTAGTAAATAGAAATGCTCAGAATCTCAGAATCTCAGAAATGCTGTCATGGGAACTTCATGTAGGCTTTCAGTTTAAGTGTTTCTAACAAGATTTTTTTTCCAAGTTAGAAGTTATGTACCATAAGCTTTTTCACTTTATGGCATCTAATGGTGTAATCTAAACCAGTGACAGGCACTATGTTGATTTGGAATCAACATACAAGGTTACTTTATATGATTTGTTGCTAATTCTTTTTTGAGATTTGTGATGAGATTTTATGTTAAATGCTAATTCAAAGGTGCGTCCAAACTGAAAAAAAACAGTGTAAAAAGCAGAAGTCTGAAACAAACAGAGGCAGGTGCTACAGGCTGAGTGAAGGATGACTACTTTGGAAGATCGATGTGGTTCAGAACTTGTACTGAAGGACAGTAGGGTACAGAGAGCAGAATGATGGGCAAAAATATATTAGAGCTGATTTGGTATCAAACAAGATGGGTGAAAGAGAAAACGATTGACAGTAAAATTGCATGAGTTGGCAGTTATTAATGACAGCTTACAATTTGGACAAGCATTTGGTTCCCAGGATCATATAAAAGACCAAGCCTACAAATACCATGCATATAGAAAGAGTAAAGTTTGAATATAACTGGATTCTCTATGTAGGAAATATATTTGTAGGCTGGCAAAGTCAAAGAATGACACTTAGGAGAAGAAGCTTTCTTATCAATATAAACTATCTTCAAATAAACAGTGACAGACATGATCAAGGTAACTGTAATTTAATTATGCAACAACCTTTTTTCCTGTAGCATATAAAACGTTACATGTTTCAGAAAACCATTCATAACTTTACATGGTATCTGGGGAGAAAGCTCTAAAAGACAGTGACAAACACTATTTAGCTATTACAGTTTAAGAGTTACAACATTATTCATGACTCCTCAGTAATTAATCTAACATTATACCTTTTCATTTCAATTTTATATGAAATCATGTTGATTGACTTTGCCAATAACACCAGTGCGACTCAAGCATCTTCTTAATGAAAATATTCCATTGTCATTCCATAGCTGCACTAGCTCCATGCTAGCTTCAGACAAAATACAAATTCCATTTTGTTGTAAATTATATAGAAATATACATATGCAGGAAAATGTTTAAAGAGCCCTATGAGTATTCAGCTACTGTGCCTTTTCTTTCTGCCACGTAATCATTGTGATACATCACCTGGCTAGGAGATATAACTTGATCATGGATAATAAACAACCTTTCTGATCCTTACTGAATCAAATAACCAGAAATTTCTATTGTCAAGATCATCATATGGTGCCATGTGTATATGTGAATTCATTAATTGAACTGCATACTAATGAGTGATGGTTAGATAATATCATTTACATTTTTTGTGATGTAAAAAATACTATATATGTTGAGAGATGTAAAGGGTGTGGCCACATCCTGCAGGCACTCCAGCTGAGGACCCCCTTTCCCAGCTGCTGGAGCCCAGCCTGATGCCCAGAAGCATAAGGTCTCTGCTCTGGTGGGGGCACATGGCTGTACTTTCCCATTTGCAGGTTCAAACAGCAATGAAGCTGAACACAGACACATACAGGGGACGGTAAATCAGGGCACCCTGTACTGGGAGGGGTACAGGAATCAATTGGAAGACCTATACAGACCCCTGAGGGGATGTGCAGGGTAAACGGGAGCACAGAGGAACGAAAAATGGGGGTAGGAATAAAAGGGCATAAAAGGTCTTTTTGCATGGAATAAGGGACCAGTCAATACATTTGTCTGACAACCCTGCAGCTTATCACCAGTCTGTCCTATCATCTCATATCTTCTTATTAAATCTTAACTGTGTCTCTGTTTACCTTCACTCTATCTTGTGTGCATGTGTGGGGCAAGGACTTAGTGTTAGCTACTGGTGAGACTTGAATCTGTAAGTGGAATTTGGTGCCAGCTACTGGGGTCAGACCAGAAGTGTGGGTGATCCTGACCTGTGGTGCTAGCTAGTGGAGCAAGTGTGGGGGTCTCAACAGTAATTCGTGAGACCAGTACAGGTGTGTGTGTGTGAAAATTGGTGGCAGCTCCCAGAGACAAAGCAGGAGTATGAGTGCTCTGCAGACTGGTGTCAGCTACTGAGGAGAGCGAGGGGGCATAGCTCTCTGGATACACTGTCTCTGTAATATGGTTCTGTCACTGTTTTTTTCCAGGTATGGTACACACAGTATTTCTTCATTTACTAGGAGTATATATGCCATTGGAAAAGGGAAAGATTTGACTAAATTTAATGTATTCAATGTTCAGAAATGAAATTTATCCAATACACAAAAAGGTAACTTTGCAAAGAAAGTAACAAATGAATAGAATCATCGAATAGTTAGGGTTGGAAAGGACCTTAAGATCATCTAGTTCAAACCCCTCTGCCATAGGCAGGGACGCCTCACAATAAATCATGTCACCCAAGGCTCTGTCCAACCTGGCCTTGAATACTGCCAGTGATGGAGCATTCACAGCTTCCCTTGTCAACCCATTCCAGTGCCTCACCAACCTAACAGTAAAGAATTTCCTCATTATACCCAATCTAAACTTCCCCAGGTTAAGTTTTATCACATTACCCATTGTCCTATCACTACAGTCCCTAATGAAGAGTCCCTCCCCAGCATCCTTATAGGCCCCCTTTAAATACTGGAAGGCTGCTATGAGGTCTCCACGCAGCCTTCTCTTCTCCGGGCTGAACAGCCACAACTTTCTCAGCCTGTCTTCATAAGGGAGGTGCTCCAGTCCCCTGATCATCCTCGTGGCCCTCCTCTGGACTTGTTCCAACACTTCCATGTCCTTTTTATGTTGAGGACACCAGAACTGTGCACAATACTCCAAGTGAGGTGTCACGAGAGCAGAGTAGAGGGGCAGGATCACCTCCTTTGACCTCTTGGTCACGTTCCTTTTGATGCAGCCCAGGATACTGTTGGCTTTCTGGGTTGTGAGCGCACATTGCTGGCTCATGTTCATTTTCTCATCAACCAAGAGCCCTAAGTCCTTCTCCACAGGGCAGCTCTGAATCTCTTCAACCTGTAGCTGTGCCAGGGATTGCTCCGACCCAGGTGGAGGACCTTGCACTTGGCATGGTTAAACTTCATGAGGTTGGCATCAGCCCACCTCACAAGCTTGTCAAGGTCCCTCTGGATGGTATTCCTTCCCTCCAGTGTATCAATTGAACCACACAGCTTGGTGTCATCGGCAAACTTGCTGAAGGCCACAGTCTATCCCACTGTCCATGTCACCGACAAAGATGTTGAACAAGAGCAGTCCCAACACTGACCCCTGGGGAACATTGGTCGTTACTAAGTTTCCAGCTGGACATTGAACCGTTGACCACAACTCTTTGCATGCAGCCATCCAGCCAACTCTTTATCCACCAAGTGGTCCACCTATCAAATTGATGTCTTTCCAATTTAGAGACAAGGATGTTGTGTGGGACAGTGTCCAACGCTTTGCACAACTCCAGGTAGATGACATCAACTGCTCTACCCCTGTCCATCAGTTCCATAGCCCCATCGTAGAAGGCCATCAAATTGGTCAGGCAGGATTTCCCCCTAATGAAGCCATACTGGCTGTCACCAAGCACCTTGTTGTTTTTCATGTGCCCTACCATGCCTTCCAGGAGAATCTGCTCCCAGATTTTTCCAGGCACAGAAGTGAGACTGACTGGTCTGTAATTTCCTGGGTCATCCATTTTCTTCTTCTTGAACATGGGGGTTATATTTCCCTTTTTTCAGTTGTTGGGATCTTCACCTGACTGCCATGATTTTTCAAATATGATGACAAGTGCCTTAAGAACTTAATTCACCAGCTCCTTCAGGACTCGCGGATGGATTTCATCAGGTCCCATGAACTTGTGTGCATTCAGGTTCCTAAGATGGTCTCGACCCAGATCCTTTCCTACAGTGGGCCTAGGGTCTTCATTCTCAGAGTCCCTGCATCTGCCTTCCAAGACTTGGGTGGTGTGGTCAGAGCATTTGCCAGTGAAGACTGAATAACCTATATTCAATGCCTTGGATCATGTTAGTATTTCAGTTTTAGCTTTTTTTACCTTGCCAGCTGATCAGAATTAGTAATGCATGAAGAGAATGTTTCAGACTGAATTCCATGGGCTGCTTCTGAGAGCTGACACATGCATTTCCACTGGTTACACTGTTTACTGATATTTTCTGTGTATAACGTACCAACATAATTTTCCCTCCTGGTATTGATACCAGTGGCTTTTATTTACCTATGGTGTTTTTCAGGTGTCCATTTACAATTTGTGAATTTCTCGACGGAGACCATACATGATTACTTAGAAGTTAGGAGTGGATCTACAGAAACTAGCACTGTTATTGGGAGATTAAGTGGCCCTCAGCTACCAGCCTCTCTGTTCAGCACAACTCATGAAACCAGCTTATACTTTCACAGTGATTATTCACAGAACAAGCAAGGATTTCATATTGTATATCAAGGTGAGATTTTTGACATTCTTATGTGAGAACAAGGTGACTTTTAAAGTTGCTTTTTCTTGGGATTTCTAAAGGATAAATGTGAAATAGAAGATTCAGTGTGTTTCAAACTGTAGTGTTATGCATTGAGATCAACAGAAGAATTGAGAAAATCAAGATGAAAAAGGAAAAATAATTGCATAGTCTATCTGAAAAGCAGTTCAAATGTAGGCGAACATGCAATTGCCTATATCTGAATTTGGTTGGCATATTAATTTACATTGTATGGCTTTACAAAGTAAGCATCTCTGTTCAATCTTTATAAGCATATGGGAATCTCAATTTTGTGTCTTGGGTTATGGAAGGAAGGATATGAATATTGTTTTAAAGTACTGGATTGATATAGGCTAGTACAGAATAATGCCAACCCAGAAATCTCCAAATCTGTTTTATTTCCTAGTTCATAATTCCCCTCCAAGTTTCTTGTTCTGTTGTACCCAAATAGGTCACACTAAGCTTAAGAAGACTGCAAGATCATTATTCTGTTTATATAATTGCAGATTCATTTAAAAAGGATTAGAGTACCACTGTTCACAGAAAAAGGTCAACTGTATAGTTTAAACTGTACCTGTTTTCATAATACGAATAATGTCAAAGGATGATTTAAACAGTTTTTACTTCACAGCCGTCTGCTATTGCTCTTTCAATACTAACAAGTTCAAATTGACTTGACTTCTATGTAAAATTCTGGAAGTGAATGACTATAAAAAAATGCTAGGTTGTTTTTTTTTTTCTTAACATGTCAATTTATGACTTAAATTGCCTGATAAGATTTTAATTTCTTATTTAGAATATGATGCAATTTGTAGGAGTAAGGGAACTTACTACTACTTTTAAGTAAGTAATCTTACTGGTAGTAAGTAGTATTAATCTTATCTACTGCTCTAAAGGGCAGAAAAAGGTAAGAGCATATATACTATTACTGCTATTAATAATAGCAGCATTTAATATAATTTCGAAACAACAGTAATGCTCTTCCACCTGGATCTCTTTGCACTTTCAGTCTTGGAAAAGTGTCCACCTGCCAACACTGCATCCCACTGCTCTATGCCATGCCTTTCACACAAGGGTTGTTGGTTGGTTCGAGCACTCTAGATTTCACCTTTTGTCCCTTAGGCTGTTGATGTGAAGGGGCTTTTTAGTTAGACGCTTGTTCTGTTCCTTAATGCTGTACACATCATTCACTCATCATGTAGTTTAGTCTATCTGATTTGCTTTTCATATTTATTGTAATTCTGCTGTTTGCCTTTCTCTTGCACTTTTTTTAGAGGCGCTTGGGCTCTTAGCCTCCTGCCTGCCAAGGCATCAGATCAGTCCTCTGTAACTATAGGTATTTCCCCACACTTCTAATTTAGACAGTCTTCTGCAGCTTTTTTAATTTTAAGGGTGCACTTTGAAGCAATTTGAAGCTTTGAAGAGACAGTCAGTGGCCCTACCTTTTTGAAGATATAAGTGGAGAAAACACAAAGTCAAAATTCACTTATACTCTCTTTTTTACTGCGCTACTTCTGTACTTACTGAAATTAAAAGGATTAAGAGTCTAGTCTCATTTTTGCCTTTACAGACTGTTCCAAAAGCGTATGTGGTAGGGTGTCTGGTATTTGTTTTCTCATAGGCACACACACACACTTAGATTATCAAAGCGTAAGGAACAGATCATTTAAACTTCATATTAGTATTACATTTTCAATACGAAGTTTGGAATTGGAAATTTCTATGCATATTTCTGGAGTTGCTGTGGAATTTTTTCACTGTTTCTCCTGTTGTAGGACCAATGGTTTTGATTATAACCATGGTGGAACTTAAGACACAGTTCTAATCTAATGAAAAGCTTTTATTTTTGAAGTAACAAAATTTGCATTTTACTTTTTCACCCCCATTGTTATTAATATTTATTTATTTCAGCATATCAGCTACAAAGCTGTCCTGACCCTCGACCATTTCGTAATGGTTTTGTTATTGGGAATGACTTTACTGTGGGACAGACTATTTCATTTGAGTGTTTCCCTGGCTACACGTTAATCGGAAATTCAGCTCTGACTTGTCTCCATGGCATCAGCCGTAACTGGAACCATCCTCTCCCCAGATGTGAAGGTATGTTCTGGGTGACCTGTAAGCCCTTCATTATTTGTACATCTTCCTTAGATTCCTGAAAAAGCACAGACAAAGTGAAGATACTCATATTCAAAACTGTCATCCCAAAATCCTGCACTCCTGTGATTACAAGATCCAAACACATTTAGCAATTAAGCAATTGACTGTAAAGTTTTCTACATGCCTAAACATAAGTATAGGAACTGAGTTAAAGGCCTAACTTCCCTCTATATTAAACGTTAAAAGTTCAGCTTTAAGAATGGGATCTTCAGTAGCAAGCAAGTTGAAGAAGAATGCCTAGGGGGAGGTGGGGGGAGAAGGGGAAAGGGGAAATCAAACCCAGAAAATAACAAGCTGCCATCTTTCTGGATTTTTTGCATTGTACTATGAATCATCTACCTAAATTTAGGTACTTAAATTTGAAGCCTCATTACTTAAGATTCCTTCTGGAGTCAATGAGCCACAGGAATTTCTGAGGGATGTGATATCTAAATTCAGGTCCATCTGATACTGAATTCATAAGGAGAAGTCTTATCATGTAAAAGACAGGTGATACCTATACTGCTTGTCTTTTGAAAGGGGAAGAATTTAGTTTATCACAGTTAAGTTCCAACCTCCATTTTCTGGATCCTGAGGAAATAGTAATGGTTCATGTCTTAACAACTAAACAGATTAGCTTTTCCATATTACTTAGTTCTAGCTGTATTTTGTGTGCCTCAGAATCAAGAAAATAATTTATGGAATGGAGTGATTCTGTTCCTTTGAATTGCCTTACTGGAAGCAAGAATTTAATTAGTAAATTCTAAAAGGCCCAAAACATGCTGCTGTTCTGAGTATCAATTTTGATGAAGCTCCTGAACAGGGTGGAAAGTTCTTTCTTTCTACTGAATGTGATGTGAAAAGATGAAGAGAAAAAACCCCATCCTGATAATCGAATTCTAACATGTGTGCTATGCTGCATGATTGGCCTGACAGCATTACTCAGATCCCAGTTAAATTTCTTAAATTACAAGGGGTTTTATGCAAATATTTGCCATGGTATTTTTAGTAAAGAGTTTTTGACAATTTTGTAAGCTACTGATGTTTTTGAGTTTTGTTTATTTTTTATTACTGAAGGAAAAAGATTATTTGTTATGTTCTAGTTGTACTTGGATTGATTTGAGATAAAAGCCTTGTGTTCAAAAGTATTAAAATGAAGCGGGCTTTTTTGTATATACCTAGTTCCAGAAATACACAGTATATTATAAATTCTTATTCACTTTAATATCATTATTGTAAAGCAACATATACTAAGTCTTGTTTAATGCCTCAGAATTCTTGAAGCAGACAGCCAGTCATATCATTGCACATGCTTCCTGTGTAAACAGTTTTGTTCTCTTCTTTAATTCTCATGCATCTAAAATCCCTCTAACCTGTGCTCAGCAGCATCTGCTATTCTCTGACCCTTCTTAACTCATCTCCCTCACTTTCAACCATTTGGAAGCTGTTCCCTCTCCTTTTCCAAGAAATCTCATTTCCTGACAATCATCTACCTATATGTTCACTCCCCTAAGACCCTGCTGCAGAAGTTCTGTCTGCACTGCTCTAACACCCTTGAGTCTTTGAAGGTAAAAGCTGAACAAAAGCATTATACCAGCTGTTGAGTCTGAATGGATGAGGTGTGACTGAAAGTCTCCTTACCCTACAGTTCAGTATCAAAGTATATATATATATATATATATATATATATATATATATAAACCATAACACGTTTTACATATAAACAAACAATGCATAATTCCTATATGTCAGAGCTATATTTCCAACAGTCTGTTCTCTATTTCTAGGTTCTTAAGCATATTTTAGGGAATTTAGGTTGTCATTCCATACCCTTTTTTGTGGTGGGGAGAGGAAGAATGCATGCAAAATGAAGAAAATTATATAGTATTAGGTTTTGCTCACTTTTCTAGAACTAGGTTTTTATAATGTAGTTTCTTTTCTGTAATAACATGGTGGTATCATATATTCAGCATGCATCTGAAACTTCTGTGAAAAAAATCATGTAATTACAACTTTGTGTAGCAGTTTTCCCAAAATGCATAGTTCCGGAAGTCCAAAACCTGTATTGTCAATCTTACACTGTATGACATCTAAAATTACTGTACTTCATCAAGCATTACAGAAAGGACTTTTTGTCTAACAGAATTTGTCTCTGGAAATGCAAAATTGCTGTTCATACTGTAGCACACAATATTTTCATTTTTGAATTCCCCTCTAATTTTTCCCTGGCCTTCACTTAGCATATCTCTTCTTTCACTTAGTAACTTAGGTGAGCTACTTTCTTGTGAAAATAAATGGAAACAATTGATGAGATTCACCACTAATTTGTAGCTGCCATTTACACAAAGCTGTAACAAAGTGGTTTTCAATTGTACAGGGAATAATTTAACCCAGTGTCTAAATATTACTTTGGTTTCCAGTTCTGATAATATTTATGACATCAGGATTATTTTTTTCTTTTAGATTTTACCAATAATGTCAAATTAGACTTCCTACTCTGCAAAAAACTCAGTAAATTACAACAATGGTTTTACACAATCTAGTTATTGTTTACCAAATGTGTTTAAAAGAAGAGCTTTTACATGGTCTAAGTAGAATGCAAAAAGCAACTAATGTGTTTTAAACACAAATGTCTTTTTATAGCTCTCTGTGGAGGAAATATAACTGCAATGAATGGCACCATATACTCTCCAGGATACCCTGATGAGTATCCAAACTTTCAAGACTGTTTCTGGCTTGTAAGAGTACCACCTGGAAATGGAATCTACATCAATTTTACAGTTCTTCAAACAGAGCCAATATATGATTTCATAACTGTCTGGTAAGAAAAAACTTCTAGCATTTTATGTTGTTTTTTTTTTTTTATCTTCTTGTGACACTATGCAGCAAAGTATGGATTAAAAAGAGTATATTTGTGATTTTTCTCTTGAAACTTGTGTTCTCTCTAGAGGAATCTTTGCACTAATTCATGCTTTATAATGTACGATTCTCTCTAGATAGCACTGGACATGAAGTTTCATAGTCCTTGTCTTGAGAATTCAAAAATTATACTAGTGTGCCTCAGTTTGTTAATGAACCGTATAGAAAAATCAATATGACAGTTCGTCAACAACCAAGAGAAGAAAATGTTTGAGTGATAATAAGCAGTTGCAGATGTGTGTAATATAAGAAACTACAGCAACACTTTCTTAATTTCTTGCAAGATGGTTTTTTTTTTAAACTGTTAAGAGTATAGAAAATGAGAGGCTATATTAGACTATGACAAGAAGAGCTGAGCTGACACTAAATGTAAACAAATTAAATTTTCTATATACTTGATTCCATTAATCTTTTCAGACATTAAAGTCATAATTAAAGCCCCCGTTGTTCTTAGTTGCAAAGTTGGTAAAGGCAGAAGGATGTAAGGAAGTGTAACAGCTCCATCTTGAAACTGTTACTAGTGAGTCACCTAGACATTTCTACAGTGGTTAAGGCCTTTTGAAAGCTTGCCTAAAACAATAATCCACTGGTAATTGAATCTGCAGGTTGAAAATTCACAGGTTGAGAGAGTAGTCTTGTAGTCTGAGTAGTGCAAAATAGTGAGAGGTAATTTGGAATATTAATTATTAATTTTATGTTTCTGTTACATGAAAATCTAATTTAGATTCATATAAATTCATTTAACTGAGGATTTAATTCCTACCTTCCTAAACATTAAACAGTTCTCTGCACCTTTTGTGAGCATTTCTGTAGGTCCTGGAGTTTATTTCATCATGTGTACCACAGTCTTGGCCCGCATCCAGATACTTGATCACTTTGCCTTAAAGTTTAATCAAAATCTGATCAGAATATGTACTCATACTATTGCTCTAATAAAAATAAGATAATTTTGAATTCCTTTAATTCTTCACCACGTGTTTTGTGTATCAAATTTAACCTGACCTTCAGAATCTTTCCTCAATGAAATTACACTTTTGTGTGCATACAGACATCTTTTCTCTATTTTATCCCACAAATACTAGAACACCACTGTCCATCCTTAGTGCTTCTTCCATTTGGTTCTTCCTTTCTACCAAGTGATTTCATGTGCTTACAGTTGTCCTGGCTGTGTTACAAATTTAGATCTTACACTAAAATTAGTTGTCTATACTATGATCCAGGTTTTGTTCATTGTATGTTCTTTTCTGATATTTTAAAATGTTTTGTATCCTGTTTAGAGTAACATCACTTTTAGGAGAATATTCTGTAATTAAAGCATCTATTATGCTATTCATGTATATTTCATTTCAGATTTCACCTAGAATTTTATGCTAGTAACAGTTAAGAAATTTTAGCTTTCATTGTTTAATGTTGATCAATTTTGATCTGAAAGGAAGCAAGTAAAATAAAATAATGACTTTGAATTATGATTCTGTTCTCTCTACAGTTTCACTGTTGTTTAGAACTAACTTGGGTTTATTTTTTCCACTTAAATGAGTATTTCAGTTTTCCATAAGGTAGCAGTGATCATACCAGTGGCACATGTATTTAAGATAGCATTGTAACCTTTAATTTGGGGGAGGAGAAGGAGGGAGGAGAAGCTATGTTAAAAAATGCTGAGATTAGAGTATAAACGTTTTTAATTAAGCTAATATTAACATATTTCTTTTTAAAATTAAATAATGCTAATCTCTTATTTTTCTTAGAAATGACCAAATTCAGAAGACTGGGGGACATGACCATTATTTGATTTATTTATTCTCTGATAGCCACATTTGAAAATACAGATACATAAACGTGATCAGTCTGTGGTAGGAAGATGAAATACAGTCAAAATTTAAAATATTTGTTTGAACGAAGAAAAACATTTTTGTATCTGTTTCCTTAGGGATGGACCTGACCAAACTTCTCCTCAGATTGGACAATTTAGTGGCAACACTGCATTAGAATCAGTCTATAGCACTTCCAATCAGATTCTGATCAAGTTTCATAGTGACTTTACTACCAGTGGCTTCTTTGTACTTAGTTATCATGGTAAGTGTGACAAACTGCAGTACTTCACTCTCTGCAGAGATTACTGCAGAGAGAATACTCATGAAAAAAAATTACTTTAATTACTTTTTTTCCGAAAAGAGTTGCTATTATTAACAGGACTGATCACCACTTAAGTAATGCAAACACATGAGAGACAATTGCGAATTATGAAAACAAGATATTTTCTTACCACATAGTAAATTTACTAGTAGTCAAGAAATAACAAACAAACAAAATCACTGTGAAGAGCAATGAACAAAGAATGTAGCATTAAGACCATACAGTTCAAAGTGCTTATCTTCTCACTGTTTTCAATGCTTCTGAAATTCCTTTGTAATCTTAAATTTTTTGGGGGACATTAAATTTCTCCTAGATATTTGGATATTTTGAAGAAATAACTGTTATTGTAGAGATGTCAGTGAAAGTGAGTTACACTGTATAGTTAATATTAAACTGCCCTTGAATTGAATACTGACGATGAAAATAGAGTAAGAGGTAACAGGCTCACGCGGCGCCAGCCGAGGTTTAGACTGGTTATTAAGAAAAAATTCTTTACTAAAAGGGAAACCAGGCGTTGTAACAGGCTTCCCAAGGAAGTGGTGGAATCATTGTCCCTGGAAATGTTTAAAAAACATGTAGACAGGGCCTCTAGTGACATGGTTTAATGGTGGACTTGCCAGCCCTGGGGTAAAGGTTGGACTTCATGATTTTAACTGTTTTTTCCAACCTATGATTTTGTGATCCTATATATGAATTCATACATTAACCTAGCACTGCCAAGTCCACCACTAAATCATGCGCCTAAGTACCACATCTTTTAAATACCTCCAGGGATGGTGACTCAACCACTTCCTCGGGCAGCCCTGTGCAACCTGTTTCAATACTTGTTAACTCCTTCAGTGAAGAAAGTTTTCCAAATATGCAGTAGAAATCTCCCCTGGTGCAACTTTAGTCTATTTCTTCTCATCACTTGCTAGTAATAAGGTGCCTCTAAAGAACTTGACCTCCTTATAGTTATTTCTTTTGTTATTGTGGAAATTGTCATTCCATGTGCATGGGGTCTAATGTGTAATAAAGATGCAAACTGAGCAGGACAAAGTGTTAGTCATGAAGAAAATTGAAACACTGTATTGATGTTGTCAAGAAAAGTAAGTTTCTGAGTATCCTCGAGTCTATGATCCTTCACATCAGGTAGATACACACAATTTATAGCAATAAAGGTGAGGTAGTGAGAGGAGTCAAATTTACTTAAAATAGATAATTTGGAGATTAAAACAAATGATACCTCCAAATGAGAAACTTTTGAGATAAATGACATTAATTGTTTATTGAATCAAATTTTTAATGATGATGGTGGTCTTTTACTATTATTATTAAAAAAAATGCTAATAGCACACCTGTATCATGTTTGCACGGTGTGTTTTATTTTAAATTACTATATCAAGGCAGGATGTAAGCTTTCTGACTCACTGATTTAAGTGGGTATTCATTATATGATCAACAAATATGAGTGGAATAGAAGACCTAAATATGGTTACTCAGTAGTAACAAATGATTTTACCTGGTTACAATATAAATTTTGTGATTGACCAAAAAAAAAATGACAAATTTAATTACTAAAGTACCCCAGCACAGGAAGTAAGAAAGAGGTATATAAATGTAGCTGAATCATCATCTGCCATAAGGAGGTGATGTTTCCTTGCTAATGAGAGATGCTACATGAAAATGTAGTTTCAGTGAAAACCAGAACCACTGATCAACCTGAAGGTACATCTTAAAATGTAGGTGACTATACATACTATCAGTATAGGTATTTCAGTGCCCTTTGGCCTATTTCTGTCCTAATTGCATTCAGATTGAAGAGAATTTTGTCTGTGTCCAAACACAGGCCCATCTGCACAGGTTCTCTGTGAAAAAAATACAGTCTATATGGCTTCTGCCTGCTCTTCCTACTTGTCCTTTTTTATCATTTGTTTCACTTAATTATTTTGCTTGGCTTTGCATACATATGTTTTAACTCAGAATTTTTTTTCATGGGAAACTTCGGATTTGAAGTTTGAAAGCAACATTTTTCTCTGAGAATATGTGAAGGTGAGATGGGCTCCACAATATTTATTTACTGCGAAATTTCACATTCAAACTGGTTCTGTCCATCAGTTGTGCTTCATCTAGGTAGAATATTTTGGATTCTAAAACTTATCTTTTTTACAGTTTTAAAAGTGAAAGCATTCAGCAGTAAAAATGTATTGTAAAAAACCCAAACCAAACAAAATAATGATTGCATAACACATGTAATATGTGCTTTTCAGATGAGATCACATAAGTGAGAAAATTGACACCTGTTTCTAAGCTTTTAGGTATTTATGAAGGTTTTGCCACTGAAATTAAATAACTAAGGTGCAACTTCCAATTTTTCCTTAATTCTGAAATTAATATTTCCTTTGTTAGTTCTCTTGAAAATTTCAAAGTAAATTAATAGATGTTTGATTTGATGCTATTAATGTGGTTATTGAATCAGTTGTGTTTGCATGAGTGAGTTGACTGTCTACGTATGAGAATGTCAACTATGCTTTCTTTCTGTTTATAGCCTACCAGCTCCGGGTGTGCCAGCCTCCAGCAAGTATACCAAATGCTGAAATTCTAACTGAGGACGATGAATTTGAAATAGGTAATTGAAGAGAAAAACAAAAGGAAAATTTTCTTCCTTTTTTTTTAAAAAAAACAAACAAAAAAAACCAAACCCAGCAAACCTGAAAACAGAAATTTCTTGCTTTTCAGGATGGAAGCCATGCTTGTAAGATGTTAGATTTATATTTGAAAATCAATTTTACCAAAGTCATTCATCTTCCTTTAACTTTGTGGATCCCATATATATAAGTAACACAGTAATTTGTTTCTACTTAACTTCATGTTAAAATATATTTTTTGTAATGTTTAATAGGAAACATTGCCTTATACAGAAACAAACAAAACCCAAAAGATTACATAAGACAGTGGTTATTCTGTAGCAGAAATAAAGTATTGTGACCTGAAGAATAAAGTCAAATTAGGGAAGGACATTCTGGATTTCTAAGATGTATTAATAATATTACCTAAACACCTATCTGTCAAAGAAATATGATTTATAAGATCAGATATAAAATGTCAGATCAACCGGTTTTGCTCGCATTCTGGCAAAGAAAAATAAATTTATTTTTATTAGAGTCCAATATTAGAGTCCAATACTGGTAACAAAGAAAAAACCAACATTTTTACTCTGACTGGTACATAAACCTGTATGAATTTTTAATTTCTTAATTAAAATTGACAATTTCTAATTCTCACTATGGCAAAGTTAGATACTACCTAAACCCAGTTCCTATTTATTTTCCGCACCTCCCTCAGAATTTTATGAGTTACTGAGTCAGTCTTATTGGTTTATTTATTTCATAATGGTTATCCAATAAATTATATTGCTTAAAGCTTTGTGGACACATGGTTCACACAGTATCAGTCAAACTCAGACAAATTAGCAAACTATCCAACAAATAATGTGGTGGAAAACAGTGATAGATGCAGCACAGTGTGCAACACAATGCTCATTTACCACATTTCTTATTTGTTTATGCCAGAGGTCATCTAGCCCATTATATATGATGGCAAGAAACCTCATTAATCAATAATGTTTTTAAAGCAAAAAGTCCTAGTTAATTGCTATTTAATGTTTCTTTTGTTTGTTTATGTTTTGTCTTGTTTTGTTTTTCCAAACAGGAGACATAATAAGATACCAGTGTCAACCAGGCTTTACATTGGTTGGTAATGAGATTCTGACTTGCCGACTTGGTGAAAGGCTTCAGATGGATGGAGCACCACCTGCTTGTCAAGGTTCTTTTATTCTTTTTCTTTTCCTCCTGCCAGACCAACTGAATACTGATTCCTTAAATACTCTCCACTATGTCTTTACGAAAGATGGCATACTGAAAATATTTAAGACTTTTTGATACTATTCCCAATGTTAGCATTGTTGATTGTGGTGAATAGGCATCATATATTAATGCAAAATAAGGCATCATATATTAATGCAAAATAATTAGTAATATTTTAGTAAATTTGATGAGTTTAAAGGACTGCTGCTTTACTTTGTGAAAATTTCACAGGTTTTTTTTTTTGAGGGAGTCTAAATTTAATATATAATGAGACATAATAATATGAAAATTAATATGGAAATTCTAAAAAATGCTAAGTTAATATAGCATGGATTTGGGTGAACAAGGTATTTCAAATAATAGGCTTTCTGTATGTGTGTGTGTGTGCCTGTGTACGTTAATATTTTCCACCTTTTATTGAAACTGTGACTAGACAGATATAACATTACCTTGCTGTTAAGGTCGAAACAAGATTAAAACATGATGAACAGAGACCTATGTGCTGATCCTGAGGCATTCTTTCAGCATTTGTTGCTGAAGGCATATTCATATTCATTGCAAGACCCAAAACAAAATTCTGTGCCTAAAATTTATGTCTTTTGTAATTTTAGTATACTATATTTTTATGTATAAGCTACCATACTTTAACTGTGCAGGCTATAACACATTGCATAAGAGTCACTCAAAAAATTGACTCATTTCTTCTGTTGGTTCATGTTTGTATTAGTTTACTAATTTTTTTCATTACGCAGAGCATAGGTTAATTGTTAGACTTCACAGTGTTAACTTCTGTTGTCTTAACCTTGTGTATATGTTAGACTACCAACTGTTTGGTTAGTTTTGGTTAAATTTTGCTTCAATTTTTAACTTGAAATTAATACCCACATTCAACATTCATTTATTTATTAAATCTGAAAAATGCTGCTGAACAGAATTTAAATAACTCTAATTTTGAATCTAAGGTATTGTAATAAAGACATAGTTGTCAATAGCAAAGTATCCCTAGGAGAAAATATTAAAGCAAAACATATTTAAGATTTTATTTGGTGATTTTTGTAGTTCCAGGTTAGTTTACACCACACTTAGTACTATTTAAAACTATGCCACTTTTTTTTCTATTTTTATTTTTAAGTATTTCTTAAAACTCTTGAACATTTCCTTCTTTATATCAGAAAGTAATCACTAAATTCCATAAGCTTATGCCAATGCTTATCATCTTCTTTTGTTAAAACATATTTCCCATATGCAGCATGTAAATTTGCCCTTAATTTTCCTTGAAATTACCTTCTACTTTCAGGATAAAATGAAAGCTTTAAAGTGAGAAGATTCAAACTGTATTTTATATCATAATCAGAGGACCCTGAAAAAATTCTTGAGTGATAACTCTCAGCTATATCTCAGCTACGTTAGCTTAAGATTTATAAAAAAAATAAAATAATGACCCTAGCTACCCGATTCCCAAGAGAATCCATTGAGCAGAAAGAAGTCTTTATTCCTTTATAAAATTCCTGAGGGATGTTTAGCAGAAGATCCTGAAATTGAGGAGAGTTTGCAAAGCAGAATCATACAGGATCAGCAAAACTGGCTGTAAATAAAACACTGTAGCCAAATGAAAAAAAAAAACCAAACAAAAAAACAAACATCTTTTATTTAATAGATGCTTTTCCTGGCTTCCTGCCACACTTCTCTATGTGTATGTGTGTGTATCTGTGTGTGTTTATATATATATATATGTATGTATGGAGCTGACAAGATCAATTCTTTCATTTGCTTGGAATAAAGTCTGTAATTCAAGTAGCCGATCACTGTAGTTTGGCTGCCAGATTCTAGCCATAGGAGTTTTCTCATGTGAAGGTGTTATATTCAATTTCTTCTTGATGAATTGAGACAAACATAGGACATGAGAATCAACTTTCTAAAATTAGCAATCAAATGCCTGTTTTGAAAGGGAGAGATCAGTATTTTAAAATATGTGGACAGATTGCTTTCTTTTTCTCAAGGTCAGGTTGGATGGCTCTTTGAGCAATCTAACCGAGTAAAAGGTGTCTCTGCCTATGGCAGGGGTTGGACTACATGATGTTCAAAGGTCCTTTCCAACCACAATCATCCTACAATTCTATGATTCTTATGAGGCTTGTTTAAGAAGATGATTGTTCTTTATTGCTCTCACTTTCTCTTCTTTTCTGCGTTCTCTTATCTGTCCTTATAGTCCAATGACTTTTCCCCATAAAAACACAATTTTTGTTTTTAATAAGCCAACATTGTTTTCAGCATTCTGGAGTAATCTAAGATCCAGTTATTTTCTTGTATAACTTGTAACAGCTTGTCGTGGTTTAAACCCAAAGCTGCACAGCTCGTTCACTCACTTCCCCCCTTGCTCCCCCAACTCCCAGAGAGTTAGGAAGGAGAATCCAAAGAATGTAGCTACCACGGGTTGAGATAAGAACAGTTTAATAGCTAACGTATAATACAAATCACTACAGCTACTGCTACTACTACTACAAATAATAATGATAAAGCCAATAACAAGTGAAGAGAATACAACACCTCACCAGCCACCGACACATAACTCACCCTACCCTGCCCGACTGAGCAGCGACCAATACCTCCTCCAAACCCCAGAGTCCCAGCCCTTCTGTATAACTCTTGGTTGCATCTTGGGCATGATGTGCTTTGGTATGGAATACATCTTTGGCTAGCCTGGGTCAGGTGTCCTGCCTCTACTTTCTCCCGGCCTCCCCTCCTTCCCTGGCAGAGCACGAGGCTCATGAGTCCTTGGACAAACCAAACATTTGAGCAGTAACTCAAAACATACTTGCTATCAGCAACTGTTCCCAGCCCAAAAGTCAAAACACAGCACTGCACCAGCTACCAAGGAGAAAAAATGACTGCGACTGCTGAACCCAGGGCACAGCTGAGTACTTACTTACTGAGTACTTCTGTGTGTTGTGAATATAAAAGAAAACAGAATATAAGGTTCCTGTTTAGTAGTGTTCAGTTCTGAATAAACGGTAGGCACTTGTTCACTTATCATGAAGCAAAACCAGCTATTGGAAAAAAGTTCCAGCAACGTGGTGTTGTGGATTAACCCCAGCTGGCAACTAAATATGGAGCCTCTCACTCACTCCCCACCCAGTGAGATAGAAGGATGATCAGAAAAAGGTGAAATGCTTGCGTTGAAATAACAACAATTGAAATAAAATAAAATGTAATAACAATGCTACTGCTACTAATAGCAATTGTAATGAAAATGGACACAACAGAGGGAGAGGGAAATAAACCCCAGGTCCAGCAAGTGATTTAGAATACAAATGCTCACCACCTGCTAACAGATACCCAGCCCAACCTGAGCAGCAATCAGCCCCTCCCCCCCATTTTATATACTGAGCGTGACAGACTGTGGTATCAAATATATTTTTGGGTAGTTTGAGTTAGCTCCCCTGTTTTTGTTTTGTTTCTTTGTTTTTTTCTCTCTCTCCTGGCTTCTTGTGTGCCTCCTCAGCGGCAGAGCATGAGTGATTTTAACAGCTACTAAGAGAAAGTTTAAGTCTTCCAGATTGTTATTCTGTGTAGATCTAGTGAATCAAGATAAATGCAAAATCAAACTTCTTCATCATATTTTTAAACACTTTTTCCTTAGTTTGAGCAGCTACTTTAAATATTTGTGGTAAAATATTTACGAAGTAGCATTTTTCCTGCTAGCATCCTGTATTCCTCCCGAGACTGTGACAGTTAAGAATAGCCAGAGCTGCTATAGGTTTTCCAGCACAGCTATAACTGGAATGTGAATAGCTTCAGAATATGATGTGGAAAATAAGAAAAAATAATTATTTAAAGTATGGTGAAGGTATGGTTGGCAATACCCGTGGAAGAGGTCAGCAGGGATGAGCATGTGTCTTTTTTCATCCCTGCAGGAAACACTTTCATGTTGTGGGGTTTAGAGCCTCCCAGCAATGTTCTTGAGAAAAGCATAAAGTGTGTTCCTTTTCTTATTTCTTAGACTTAAATTTGGGAAAAAGACTGTCAGCAATTAAGGAATTCTGATTTTTATAATTTCTTCTGCATGTGATTTAATATCTGTTCACCAGGGAG
The DNA here is from genome assembly GCF_012275295.1 of Melopsittacus undulatus. NCBI lineage: Eukaryota > Metazoa > Chordata > Aves > Psittaciformes > Psittaculidae > Melopsittacus > Melopsittacus undulatus. Next base: position 16,954,612 of record NC_047527.1, read on the forward strand.
AGAGTTTGTCTCTGTGTTAGAAGTTGGAAAGTTGATCTTAATTTCCTCAGAAAGTTTTTGTCATATGGTGAAATGTTGTACTGTTGTACATTTTTGTTAAAAGGAGGAACCTGAAGTCATCCTGAGATTCTTTAGCTCATTAAGGATTATAACACCAACATACTGCTAGTCATAAGCTTTGATTTAAGGACACTTCTTTGCTGGTTCTTTTGGTAAGGAAAGACACGGGGCTGTATTAGGTGTGGTAAAATAAAAACAGAGGGTTTTTTATTGCATGTAAAGGTAATAAACTAGCATTTCCCAATGTTTCTATGAATCTAAAAACTAGGTAGCTGAATTAGCATAAGTCATCTTCTTGTCTACTTAGTCTTTCCGAGCAACACAATGTCACTTTTATTTACTAGAACAAAGGCGTCATGTCTGAATAGTGCTTACATTTTGTGCAGATACATCAGTCTTCTTAGAGCTTGATTGAGGAACTCAAAATTAAGGTGCTGCTTTATACAGACAGGTTGTGGGAGGGATTTGTTACTCTTTATTTAGAATCTGACAATGAAAAATTACAGTCTCTTCAAGTTTTGCTTTCAGTGCAAGACTTTACCTGGGATTATGGCTGACAGTAATAGTAATCTGAGGGAGAAAAAAAGTCTACAGATCAGTTTTTGAACAATGCAACGATTTTGTACTTAAATACAGTCTACAAGAATATCTTCTAGAGAATCAAAGAAGAAAAATGTAATGAATTGATAACTTCTGAGGGTTGCAGGGCTTATTTTCAAGATATACATTAATTTAGAGTTTTATTCTAACTGACTTCAAAATGTTTTTCTAAAATGTTGACAATCTTTCTGATTTACAGAACTAAAATGAGTAATGCAGATCTTTTAAACTCTGGAAAATCTTGTCAATCACATGAAACAGAAATGTTGGTCTTTAGCATTTTTGCCAATCTTTCTGTTTCACAGTTCTCTGTCCAGCCAACGAAATGCGTCTGGATTCAACAGGAGTAATACTGAGCCCTGGATATCCTGACAGCTACCCAAATCTTCAGATGTGTGCATGGACCATTACTGTGGAAAAGGGTTATAATATAAGCATGTTCTTCGAATTCTTCCAGACAGAAAAGGAATTTGATATACTTGAGGTTTTTGATGGTAACTATGAGATGCACAACTTTGGATGATCCTTTTTCTCTATATATGTATTTTACACTATATCTATATAATCACTATTGTTTATGCAGGCCATAATTTGTCACTATATATATATATTAAAATCTTAAATGAAAAATTATTTTGATTTGTTGTAGTAAAATGAACTGTTGGATTACTTTTTCAAAATTGTACTGGATTATGTTTAGAAATATTTTTTTTTCTGAATAAATATGTACTGCCTAATGTATGACATATAATATCAACTTCTATTTTTTAATTCACATTGTTTTACCATTGTTCAGAGGATGTTTTTATATCTATTAATTGTATGTATATAGTTCACTGTGTGTTATTTTAAACTTTGTAACTCCCTTTTTCTCTTTTTCTTTTTTTTTTTTCTTTTTTTTTGTTCTTTCTTCCTTGTATCAAGGACCAAATAGTCACAGCCCATTGCTCATTTCTCTCAGTGGGGACTATTCATCTTCTCTAAACATAACGAGCCATGGCCATGAAGTATTTCTCCGGTGGTCAGCAGATCATGGCACCAATAAAAAAGGTTTCAGGATAAGATACGTAGGTATGTAAATCAGTCTTTCTTTAACGTTTGTAAAATTTCAGTGTGCAACATAATTTACTTATGTGAAAACGGTAATGTAAGCTAAATTTTGCAACATTAATTTCCCAGATTGAAAGGAAATCCAATCTGCTTTATATATGAACCTGTTGATACTAATCTCGTGAGTTAAAAAAACCACACACAGCCTAAGAAGAATATATGAAGCACATGCCCTGTAGAGATTTAAACAAATATTTCACAGGACTTTAGAATAGGCCAGTACTAAAGATGAAAGAAGCAGCATTCCCATTCTCCCTCCCATCATTTATTTGCATTCATGTGCCTCTGTGTTCTTCATTACTGGATCATTAACACTGCAGGTGGTACAGAAGAAGAGGTGTAACAAGACAGGAGTGAAAACAGATGTAAGGTGAAAAAATATGAAACCCAGAAGGATGGAACTTCATGGGGTTCAACATAAGCAGCAATCAGTATTAGAAAAGATCAATTAGTATGCCAAAAAAAGCCAATATTTTGTGTGCTATTAATTCAAATGAACATATTTGTGCATATGATGTGAAGATGGTACTTGACAGAGATTGATTTTTATATAATTGCTTTTTCAGAATTATTCTGTAATATCAATTTTTACTGGATACTGCGATTCATTAATCATGTTAAAGTAGATCTGTTGCAGTTGACAGCAGTTGCACAAAGGCATTAAATGCACTTAATGGAAAGTTCTGGGGATAGTATCTGTAGATACTGGAGAAGTTACTGGCATAAAACCATTTCATTTTACAAAGTGGAGAAAGCAGTTGAGAATAAATATAAATTTCTTTCTGCTATGTTTTTTTTTGTTTGTTTGGTTTTTTTCCTGACTCAATTTTTGGCTACTTCACTATTGCAGAAAAATAATTAGACTAACAAAGGTCTGTTAATCAGTATCAGCATCATCTTTCCCTTTAGGAGAGGACAACTTTTTCAGAAGTAACATGTTTGTTGTATAGCTAGATAAAATTCACTTTTGGCTAGACACAATGTATTATATGGTACCTATTTTAATTGCATATATTACTTGTTAGGAAGAAGAGAAAGTTCTTAAAAGTCTCTTCCTACTGTCAGTGAAAGAACCATTAGGAGGTAGACAGGAAATATTTACTGGTGATCTGTACCACACAGAAAATGTCACGGTATATTTTCTTATACACTGAAGAAGCAGGGTTGTGTATATGTCTGATTCTTTCAAGACCATAAAACAGAAGCAGTTTAGTGTAAGGAAGAACATATTTTCAAACCATGTGATCTGAAAGATAGGGTAGTGTTTTAATAAAGAGTAAACAGCTACATGATTCCATCCTGATCAGAAGAAACCTTTGAGAAAAGCATTGCCCTGAAGTCATGGAACACAGAAGGCCTAAAGAGCAAGTGAAATATTACTTCTATATTTGCCCAAGAAAATATGTACCAGTAGTTTTCAATGTGTCTTCAAAGCATGAAGGATGCACATAGAAGCAAACTTCCAGCTTAATTTACTTTCCTTCAAAAGGGGAAATTGCTGTTTTAGCTAAGCAGTCTTGGCTCATCCTTGAACAAAACCAATCAATGATGAAGTAAAATTATTAAACAACATTTACCTTAACCTTGCTATCAGGTTGCAGGTCCTTTCTGGTCCATTGCTTTGGCAAGGTAGGCGGAACACAAGTGACCTACTAGATTCAATGCTTTTTTTGCATGGATTTATGGTGACACTCATGAATAGAATTAAAATCTATTTGGATTTGCTGGCTCACTTCATTGTATCACAGAACTTGAAATTAATGATTCATTTAGGATCAGAAAGAAAAGATTATTTAAAAAATTATGTGCAGTTTGCCCTTGATGTTTTCATCATAAAAAACCAAATTGCATACTACTGAAATGTATACAATTGCAATAAATTTTATTATGAACTGAAATTCTGTAGCTTACTGGTTTAAGAAAGATGGTGATAAAACAGTTATACAAGTGGACTACCACTATATTTCCTTTGAGACTGATAAAGCCTGAAGCCCTATTATGTTTCACCTTTACACTTTGTGAAATTGCTTAATACCTGCATGATCAGGACACAAAATCCAACCACTTAACAACTTTTATTGATGTTTTCTCAGCTTGTTTTTAGATGTCCACTGAATTGTCAAGAATTGTTATCTGGATTCTAAATGTATCTTTTATTTATTCAATATTTACTTTTAAAGCTCTCTACTGTAGCACTCCAGAGTCTCCTCCACATGGTTTCATTGTCAGTCAGACAGGTGGACAGCTCAACAGCATGGTTCGCTGGGCTTGCGATAGAGGTTTTCGGCTCATTGGGAAAAGTACTGCTGTATGCAGGAAGTCTCCATATGGTTATTACTCATGGGATGTTCCAGTCCCAGCTTGTCAAGGTAAATTCTTTCACTACGAAGTAATACAATGTAAGTAAATTTCTTTTTCCTTTTCTAATGTAAGTCATCAGTTAAAAAAGAATAGCAGGTAGTTACGTCATGGTCGTGCCTTTCTACCAGAATTTTTCTGCCTGATAAAACTTAAAAAAAAAAGTGTATTTTTTAAAAAATAGTATTTCAACAGAATTTCTTAAGACTGGCAGATAATAAGAATAATCTACATACTCTGTGAGGGGAAAAAAAAACACAAGGAATTTTAAATATGAAATTACTCAAAAAAATCATTTGAGACTGAGTATTTAGTAAAGTTTGTTTATGGTCCAAGAACTATATAGCAAATAGAAAGACATGAAACTTGCTACATTTCCAAGAACAGTACACTAGATTAAAAAGCATTGCCTATGACGCCATTCTAATCTTCCGTGGTTTGAATTAAAATTTGAAATATTCATCAAGTTGGCTCTATATTTAGTTCTGCTGCCTTATAAAAAGCAAATCTTTTTCTACTTAACAATGAAAAAGAAATGCTTATTTAATACCCTTCACAACTGTATTCTAATTCTTCCTTTCCTGAAAAAAGCTATTGTTCTGATAGCTTAATCTACGTCACTATTCAGTGAGCTATTAGAATTAATGTTTTTCATGAAACTTTGGGGATGTCTTTATTAAAAAAAAAAACAGCAGAGATAAATTACATGGGATTGTTCCAAATTAATGGACAAAAAGTCTTTGAACTATATGTTTCTAAGGGAAAGCAACCTTTATCAAAGGTGAAATAATCTCAGTTTAAAAGGTTTTGAGAAATTTGTCTTAATACATAAAAAGTGTGTCTGTATTTTTAAAAACTGAAATTGCCCCCCTCCCCCAGAAAAAAAAAAAGCACAGGCAATGCATTTGCTACATATATTGCTTGAGCTTTTTTCCCACATCAGTTATCTAAGGATTGCCTTCATGTCAGTTATTTCTAGAACTTGATCAGATTGTTAATTATATGTTGCAAGCAATGTCGAATTAAAAATAAACCAACAAATCAAAACAAGCAATTTACCAAATTCAAGTAGCAGATAATTATTCTCAACATACTGAGTTCAGTAATGGAAATAGTTGTAATACTCATAACAGTTGTAATACTTTAAGGTGTAATACTTTAGGAACAAATGGTGTTAAGTGCTTAGTAATCTCATGGTGTCTGATCAAATACAAAGACTGTTGCCACCAAGTGTTAGCATATTGAAAATTATTTTATGTATGTATTAATGGAATAACAATTATAATTATGCATTATAAGGTGAGCTTTGATACATGATATGATCTTACTCAGTTCTCCCAGCAAGTGCTTATGCACAGAAAGTGATTTGTGGCCCTTGTACGTAGCTGCAGCTCACAACACCAAACTCTTCAGGTTCAATCTAAAGACATTACTGCAAAATGCCTCAGGAGCAAGCTGCTTCCATACATCTAATTTTCCATTGTTTTGCTGAGGAGAAAATTCATACGTGGGTGATACAGTCGGTTTATGCTACAATCACTTGTATCAAAAGTTTGAGAACATCATCAGTAAATGGCTCTCATGTTCTTTCATAAAGGGTATTTACAAGACAAGACTAGAATAGCTTTGCCATTCCCCCTACTACTGAGCAATACAGTTTCACTACACAGTAGCTCAAAGTCATCTCCAGGCTGAATAACTCCAACTCTTAGCCTGTGTCCATTGAAGAGGTGCTCCAGCTCTCCGATCATCTTTGTGGCCCTTCACTGCACTTGGTCCAACAGATCCATGTACATCTTATGTTGAAGAACCCAGAGCTGGATGTAGTACTGCAGAAGGGTTTTCACAAAAGCAGAGTTGAGGGGGAGAAGCACATAGGGCAGAACACTGCACAGCAGCGTGAGAGAATGAGGAGAGTACCCCTGCAAAACACCACTCATTACTGGTCTTCACTTGGACATCAAGCCACTGACAGCAAGTCTTAGATTACAACCATCCAGCCAATTCTTCATCCACTGAGAGGTCCATCAGTGGTTCGTTCCACCAGTTTAGAAACAAGGTTGTCACGCAAGACAGTGTCAAACGCCTTGCGCAAGTCCACATAGATGATGTCAGTTGCCCTTCCCTTATCCTGCAGCACTGTAACCCCATCATAGAAGGTCACCAAATCAGCTCAGGCATGATTTGCCCTTTGTGAATCGATGTTGGCTGTCACCAGTCACCTCCTTATCTTTCTTAGCATAGTTTCCAGGGAACTACAGTGCATAAACTCTTTGAGGTGAGCAACTGGGAGTTTATAGTGCAGAAGATGATAGAAAATAACTATGTCTTTCTATTTATTCAGCAATATCATGTGGAATTCCTAAAGCTCCATTAAATGGTGGGATATTAACCACAGATTACTTAGTTGGCACTCGTGTTACTTATTTTTGCAATGATGGATATAGACTATCAGCCAAGGAACTTACTACGGCAGTCTGCCAGCCAGATGGTACCTGGAGCAATCACAATAAAACGCCCCGCTGTGTAGGTAAGTAAGTAAAAACTCTTCAGTGAGTAAGAACCTGGCCATACATTTTGTTTATTTATCCAGAGCACAAATCTTCACATTACTTAAACTTTCAGCTTCTTGTTAATCTATGAATAATTTTTGGGATTAAATTATTGTGAAATACATATTTTAAATGTATATATACCTGAGCTATATATTGAAACATTCTGTGACAGCAGAAGAAATACACTAAAGACTATGAAAATTTTCAAATTGATGATTAACTTATAGCTAAATCAAAGTGAATAGTTGCAGAGGTTTATGAAAAAGTCATCACTTTAGTGAGAGTTTCACAGTTCACACTGTTCATATACTGTTAAAAAATCCTGTTTAATATCCAGAATTTAAAAGGCTCTGGTATGCTGGAATACTTTGTCGAAACAGTTGCTTATTATTTATATTCCTCCCATCATTATAATGTTACACCCTCTAAGCTTGGGGGAGTATCACTGAAAGAAAATGCATGTTCAGTCCCAGAAAGAAGTGGATACCATCCATTATAAATGGGGCATGAAAACCCAGGTGATCGTAAGACTGATAAAGAAAAGTCAACGTATCTGTTGCACATTAAGATGTTGTTTATTTCACCCAATGAATTTTGGAGAGAAATTAGTATCCAGCAAAAATGTTATTCTCTGTCTTTTGATACGTCAGATTAGGGTTGTAGAACTTTTAGGAGGGGTTGGAGGAAGAGCATAAAATTGCGTAGCTGCTGAAAAAATATCTTGGATATTGAATATTATTTTACCTGTTACCGATGTACAGCCTCTCTGCATGAGTGTTTAAGATCTCATAGAATTTACCTGGGTAGAAAAATCAAAATGTAGCTAACATTTCAGTAAAGATTCTGATGGCTGACATAAAGTATCACAGTAGTTCCATGACCGTCAATTTACAGCGAATTCAGTCATAGTATAGATTCTGTATACACCAGTTGTGTAGCTCTATATACACAGTCACTGCTCTGTCTGGGCCATTGATCATTACTTACTAAATAAGACAACATGCTAACCACAGGCAATTTCAAATTGCTCTTCGAATATTATTTCACTGTATTTAAAATATATTTCCGAATGAATAAGGGCACAGATTTTTCTAATTTCCCTGTATTAAGCTACAACTAACTATGTATTTTCATTATTTTGGAAGTTGTTACATGTCCAAGCATCAATTCTTTTACACTGGAACATGGAAGATGGAAAATAGTGAATGGTTCACATTATGAGTATAAAACAAAAGTAGTTTTCAGCTGTGATCCAGGATATTATGGTTTGGGACCAGCATCTATCGAGTGTCTTGCTAATGGCACTTGGAGTTGGAGAAATGAGCGGCCTTACTGCCAGAGTGAGTACATGTTGTATGTGCATCTGCTCTACAGACTTCAGATAAAAATATTTCTTTTTTTTCTGAAATAAAAATTAACTAATTAAATATTAATTAGTTACATTAAAAACTAACTAATTACATTTTTCCTGGGTATCCTGAAGGCTATTATTTACAAATAAAGTCCACCAGGTTCAGTGACAAGGAAATAGCTGTAAGCATGATCTGTATCTATTTTTTTTTTAATGAAAAATACTTAACACTCTGAAATGTATTTGTCTGGTTCACTGTAATATAGAGGTAAGTGGACTAGTTGATAATTGGCAAAAATGCTCATAAGTATTTCTGGTTGATAATTATTATTGTGCTTGCAATACTCAGCTGTACATACCTGTTTTGATTTGGTTTTGCCATAAAGTTATTTCTTGTGGAGAACTTCCTACACCTCCAAATGGGAAGAAGATTGGAACTCAGATCACATATGGATCTACAGCTATATTTACTTGTGACTCTGGATACATGCTAGTTGGTTCTGCAGTAAGAGAATGTCTATCTTCTGGACTCTGGAGGGGAACTGAGACCAGATGTTTAGGTATGTATACTAATGCCATGGCTTCCTTATTTTCTTTCTCTCTAGCAGACAAAAGTAAGTGAAATGAATCAGCTTGTCTCTTTCTGTTAGCACAGACATTGAAGAGAGTTCTGCATTTTAAAAATTTGTATGGCTATATCTAATTAGAACTATGGTTACCTTTCCACAGATTGAATCCTTTTTTCAGTATCTTCACAACATACAAAACCTGTGTCACTGGATTGTTGTGTATGCCTCTAAAGCAGACCTGTACATAAGCAGCAGGACTGATTGATTCTAGATGTATCAGCTTTAATCCATATTCCCAGTAAAATAAAATACCTGCATAGTAGACCTGAACTCAGTGGTTATGTTACAGAATTAATCTGCCCACTTGAAAAAGATACAGAAAAAAAAACAACTTGGAAACTTCTCAGGAGCACTGCAACTTTATTTCTCAAAGAAAATCTTGATCCAGAGAATATCAAATTTGACACACTTTAGTTGTGCATGGTTAGGCATCTTCTCTTATTTAAAATACTCAAGACACCAGTCCCTGAAGAGTTTATGAATAAAATGAACATGTGATCCCTGCAAAAGTATTTCAGGGCTTCTTTTTAATTCGTTATTATCATATGTACTTGATCTGGGTTGTTTTGCTAACAGCAGAGGCATTGATTTTAACACGGTATGCAATCAACATTTTAGTTTCAGTAGAAACCAAAGCTACGATAGTGTTCCGGTTTTAGAACTCTATATGAAGGTCATATTATACATTGTTATTTGACATGAGAAGATAGAATATCCATGGACTGAGACTTTCAGAAGATTATGAACTATACCTTAAATATAGATGTTGTTGCAATATCTCTGTGTAGATTGCTGTTTACCTTTTTAGGCCACTCTACATCCCAAACAATTTTATTACTGTAATACAGCATTTTTTTCAGTGCAAATTTTAATTTAGGCTTGATTTAGATGACTCATGAATGAGCAGAAGGTTTGCTTATCAGGCTACTGGTCTGATGCTGAAATGTTTTCTGACATATAGATGAGGGGATAGGCAGGCTTTGTTTATGTTTTGGTTTTACAGTGAAAAACCATTTAGCAGAGAGAGATAAGAAAAAAATATTCATGTTGGAGTTTTTTTTTTTTTTCTTCTAAGCTTTTAGAAACGGTAATACAGACTTCTAAATCTAAAAGTTTAGGGACACCATAATATATGTGTAATCAAAATGTTCTGACAGTTTTTTGTTTTGTCTCAGTTTTCTTTTAATGGGTTTCCTGCAAAGTTTACAGCTATTGAAGTTTGGAGAAATGTAAAAAAGAAAAACCAGACAAATTGTCTGCTATTTTTGAATAGCACCTTAGAAAAAATACTTGCATTTAAGAATTTTGCCAAAATAATGTTATGTCATGTGAAGATCACACAGAATGAATTTAATTTCTCCTGCGTCTGTAAAAATAAAAAAATATAATCTTATATTAATAGGTTACATCATCTTTCAACCCTTCTCAGAAGATATTAATTATGATTAAGTTCATATATTATATTATCCAGTAATAATATGCAGTTAAGAAAATATGTTGAAACAACTATAGGACTAGAGAAGAAAACAGTAATTTAAAAGATACTTTTTGTATCAGACTGATAGGACTACAGCTAATATTCAAATGTACATCTTCAAAGCTTTAATGATTGCAAATTGTTGAAGAGAACATGAATAGAAGTTTTACTTATAGAAATAGAGTGTAGTATTCGTTATGTATAGCTTATAAAAAAAAAGTATGTATGCCTTGGAAAACAAGGAAAAGGAAAAAAAGAAAAGGTAGTGACAGAGCAAATTTATAAAAGGGAGAGGGTAATGGCTACCATAATTGCTCTTACAGCAACACTGCCTGCTATGCTACATCACTGTGCATTTCTAGAATGTTATAGTGCTTCCACCCTCAATCTGTGACTTTCCTGCAGCATTCACCCATTGCCATTACAAAAGTTACATCTTTTGATTCAGTATTATAAATTATGGGTTGCAGTGCAGTAAATGTTCTACTTATTATTTGTTTGTATTGGCAATATACCAGGCAAGAGTGTATTTTTCTCTCATTCTGATAAGTATATAAGAAGTACATAAGTATACTTATGTATAATAAGAAGTACAGTATTGATCTTGCTGCTTGAGCCGCTTCCTCCTGTATCTTCCACAAATCTTACATGATTATTTTTTCATTTTTTTTTTCAATAGCCTGTCAATGTGACTACAGAGTTTTATATTTGCTTGCTATTAGTCTTAGAATATTACTTTGGGGATAAGAAAGTGATATTCCATCAGATAATAACGGTACTATGAAATCTTTTATCTATTATAAATAAGTATTCAATAACTTATTGGCTACAAATTGATAATAGACTCAATATTTCTTAAATGCTTGCTCATCTATTTGTGAAATACATTTCCTGTCAAATAGGAAAAATTAAAAAAAAAGTCAGTGTTGTTGCTTAATGTTATAACCTTTGTTTTCCCAAAAGTACTCTTAGTTTTTTTCACAGCATTACTTTGCTTTGTATTTCTTTATTTTTTTTCATCTGTTTTCAGTTTTCTGCCCTATTTTTTCTATCAGATTGTTTGTCTTTACAGAGATCTCTTCCAATATGATACCCATTTGCAGTATTTGCATTCAGTCCCCAGTGAAAAAGTCCACCTGCAGAACTTAGCTACTGAGCAGTTTTAGATTGCATTAGGAGGAGTAATTTAGCTATCTCATTACAAAAGATAGGTAGCCACACCTTGTGATTATATTGAATATTATTACGACAGTTTTATAATTTTTTCTTCAGTTTCAAAATGCCAAATTTCAAAACTAAAATGCTCATCTTCTGTAATGATTCAATTAGGTGTCTCATTCAGAAACAGTAGTTTCTCAAAAAACTATACACATGCAGTATTTGTTTTTCTCAGACTACCAAAGAATCAGCAGTAATCTGAAAGCTCTCCAGAATGAAAAAGCTCCAAAACTTCAAAACCCTAAACTCACTATTGTACATGTATATATGCAGCTACACGCAAACACATAATACACAAAGTACCACAGGCTTCAGGAACTCATTTCAGCATGTTAGTAACAGGTAATAAACGTCTTTATTTGTGACAAATGGAAATCCTGAAAAACAATTAAGAGCCAAATTGACCATGAAAACTACCACAATATGCAATAATGAATATGAGAATATCTTTAATGTATAAGGAACATTTTAGAATTCTTTTCTTCACAGGTATCTTAAGAGGAAAATAACAAAAGGGAAGAATTCCACTAATAGTAATGAGAAAAATAAATAAACACCTTGCTTTAGAAGAAACACAACAGAGACAGAATAGAATGGAAGAGTAATTAAGTAACAGTTACTTTTTAAGATATGGATGGATAGTAGCGGGTGGTTTTTTTTGTTGTTGTCTTAAGGGTTAGGGGTTTTTTTTTCCTTCCTTTTCCTTTTTTAATTGGTATTACATTAGTAGTGGTAGCAAGTATTATAAGTGAAAGATCTGTTTCCTCTGAGAGAGACCAGTTCTCTAGATGTATGAAATAGAATGGGAAAATAAAGCAAACAAACAGAAATATTCTGCAAAATATGAATGAATCTCTGACTTCATGGCAACTTAGGGAATTTATTCAACTTCATAAATTAGTGGAAATTGAATGTTTTCATGGGTTCTCTTAACAGGAACTATGTATAGCATTACACACACTTTCAGAAGAACACACACTGAATCACTTTCCACATGCACCTGCATGACAGATGTGTTCAATTTTTAAAATGAAACAAATTGGGATGTTTTATTTTGGTGGATGAGGTGCTGTTTCTTTTGGAATTTTTTTTATGTCTCTCAATCAGACAAAACCTCCCCTGAAAAGCAGAATGAAAACTGGATACAAATCCTTCAAATCCCAAATGTTATTTGCTCTATTGTATTTAGTTTTGTTTTATTTTTTTATTTGAGATGAAAGACCTGTCAGAAGTCTGTTATATCCTGGTTTTCAACAATATTCAATTCCTTAACACTGTTGCAATAAGCTGATTTAGAATTCTGTTATTACAGAGCTGCAATTTTATAATATTCTTCATGCATATAGATTTTTTTATTTTTCAGTTTAGAAAACTTACACAGAGATAAGCATAGGCTCTACTATTTAAAATATATGCACTTCTTTACTAATAACTAGTTCACAATTAGCCATGCAGTATAGTTAGCACTCCAAATATGTAACTGCTGTACAGAATGAGGAAAAGTAATGGAGGCAGAGGAAGTAATCGAATCATAGAGCAGCCCAAGTTGGAAGGGACCTCGAAAGATCATATGGTCCAACTTTTCCTGGGAAGGGGAGCTGAGATGGGTTTATCTAACACACTGTCCAGTCACATCTAGAAAACTCCCGGTGATGGGGACTGCATCACATGCTTGTAGAGGTTGTTCCAGTGAATGTTTGTTCTTACTGTAAAAAATTCTTTCTTGTGTCAAGCTGAAACCTCTCCCAGTGCAACTTGTACCCATTAGCCCTTGTCCTCTCCTTGTGAAGAGAGAGCTTCCATTCTCTTTGTACCTGCCCTTTAAGTACTGGAATATTGTGATGAGCACAGATTGCAATATTAGTCACCTGATGTGCTGAATTACTTCAGGTTTATTCCCTCTGTACAGGAAACAGTGCTTGACCTTTCTGGTGATGTATTCTGCTTTCAGTTCATTGCCATAAAGCAGCACTAAAATCTTAATTAAGAACCGGGCCAAACACTGTAATTAAATGCAAAAATATTTCCTTGAACATGGCCTGAATTACTGCAAACTGTCTAGTTGAACTTCAGTTTCTCCTCCTCATACAGTTACTCACATTCATCATAACAAATGTAATAGGATAGGGAAATTTGTCCCATTATGGCATGTTCAATAAAGTCTGCTACATACTAAAGAGATTATGACTTCCCTGGAGAATCACGAAGTACTTTGACAAAAATTATGTAAACATTTAATATGCCATCTTATCTCAGAAAACATAAAACAAATTTCAAGTATGCCTGGTCCTTATTTAACAATGAGGGAAATAGGGAAGGAGCAAACAACAGTGGAATATACCCTTGAACAGTACCAGATTTGGACTCCTGTTCTTAATGACAAAGTCAAATTGTACTCATCAGTTTAATAAGTGTGAATTTTCACATTCTACCTCTACTGTAAATTCTGACATTATCATGATGCATGTGATGAAATACTATACGAAGCTCAAGGTGCCAGATGCAAGTTATATGAAAAACTTTTTTTTTTTGGGGGGGGGGTGTATTTTTTTCTTGTTTTTTTCTTTTTTTTTTTTATATAGGAAATTTCTAGCCCTGAAAGAATGAGGGCAGAACGCTGAAGATTACACCAGAGTATTATAAATACTTGAAAGTTCAAAGGGAAAAAAACAATCCAAACTATACTGCTGCCATATGTTCTTTCTTATTATCAGAGACATGTTTTGGAGATTTGTTTGGGCAGGAAAAAGGGAAGTAGTGGAGAAAAGGAGAAGAGAGAAATTTGGGTGACTGGTAGTACTCCTTTTTCAGTAAAGTACTGGATGAAACACTGGTTGTTATTCTTACTTGCCATAATTGTTTTTGCAGTGACTTCTCTGCCATATGACACAGTCTTCATGAGGTCAACCACTTGCAGAGGATTTTGCATTACCACATTATTTGCTGAATAATAGCGCCCATTTTTGAGAGGTCATTAAGGAAAATAATAACAAATGACACATGGTCCAATTTTTTTCCCAGACTCTCTCTGGATTAACTGTCTATTTGTGACTTTGGTGGCATAAATAAAAAAAATCTTGTATTTTGAGAATAGGGGTAGAAGATTATGACAACACATACAATGGTTTTTGGTTGCAGGACATTTGGATGTAGCTACACTGACTGCAACCCAAATGTGTAATTTTTTTTGGGATTCCTCCTGGATCAATAGGAAAATAAAAATGGAAGTCAATCCAGAGTCAGATTCCAGCAATATATTGTTCCAGTTAATTTGTTTCCATTGTAAGGAGAACATTCATGTGGATTGATATTTATAATATTGATATTATTTTTATTTGTGCTTATACGCATTTCAATTTTCATTTAAATATGGAGTGGTGTAATGCTAACTTTTTTGAGTTTAATCTTAATCAGAAGAAAGCTAAGGAAAATAATATAGAATTATAAAGGTTTTAGTAAATAGCATTTACTTACATTTTTGAAAATAAGTTTGATAACATATATAACATTTAATGTTTTTAATACAGTGTCTTTTTGTAATTTTTATATGTGTACGTTTCTACTTAGACAATTGCATTCTATCAGGTTTTGTCAAATTAATGAAAGTAAACTCTTGAAATAAATAAATAAAAAAAAAGTTAAACTTGTTCAGCATTTTTTGTGTTAATTAAGTAATTATAGTTAAAAAATTCTCTGGCATATTTACTAATAATTTTTTCTTTGTGTTTTTTTTTTTTTTTTATTTTGAAAAAATACAGCTGGTCACTGTGGTATTCCAGATCTTATAGTCAATGGTCAAGTAATTGGAGAAAATTACGGATATAGAGATACAGTTGTATATCAGTGCAGTCCTGGGTTTCGGTTGATTGGTTCTTCTGTACGTATATGTCAACAGGATCATAACTGGTCTGGTCAGCTTCCATCCTGTGTGCGTAAGTAAGCATGGCAGCACATACTGATCCATGTTACAGAAATGTCTGTGTCAGGCAAGATGATGACTTACTTCGCAATTTAGCATTCATTTGAAAAAATACCAAGCAAGCTCCTGTCTGCACCCTCTACCCCTACTCTCCACCCCCCAGAAGATTTAAAACAGATCTTCAAAGTCATGTGGCGAACTCAAATCTGCATCCATCAAATGTAGTTCTGTGTTGTCACTTAAAATTTCTATTGCTTCTTTTGGCTACTAAACACCTGTGATTTTATATAAACATGTAGTTTATTCAAAAAGTGATGGGACTTAGGTGTCCAGGTACTCAAATTTGAAAATAGCTTCATGTTCCTTAGTGGCTTTTGGAAATACTTAATGTACATTGACTTTCATTGCTGTCATTAGATATGTAGATACTCTTGAATTACGCTGTCAGCACTGATGATTAAAATGGTTGTTGCAACAAACATACACTGTTTTTTTTGTTGTTTTTGGTGGTTTTTTTTGTTTTGTTTTCTCTTCACAGAGATACTTTGTTTTCTGGTGTTGGCATTTTTAGCGTGAATTTTGAATTTGGTAATGAGGCTCCTTTTGTGTGATAAGTATTTCAACATATCACATTAAGCAGTAACAAAAAAAAAAAAAGCTGTGTTCCACTTAGGAAAATTGGAGAGCTCTTGAAAGATTCTCAAGGAAATTACAATTATGTTTCATTAGTTCAGGTTCATTAATATCAATGTATTGAAAATGTATTAGTCGACCTCCAAGTATTCTGTTTTTTCATCTGTATTTTTGTATCAGAAACTAGCTGAATGATGAATAATAATGCACAATGTCAGTTTGTTACCCATACCACTTACTCCTTACTTTGTTTTAAAGAGAACTATATGTACATAAACTACCAAAATAATTGTATTTCTTAATTTTGTTTCACTTTATGAAATAGTAATAGATCATTACTTCTTTATATTACATTTCAGATGAGCACACTTCTTTATAGTTAACTTTAAAGGCAATAAAATTAGACATTGTTAATAATTTCTAAATTAAAATATTAACATCAATTTTAGAACTGAATTAGTGAAAAAAAGTGCATTTGAATGTGGAAACAGCAGAGAAAGAGGAATGTATTCTCTAATCAAATGGATGCCACTTCTGTGAATAGAGGAGAAAGTACAATATATCACTTCAGAAAAGGACACAAGGTTTAGGAAAGATATGTGCAAAAAGGCTGCTATAAACAGCAGCTGCATTTATCTTTATTAATCAGGAGCACTTCCACTTCAGATCAAAGGTTCAAATGATGTGTAGAAAAATACTCTTGCATTTTTTTATTTTACTTTAGATTATTTAATTACATTTCTGAGATGTGTTTAAAATTAACAATTCTGACCTTTTCACTTTTGGATTCATCATTCTTCTTGCTCATACAGTGGGCAGACATACTGCTATTGTTGTGTATTGCTACTGAATATGCATGTGTACTAATCGAAATTTTATGCACTTTCATAATTCTGTTTTCAAAAGAATAATTTTTATTGTTATTATATTTTCATTTAAAAAAAAATATCTCTAAGCTGAATACATATCTTTGCCTGACAGTATTATGAATGTTAGCAGTTCAGTGTGTGATTTCAATTACTCTCTTGGGGGAAAAAAATGCAGTTCCTTATATAAAAATGTCTGTTACCAATAACATAAAGATAATATAGTTAATTTAAAAAAATATGATATTAGTAAAACATACAGAATTCAGTTCGACTTCATAAATTATTCCGTGACTGGTCTGCATGCTATGCTTATTCTGAAGGACCATTTTCAGTTTTGTTTCGTTGCTAAAAAAATTATTTAGTTTATATTAGTGGGTTTCTTTTAGAGTTATCATGATGAGTCTGTTGTACATAGAGCAAAAGAACATACATTGTTAGACTTAAAAAAAAAATTAGAAAAAAGAAATATAGTTTTTAAAGTGATAAAAATCTGATTTAAATAATTTATTCTGGGTTGGGTTTTTTTCATTTAAAATTATTGATGAACATGTTTTTTATCAACAATTGGTTTATTGGAACATGGAAGAAAATATTTATGCATTTCTTTAATTACTTTTATAAAATTATGTTTTGTTTTCCTTACTATTTTTGCATCTGGTCTTGGTGGGCATAGAAAAGAAATGTTACCTTCTTGTATAAATACAAGTGCCCATAGTAATTGTGATACTTGTCTAGTCATCTATCTAGTCGTAAATTTATAACTTCACTAAGCTTAAGATGGGAAAAATAAAACAGAGTGAGTTGATACTAGGACATATTTGTAAGAAATAATACCTGAGGAACTAATGCACTGAAATACTTCCTTTTGATTTCAGGCTATGTCTTAGTTCTTATTCAGTTCAGAGAAATGTGAATCTTTCATGGAAAGTACTCAGTATCTTAGAATATCAGACTTCATAATAGTGGTTATAATGATTGTCTATTATATCTTAAAGCATGAAAAATTATAGCAACATGCACTGTTTTTTGTTTCTTTGTTTTGTGCTATGCTAGCCGTTAGCTGTGGTCACCCTGGTAGTCCTATTTATGGAAGAACAAGTGGAAATGGTTTCAACTTCAATGATGTTGTGACATTCTCATGTAATACTGGATATGTTATGCAAGGACCAATGAAAGCACAGTGTCAGGCTAATAGGCAGTGGAGCCACCCACCTCCAATATGCAAAGGTAAGAATACATTTACAGATTTCAAACTTAGTTGGAAAATTATCGTGAAAAATAAACTGAAGGTAAAGAGACTCTTTCAAGAAATAAATGAAACCTCCCTTACTAACAGGCATCAAATTATTAGAGATATTTTGTGATTCTATTATTTTTCAGTTAGGTTTGTTCTCCATTCACATTGCCAGGATAACTGTTGCAGAGAAACTTATGTTTCTTTCGTTGGTAATAATTTTTTTTAATTGTTTTCTACAAGTCCCTTAAGCAAAATTATACAGCGATAATGAAGTGCTTAAGTCCCAGGATAATGTTCCCTGCAATTTTAGCCAACATACTTCTAATAGTTGCGCAGGAAAACTTTTTTTTTTTTTTCAGTGAGCTGACTGCTTATCTTAGATTTTTAAATTTTTATTCTAATTTATTAACATAATCATCAACACTTCTGGATATTATATTTAAAATTATTCCACTGAAAATAAAAATACGTTAAATTGTTTCTGTTTGAGTTTTCATGAGCACTTCTAGAAAGGCATTAACACCATTATCCATTTAAAGTCTGCTCTTATGTGCTTTTTAAATAATTTCATTGTTCTAATTTAGAAAAATGTACTTTTCTCTTGTAAGCTGATTGCACAAATGCAGAAATTGTGCTGATTGTTTCTCAGCATCTTCCCAGCAGTTTCTATGGACTTTTATCTGTATACAGCCTAGGTCACGTTATGTATTTATAGTAATTTTATTTACTGTATTTTCCTTCCAGTAGGTGTTCTCCACTTTCTTTTGATCACTTTGCCTTAAGTGATACTGCCAAACAGTTTACAGAACTTAAACTTCCAAGGACCTTTTTTGATGAGAAGTTTGTTTTGTTTTTTTTTTAATTTGCCATATTAAATATTTACCATGTATTAGGGGTACTCAGTAAACCTCATTTTCAGTCCAGTTGCTAGAAAGTTATTTCTATCCTTGAAAAATGTATTTATTCTAGTCTTGTGGTACCAATAATTGAGAACTCCTGGGAGTCCTACACAAGCAGACTCCAACATTTAGAGTAATGACTAGAGAGAAATAGGTGAGCTGTAAAATAACTCTATTGAGTGATGTAGGTAGGAAAAAGAATTTTAAATTGTGTCTAACAAATCATAGAATCATAGAATCATAGAATAGTTAGGATTGGAAAGGACCTCAAGATCATCTACTTCCAACCCCCCTGCCATGGGCAGGGACACCTCACACTAAACCATATCACCCAAGGCTTCATCCAACCTGGTCTTGAACACCGCCAGAGACAGAGCATTCACTACCTCCCTGGGCAACCCATTCCAGTACCTCACCACCCTAACAGTAAAGAATGTCTTCCTTATATTCAGTCTAAACCTCTGCTGTTTAAGTTTCAACCCATTACCCTTTGTCATATCACTACAGTCCCTAATGAATAGTCCCTTCCAAGCATCCCTGTAGGCCCCCTTCAGATACTGGAAGGCTGCTATGAGATCTCCATGCAGCCTTCTCTTCTCCAGGCTGAACAGCCCCAACTTTCTCAGCCTGTTTTCATATGGGAGGTGCTCCAGTCCCCCGATCATCCTCGTGGCCCTCCTCTGGACATGTTCTAGCAGCACCATGTCCTTTTTATGTTGAGGACTCCAGAACTGCACACAATACTCCAAGTGAGGTCTCACAAGAGCAGAGGGGCAGGATCACCTCCTTTGACCTGCTGGTCACGCTCCTATTGATGCAGCCCAGGATACAGTTGGCTTTCTGGGCTGTGAGTGCACACTGCTGGCTCATGTTCATTTTCTCATTGACTAACACCCCCAAGTCCTTCTCCGCAGGACTACCATGAATTTCCTTTTTGCCCAACCTGTAGCTGTGCCTGGGATTGCTCCCACCCAGGTGTAGGACCTTGCACTTTGCATGGTTAAACTACATGAGGTTGGCATCAGCCCACCTCACAAGTGTGTCAAGGTCCCTCTGAATGGCATTCCTTCCCTCTAGCGTATCAACAGAACCACACAGCTTATTTCTTTTCAGATTACAAAGATTTTCAGCGTATTCTGATACTTTTATGTATAAACATTCATGCACATACAGAAATATATATATTTGCACACAGGTACATGCACATCTATGCATATAAACATGAAACTGACTATAAGGGTATAATAATTTTTACATGAACTGTAGTTTTCTAGAGTAAGTAGGTTTTTGAGTAGGTGATGATGTGTTTACTTGACCAGAGGAATCTATTGCATGGAAACTTCTAAAAAATATCTTTATGACCCCCAGAATAAGTGTTATAGTCCCCTCACTAGCCGTATGTATCAAAAAAAGAAAAAAAAAGAAAAACCAAAAGACAACCAATCAATCAAATAAAAATCTTCACTGATTTTTTCAAACATATGAATCTTAAATTGTAGACTCAAAAAAAAATCTATCAGTATTCTTAACCATCAAAGTATACCCTTTTTTTTTTTTTTAAAGCACACCCCCATTTGCTGGGATATTTCCCTGTTCTGGTAGGAGCACCACAGTCTTATCTAACTGACCATGTGCCCTTTAGCTGAAAGCACATGCCTCAAAGGTGCTTCATTATCAAAATTTTAGTATAGGAACATAAGTATATTTGCATGGCTGTTTGGGTTAGACCAGAGGCATGTCTAGCTTTCTGGCTGTGGGCAGTAGTTACTAAAAGGGTATAAATTGAATATGTTGGTATGTCCAGTCACTGTTCATGGCTAATACTTTTACAGCATCATCACATTCTGTGAAAAAAAACATTTCCTTTCCTTTGTTCTGAGTTTAGCATCTCCTGGTTTCATATTATCTTCCTAATTTAGTATCATTAAATATAAAATCAGGTTAGCAACATATTGAAAGTTTCTCATAGAAATAAAGAGACCATTTAAATGCCATTTTAATAGATTATATGACTCTCAAGTCTGCTCTTTTTCTTTTTAGTGGTCAATTGTTCTGATCCTGGAATTCCTGCAAATTCTATAAGAGAAAGTAAAATTGAACATGGAAATTTCACATATGGCACAGTGGTATTTTATGACTGTAATCCTGGATATTTTTTATTTGGCTCTTCAGTTTTAATTTGTCAACCAAATGGCCACTGGGACAAACCGCTGCCTGAATGCATTAGTAAGTAGATAATGTGTATGTTTCTACAAAGAATGTGGGCTAGACTAGGTATTAATTTACATAACATTTCCATCAGTCTCATGACAGCAACTAGAATAATCATGTACGTTTGTGTATATGCAGTAATGAAGGAAGGTCTTTGTAGCAGCTGAAGTAACGCAGTTATATTCTTAGAGAAATTTCAGGATATGAAACAAACATCTGTGACTTATGTACCTGAACGTCATAGTCATATGATCCACTAAAGCAAGGGAATCAGCAAGAGCAGGTAGGTTTTTTTTTCTGGCTTTTCATGGACAACTTTGCAACTGTGATGTAGATACAGCCATAAATGTTTCATATGTTTTTGTCTGGGACAGCTGGATTACCCAGTTTTCTGTAAGTCTATGAAAAAAGTTTTGGTTTAAGATCAATTTTTTTTTTTTTCTCTGAGAAAGCCTGAAATCTTTATTTTCTAAAGATTAAAGGAGAAAACAGGCTAAGGGTTACTTATTTAGGATTCATGGACTGGTATTTGCAATATTAGTTCTTAACTGAAGGTTCTCCAGTTCTGTTTTTCCTCTCTCTCTCTTTAAATAAATAAATAAACAAATAAATAAAGAAAGCCCCCTGAAACTTTGTTATTGCTGTTAATACCCTCGGTTCTGGAGGTTGTCCCGTTCTTTGACACGATAAATAGCTTGATTGCAAGTCACAGTTAAACTTATAAAATGAGTTTAACAATTTCACATTAAATTTTAAGGTAACATTACAGTTTCAGAAAGATAAATGTTACTTAATAGTAACGTGTCCCCAAAGAGAAAGAAAACCTAAAACTAAAGGTACAGAGATTTCTTCTTTATACTTTTTTGTATATTTATTTCTTAGCCTTCTTTCAAAATTGTCACAAGTAATTTGATAATATAGACTTTACTCTTCTTTTAACCTGACCTTTGGGAGTAAGAGTGCTATGTGTAATTTTGAAAGGGTATCCTTAGCTTTATTTTTGTCATTTATACAGAAAGGTCAATGAATTCTAACATAGGCACTATCCAGGATATTTAATAATCATAAAACTTATTAAAACTGATTCTGATGCATCTATTGACTGTTTTTTTATAAAAACCTTTCAGCTTCTGGAGTGTATTTCAAATTGTTTCTGTTTTGGACATATGCAGCATAGTCATTTATTAGTCTGCACATCTTTCCACTGTAAGAGCAGTGGAAAAGAAGTGGAAAGCTTGCTAGATGTTATACTTTGACCAAAGTTGGATTATTTTTGATGTAGCTGGATTTCAGTCTCTCTCTAACTGGTTCCAAAGAACAGATCTTTTTCTGAAATATCACTAGAGTAATGGAGAAGAGACATGGTAACAAGAGAAGCTGTTCACTTGTAAAGTGGCTTGATTCCTTTGAAATGTGTTGTAGCTAGAGTGCTAGTTTCTGTAAATCCTGCAGGAAGCAGAATTCAGCATTGGCCTGGATCACAATGCCATTTTGCCTCTGTCTTTTAATTAAAGACTCATAAGGACATACACTGTTTGATTACATGTGGCCAGTAAAATAGATTTTAAAAGTACTAAAAATGAAGACATGTTTGGACAACATATGTCAAGGAATTCCAGTGCCCATATCAGGGGGGTTTGTGTGGCAAAGTATTCTTGATTTAGTTCTGATAGACATGCTCTGATTTGTTATTCTTAAACTGCTGAGATGTGAGTGCACACAATCCACACCTTCCAAGCTTGAAATCTACGAATAATACAGCCTATTTTTTTGCTAGTGTGTGTGCCATCCTCTTGATAAATTTGTTGCAGCACCTTGTTCTGACATTTCCTCCCTCACAATATGGCATATACAGACATTCATAGCTGTCAGATAGAATTATAAAAATTGCTGACAACTATACAGATTAAAAACCCCACAAGTCTACTTTTTTAATTCAACACCCAAGAATTAGTGTATAACATTTCATTTAATTGAACATTTGTAAATTTAATCAGGCTTTAAACTAATAATGCTGTAATTTTACTGGTATGTCATCATAGCTGACCAGAAGCAGATGTGAATTTACACTTCTTTCTGGTTTTCTAGACAGTTATATACCTCATCCTTTATCAGTATTAACTGTGTATTTTGGTTTGGGGTTTTAAGGGTTAAGGGTTCCAGGAAAAAAGAAATAGCCATTGAAATGGCACATTGGCAAAAAAATTATCTGCATATCTTTTGTATTTATTTATTTACTTACTTACTTACTTATTTTAGGAAAAGGAGGTTTGGGGGGACAGAGATTGATGGATAGTTGTCCGTAATACAAAAAAAATAACATTTGAACTGATGTTTTACATACTTTGCTAAGATCAATAATATTATTTTTTTTTATTTTTCTTCTTTGTTCTTTTAATCTGAATGAAAGCTTAATGTAAAATTAAACTTACACACCTATAAAAAGGTACTGTGCAGTTATGTGATGGAACAGGATGAGATCAGTTGTCAGATATTTAAGGACATTTTCTGTAGAAAGCAAGAGTTCTTAATCGCCAGGCTTAAGAAATCGGGAAAAGATGGCAAGATACCAGCATGGGTGAGATGAGACCTGCTGGTCAAACTAAAGGGCAAGAAGGAAATCCAAAGGCAGTGGAAGCTGGGAGAGGTATTCTGGGAAGAGGAATGCTGCCTGGTTATGTAGGGATGGGGTCAGGAAGGCCAAGGCATGGCTGAAAAATAAGGGCTTAAATGGATATGTCAGCCAGAAAAGGAAGGTCAAATAAAATGTACCCCTGCCCCAGATGAAGACAACTGGCAAAGTGATAACCATGGATGAGGAAAAGGCTGAGGTACGCAACTACTCTTTTGGGGTTTTTTTGCCTTAGTCTTCACTAGCAACTTCTCTTTGCAAACCTGTAGAGTGGATGGACTGCAAGACAGGGCTTGGAGGAGAAAAGTGCCCCACACTGTAAGAGAATTCAGGTTCATGACTACTTGAGGAACCTGAATAGACCTAAGTCTATGGGACCTGGCCAGATGCACCCACAAGTCCTGAGAGAACTGGCTGGTGTAGTTACCAAGTCACTCTCCAGGAGTCCACTCTCCAAGTCATGGCAGTCAGGTCAAGTCCCTGGTGACGATACAAAGGGATAGTTGCACACATTTTTAGAAAGGGTAGAAAGAAGAACCCTGGGAACTACTGACCTGGTGGCCTCACCTCTGTGCCTGTGAAAATCATGGAACACATCCTCCTGTGATTCAAGATAATTAGCATGGCTTTACAAAGAGCAAGTCATGCCTGGACCAATCTAGTGGCCTTTTATGATGGAATGACTACATCAGTGGACAAGGAAAGAGTTATGAACGTTGTCTGTCTGGACTTCCGTAAGGTTCTGACACAGTCACAACATCCTTCTAAATTGGAAAGGTGGATTTGGTGGGTGGACTGTTCTGTGGATGAGGAATTGGTTGAATTATCGCATATAGAGGGTAACAAACAGTGGCTCAATGTGCAGATGGATATCAGTGACAGGTGATGGCTCTCAGAGGTTTGTACTGGGACCAGTAATGTTTAATATCTTCATTAGTGACATAGAGGGATTGAGTGCACACTTAGCAACTTTGCAGACACCACCAGACTGAGTGATGCAGTTAACCAGCCTAAGGGACTGGATGTCATCCAGAGGACAAGCTTGAGAAGTGCGCCTATGCAAACCTCATGAGTTTCAGCAAAGCCAAGTATAAGGTTCTCCAGCTGGAGGTCAGAGCAACCCCCAGTATCAATACAGGCTGTGTGATGAATGGATTGAGAGCAGCCCTGTGGAGAAGAGTTTGGGGAAATTGGTGGACGGAAAGCTGGACATGAGCTGTGCATTCACAGTACAGAAAGCTGACTGTATCTTGGGCTGCATCAAGACAAGTGTGACCAGCAGGTCAAGGGAGATGATTCTCACCCTCTACTCTGCTCTTGTGAGACTCCACCTGCAGTACTGCATCCAGCTCTGGAGTTCTTGGCACATGAAAGACATGGACCTGTTGGAGCAGGATCAGAAGAGGACCACAAAAATGAACAGAGGGCTGGAACACCACTCCTCTGAAGAAAGGCTGAGAGAGCTAGGGTTGTTTTGCCTGAGAAGGCTCCAGGGAGACTTTATTGTGACGTTTCAGCACTTAAAGATGACTAATAAGAAAGGCTGGGACAGACATTTTAGTAGAGCCTGTAGTGATAGGACAAGGGGAAATGGTTTTAAACTAGAAGAAGGTAGATCCAGACTAGTATATTAGTTCAGATTAGTATATTAGCATTAAGTTTCACAGTGAAATTTAGGAAAATTATTTTGTTTATAGATCTAATAGAAGTCATGACCAATGATATGGGACCTGTCAATGAGAGATGAAAGTCTGCATATTCTCTACCTTGTCAATGACTTTGGCAGATACTGTCTTCCTGCATTTTTTCTTTGAAGAGTACATGGATGCGTGTGTGCTTGTCTGTGTGTGTGCTCACACCATAAAGATCATCCTAGTGATTTAATGTAATTTGACATTACTGTTTATACTTTAAATACCTTTTTGACATCTCCAAATATTTATTTCACATTTTTTGGTCTGTAACATCTTTTGCATTTTCAATCAGATAATGTGTCACCCACCCCCAAACCCTAAAAATATCAGTATCTTCACAAAGTATACATATAGAGTGATGAAAATCATAACTGCAAACTTTTTGATCAGTTATAATAACCTTTTTTTATCTCCAATAATTATGCATTGTAGTGATTGACTGTGGCCATCCTGGCGTTCCTCCTAACGCAGTCCTGTCTGGAGATAAATACACGTTTGGGTCTACCGTTCATTATACCTGCACAGGTAGACGATCACTGTTAGGGCAGGCATCTCGCACATGTCAGTTAAATGGACACTGGAGTGGATCTCTTCCTCATTGCTCAGGTAATATTTTCGAATTAATGAGTGTGTCCTGAAGTTGTTTTGAGTGTGTTTTGATTTTTATCAAAAGGCCATTTTAAAACCTGGAAAATCATATATAAAACTGAAGTACTATCTTAATAGAAGTAAAAAAAATATAAACTACTAACAAAAAATAGTTTGGAAGAAGTAGGATTTCTCAATGGCATATGTATATGTCTCATTCTCAGTGACATATAAAAAAGAAATTGCACATTCAGTACAATGTTAAAGGAACCAGTTTGTTTTGAAAATGTTTCCTATGCGAGTTCTGGAAACTATTGATTTCCATGGGGAAACATTTCATCTTTATCATTTTAAGATGGTAAGTTTATTGAGTACTTTTTTAACTAGCAAAATACTGACTTAATGACAACACAAGTATGTCTTAATTGCATGATACATCCACCTTTATGAGGCCAAGTGGGCTCCACATAATTTCAAGATAGGGTGATTGTTTTTTGGGGGAATGCCATCTAACACTTGTAATACATTAGCCCTCACTGAAGTTGAGTTACGTTTTGCTCAACAACCTGATGCTTAGAAATGGTCTCTTTCACAATTTGTTTGATTCACTTTAAAATCAGTGATCAAGTGAAAAAACAAATTCAATTTGGAATTTTAGTAAATCCCATTTCTTATCTTAGAGTATGTAAACACAGATTGTAGCATTGTTTAATCATATTAACAATTTCAATTCTCAATAAATATTGGGAGAGGTTCTTTCTTGTCATACTCATGTTTCTATTTTCTAGCCTGAAGAAATCAGTGGGGTTATGGACCTTACTCAGATCTACATAATTCAGTGTATTTAGAATCCTTCAAGGCAGAAGACAGGAAGAAAAGTGTCATATATTTTTCTTGGGTTACAGCGATGCCAAATCAAGAGATGAAAAATAGCCGATATGCAAATCTGACAATACTACTCTACTAGTTTCATACTAAAAATCCGAGATTCTTTACAGCATTAATAAATCATGAAACAGTGAAATAGTTTGGGTCAGAAGAGGTCTCTAAAAATCATCTAGTTCAAGTGTCCAGACATGGTCAGGGACATCTTCCACTAAAATCATAGAATAGTTTAGGTTGGAAGGAACCTCCAAAGGTCATTTAGTCCAATCTCCTAGCAATGAATAGGGACACCTTCCACTAGACCAGGTTGCTCAAAGCCCCATCCAACCTGGCCTTGAACACTTTGACGGGTGGGGTATCAACAACTTTTCTCAGCAGCCCATCCCAGTATCTCAACACACGCATCCTACAAAAAATGTCCTTATTTCTAACCTAAACCTACCTTATTTCAGTTTAAAAACATTGCTCCTTGTCCTGTCGCTAAAGGCCTTGATAAAATGTCACCATCTTCATTATATTTTTATATATCTTGAAAGGCTGCTGTAAGGTCTCCCTGAAGCCTTCCTTTCTCCAGATGAAACAGCCAAAACTTTCTCAACCTTTTATCATGGAGAGGTGTTCCAGCCCTATGCTAATTCTTTGTGATCTTCCTCTGGACTTGCTCTAACAGGTCTATTTCCTTCTTGAACTGTGGACCCCAGAAATGGACACAGTACTTGAGGTGGGGTCTCATATACTCACATATTCCAAAACTTTTTCTTAACTCCTGCCTCAGGTATAAATCAACTATGTCAGCTACAGTTTCAGAGGTTTTTTTTTACAGCCCGTAGCACAGAAATATTTTAAAAAAATGTTTAAATGGTGCTCCTTGCACTAAATTCCAAAGGGTAGGAAGAAGTTTTCAGTATCTGAAGCTTCCCCTGCAAATTTTTAGAAGTGGTTGCAGGCAAGGAAAATATAAATGTTATCTTGCTCTGTAAATCCCTCTTCTTTCAATAATCTTCTTTTACAACCTAAAATGTGACTGAAAATAGAAAATGTGAACACCTAATTTAATTTCTTAATATTCCATCAATAAAATTGGAGGAAATTATACCACAATGGGAACAAAGATTACGTTCTTATAACCTGTGATATTTAGAGCTATGCACCAGAAATCAAATTTAATATTAAATATTACATAATAAATTATGAGACATTTATGTCAATTGCAAATTCAAACAGATTAATTTTTATTTTATTTTTTTATATATATAGCTAGTGTGCATCGATATTTGTTTGGAGAAAAAAAAATCATTTTTAGATAAAATCCAAGGCTGTTTAGAGTCTTTATAAAGAAAAAAATCTAATTTGCAAATTAAAAAAAAAGACACAAATATCAAGAATAGAAATAGGAGCCCTGAAAAATGTATATGAAAACATCACTTACTGAAAACAAATGAATAATAGTTCTATAATCATCCTGCTAATAAATTTTCAAATATATTGGGATAATAATTCATAAGTGAGGTACATGAAAATCATTTTTTTTTGCTAATGACAATTTTTGCAGTTACACATCTGAAATTTTAATCAGAGCTGATGATTCTTTCTCAATATGTGTAGAAAAATTTCTTTGACATAGATTAAATGTTAGTCATAGCAAATCAAATTGTGACAGGATGCACTGGGTCAGAAATTTGCAGCAACTTACAATTCTTTCTAAGTGCAGAGATGATTGCGTACTTACTTAGGTGGTTTAAATATCCTCCTTTTCATTAAGATTAAATGCCAACTGATAATTTTTTGCACATGTAGGTAAAGGATGGCTCATAACTGAGTATGAAAATCTCTTAGTTGAATCTCTGCATGAGGTAATAAGAAATTGTTCCATTATGATATCATTGATTATAACTCTGTAACTTCCTGATGTGATTAGTCATTTAGAAAAATTATTTCTGTAACTTTCAATCAAAAGAGCTGGTGGTTGACCTCCCTATGATTACAAGAATAATAATTCACAGTAATAATTAGGCATTAGGAAGGAACACATGATTTCATTTACAAGAGGAATATGTAATTTATAGTTGCCATTGTAAAAAAACTATTTTCATTTTTTTTATCTGAAAATTATTTTAGGCATAATGACAAATAACTTGCTGAAAAATTAGATGTTATTGTAGAGTTTTTACGAGGACAGCATAATGTATAGGCCTGGTTGCAAATCCTTCATAGTCTAAATAAATCCTATTGGAAAATGTAAGATACAGATTCCCCAAAACCAAAAAAAAAAAAAAATCTTGATGTAGGACATTTTTAAATTATTGTAAAAATATGTAGCAGACTATTTTCAAACCAGAGGGATGTTAAGTCACCTGATTGGACATGAAGTATTTTGCAGGCTTATAAAAGTCTTTTGCTTACAATAATTTGGAACTATTTGCAGGTTCTTTTTAAACAGGCCTGGGAGGCTGCTTTACTGATGTGTTTCACATGATGAAGTGCATAAACAGAGAAGAGCCTAAAGTTTCGAGTCTATAATTTTGAACCAGTCAGCTAGCTCTTATATTTACTAGACTTAACTTGTTTTTTCTGAAAGTGCTAAAATGCATAGGACCATGTAGCTTTTGCACATAGATGCTCTAAAAGTTCACAGTAATAGATGTGAATACATTAGTTTGCTTATTCTCAAGTGAAAAGTGTTGGTTGAAGCTTGCTTAACTTAAACAATCATAAAATTATATCCTAAATTAATGAGAGTGGTTCACAATTAGCCTACTTCGTCAGCTGATTCAGCAAGGGGTTGAGTAAGTATGAACTGCCAGGTTTATTCTTTTTTGCATTTCCAAGTAAAGCTCTGCCTTTTTTTTTGAGTCTCCAGATATGCCTTCAGACTGAGGCTCCATAACTGCATTTTCCTTTACATAAGCCTATAAGGAACGGTGCAGATCAGATCCTGTGAGGTGCTTAGAGTTATGCTGGTTTTCAATGACTTTGTGGGGAAAGAAGGAAGCACGGCCTATATGAAAGGAAATAAAAAGTAGTAAGCATGACCTATAAGACTGCAGGCAACCACATGAATGACCTTCATAAGTGGCGGAAGTGCATTTGACTAAAGCAACTATTTTTTCAGACACTGTAATTCTCAAAGCAAAGAAAGCTATTCTGTACATGCATTCTACATGTAACTTTTGGTCTTCTGGTTCTTGGAGCAGTCTATCTATATCTGTGTAAGAACTTTCCTTGTTACTTCTATTTAAGCTTAAATTAATACCTGAAAAATATGGCATTCTTTGCATAACTTGTATAGATCCTTCAATAATTGTCACAAATGTGAATGTATGTGTAATATGATGTTCTTCAGTAGCTAAATTAAAGCCTTCTAGCTGATTCCTAAAATATTTCTTCTTAACTTACATTAGTGTTACTAACTGCAAAATTATGCAGATATGTTCTGAAAAATGTTTGAAACATTTTTTTGTAGAAGACTTAAGTTTATTTGCAAGTTTCACAGAAAACTCTATGCTGTGGGTGAAAACCCGAAAAGAGCAGCTCCAAGGATTTTAGAATTCAACTCTTCTGTGTTCTAACTCAGTAATACAATATACTTTAATCTCTTATTAGATAGAAGTCTAGCTTAAAGACCTTTAAAAACATGAAAGAGCAGATCCTAAGTATACACTAAAAGATTTGAACAACTGACCTGCTGTGCAAATACAGTGTTACCTAGAGCTTCCTAAAAGCTCCCACAATAAATGATTTAGCTGTATAATCTTAGATAATATTATTATGACTATGTTGATTATTTTGACGTTGATATAAAGCAGATAGTACAACACATTAACTTTCTATTTTACAATTTGCTTAAACATTTCTATCTGAGGGAAATTTAGCTGTCAAGCAGTCTTTGAAGTGAACTTTCAAAATCTCTATAAATCAGAGAGGCTCTTTATGTCAAATATACATAAAATTGTTGACTACAACTTTCATTCACTGATAAAACTGTTACAACTCTAATGATACAATAAAAATGGGAAGTATATGAACATTCTGTATAGATAAACAAGAAAATTATCGTTATGATCAGGACTGTGGTTTTGCTGAGAATTCTTTATTTCAAATGAAAAATGGTCAAGGATATTTTGTTTGGCAATTTTTTTTTCCCTTTTCTTGTTTGATGATTATATTACCAAAAGTTTAGCATGGTCTAAGGGGAATCTTGAGATAATTACAATTTCTGTTCTGTACTTACATAAAAGTAGTACAAAGAAATTATTTCAGAATCCAGTAATTTTGTAATTACAGGAACTCAAACCTACTGAGATATATGGGTTTTTTTTTTCCATAAATACAAATTTATTTATAAATGTATAGAAATATTATTTTAAATGCAGTGCCATAATAATATTTCATATTTATTCTGATCTTTGCACTCTAAATTCTAGGTGACACAGCTGGTTCTTGTGGTGATCCAGGTATCCCAGGTCATGGGTCTAGAGAAGAAAACAATTTTAAAATTAAAAGCACAGTACATTTTAGTTGTGATGTTGGCTATATCCTCCATGGCTCAGAAGAAAGAACATGTCTGGCAAATGGAAGTTGGACAGGAAGACAACCAGAGTGCAAAGGTAAATCACAGAGGATCCAATGTATTTTTAAACTGTCTTGTTAAAAATGGTAATCAGAAGACCAATTTTATATTGACATTTTTGGTATATAGTTGGAGTTGACAATTTTTTCTCGTAAGTTACTACACTAAAGCAATATCTTGGCATCGGGTGACAAATTTGAAATCTGCTCCCACCACCCATGGGAAAACTGCATGTTTTCACAGTTTTGAGGGAAAAAAAGTGTACTGGACTGCTTATTTCTTCTTAATCTTGTGTCAGCATCAACTATTTGTGTTACCCAGTACAAAAAAAAAAAGAAAAAATAGAAAAGGAAATAAGTAAGGCCTCTAGAACTCAATTTTTGCTTAAAAAAAATAATCACACCATCAACTCATCTTTTGTTGCAACCATTGCATACATACATTTGTATTTCAGAGAAGAGAACTGAGTTTTAGGGAAATGTCAATGTCCGGATTTCTTTGGATTCACAGAATCACAGAATCCCAAGGGTTGGAAGGGACCTCAAAAGATCATCTAGTTCAACCCCCCTGCAAGAGCAGGGTAACCTAGAGTACATCACACAGGAACTTGTCCAGGTGGGCCTTGAATATCTCCAATGTAGGAGACTCCACAACCTCCCTGGGCAACCTGTTCCAGTGCTCTGTCACTCTCACAGTAAAGAAGTTCTTCCTGATGTTAACGTGGAACCTTCTATACTCCAGTTTACACCCATTGCCCCTTGTCCTATCACTGGATATCACTGAAAAAAAGCCTAGCTCCATCATCCTGACACCCACCCTTTACATATTTGTAAACACTGATGAGGTAAACCCTCAGTCTCCTCTTCTCCAAGCTAAAGAGATCCAGCTCCCTCAGCCTGTCCTCATAAGGGAGGTGTTCCACTCCTTTAATCATCTGTGGCTCTGCGCTGGGCTCTTTCAAGCAATTCCCTGTCCTTCTTGAACTGAGGGGCCCAGAACTGGATGCAATATTCCAGATGAGGCCTCAGCAAGGCAGAGTAGAGGGGGAGGAGAACCTCTCTTGCCCTACTAACCACACCCTTTCTAATGAACCCTAGGACGCCATTTGCCTTCTTGGCCACAAGGGCACATTGCTGGCTCATGGTCATCCTCCCATCCACCAGGACCCCCTGGTCCCATTCCCCTTCACTACTTTCCAGCAGGTCAACCCCCAACCTGTACTGGTACATGGGGTTGTTCTTCCCCAGATGCAAGACTCTACACTTGCTCTTGTTGAATTTCATCAAGTTTCTCCCTGCCCAACTCTCCAGCCTGTCCAGGTCTCGCTGAATGGCAACACAGCCTTCTGGTGTGTCAGGCACTCCTCCCAATTTAGTGTCATCAGCGAACTTGCTGAGGGTACACTCAGTTCCTTCATCCAGGTCGTTGAAGAAAATATTAAACAGCACTGGTCCCAGCACCGACCCCTGAGGGACTCCACTAGTCACAGACCTCCAGCTAGATTCTGTGCCATTGACCACAACTCTCTGCCTTCTTCCTTTCAACCAGTTCTTGATCCACCTCACTACCTGATCGTCAAGCCCACACTTTCTTAGCTTATCTATGAGAATGCTGTGGGAGACAGTATCAAATGCCTTACTGAAATCAAGAAAAAACCACATCTACCGCTCTACCATCATTCCTCCACCTAGTCACTTCCTCATAGAAGGCTATAAGGTTGGTCAAACATGACTTTCCCTTCATAAAACCATGTTGGCTGTTCTTAATGACACCCTCATCCTTGATATGCCTAGAGATGGAGTCAAGAATAAGTTGTTCCATGACCTTTCCAGGGACCGAGGTAAGGCTGACCGGTCTATAATTACGCGGGTCCTCCTTCTTGCTCTTCTTATAGACTGGTGTGACATTTCCCATCTTCCAGTCCTCAGGCACCTCTCCCGTTTCCCATGATTTTCCAAAGATGATGGAGAGTGGCCTAGCAATGACCTCCGGCAGCTCCCTCAGCACCCGTGGGTGCATTCCATCCAGACCCATTGATTTATAGATGTCCAGATTGCATAGCTGATCCCTAACCCAATCCTCATCTACCAAAGCAAACTCCTCCTTTGTCCTGACTCCTTCTGGGGCTACAGGAATCTGGGGCCCCTGGGGAGAGTCTGCAGGAGTAAAGACAGAGGCAAAGAAAGCATTCAGCACTTCTGCCTTCTTTGTATCCTCTGTTTCCAGGGCACCCACCTCGTTCAACAGTGGGCCTATATTTCCTCTTGTGTTAGTTTTATTTGCTATGTATTTGAAGAAGCCCTTTCTATTGTCCTTAACCCGACTAGCAAGATTAATTTCCAAGGAGGCCTTAGCTGTCCTAATTGCCTCCCTACATCCTCTAACAACTGTCCTATATTCCTCCCAGGTGGCAAGCCCCTCTTTCCATAATCCATAGATTCTCCTTTTCCACTTGACTTTGCCCAGCAATTCCTTGTTTAACCACGCTGGTCTCCTAGCTCCCTTCCTTGATTTCCTACTCATTGGGATGCTCTGATCCTGAGCTTGGAAGAAGTGGTCCTTCAATGCTGACCAACTATCATGAGCCCCTTTACCGCCTAGTACCCTTTCCCATGGGACTTCCCTTAGCAGTTGATTGAATAGGCCAAAGTTGGCCCTTCAGAAATCCAGAACTGTGGCCTTGCTAGGTCACAGTTAATTCATCTGTGTGATAAACAGTTGACTTAAAATTTTATTTACTAATTCTGTTGACATTTTTCAATAAAAATGAAATGCTAAAACAAGTTTATTTGGAAATAAATAATTCTAGAAATTTCAAGCCAAATGTATTATCATTAAAGAAAGTTCTAATGGAATAGTTATAGACAACAATTTATTACCTTGATTATCTTAATTCAAAAATAGAAAATATCTCCCAAGAGACTCCTTTTGAAAGAAAAGCTTCTTGAAAAGCAGAAAGTCATTTGAGAACCTGTACTCTTACTTGCCATTTTATCACTGTTTATGGCATTATATGTTTTAAATAATCTAATTTTAAAACCTTATTCAACAGACTGGTTTTCTGATACCCTTTCTGCTGAATGATTGCCATCCTGACCTAACATAAATACATATATGTGTTTGTATGCTGGTATCTAAAGGGATATGCTTAACCCAGCTGAACTTTCTGCTGGTTTTTTTTGACCTTATCTATTACAGAAATGAAGTACCCTTTTTACATTTTAAGATAGTTTTGGTGTTATTTTTGTCTCACAAAAATATCTTGAAATTATGTATCTGGTTCATAGATGATATATAGGTGTATAAGTATATATATAGAGATATATATGTGTGTGTGTGTGATGCGCATGTACGTATGTTATAGTTTAGGACACATCAATTAGATGTATGTATATGTATATATGTAATCACATACGAAAGACACATTCCAATTAGAAAGTTAATCATCAAAGAACTGGGAAGCATCAGGTTTATATGTGCCTATGAAATAATAGCTTGACTCTATTCTGTGCTTTGAATTAGGTAGAAAATGTACTTTGGTGACACTATAAATGCATATATACTATAGATTCAAATTGAATCTACAACTGTACATCTGTCTTTTTTGTAATCGGGTGTTTATTTTCAGAGGTAATCTATTTTTCATTTATTGCATATTTTAAACTTAAATTTGGAGGCTGTGCTTCCCTACATGCAAAAAGGTAAAAAATAGTAATTAATGCAAACAGATATGTACTGTACAACATGCCCTGTCAGTAGATGGTTGAAACTTACATTTTTCAGAACAGCAGCACATATTTCTACCACATAGTATTGCTGGCAGCAGGACTGTCAAAAATCAATTTTACTATATTTTAAACATATTTAACATTTTACATTATAGCTGTGCAGTGTGGTAATCCAGGAACAACCGCTAACGGAAAAGTATTTCGTATTGATGGAACTACATTCTCTAATTCAGTAATTTATTCATGCATGGAAGGATACATACTTTCCGGATCATCTGTAAGACAATGCACTGCCAATGGAACATGGTCTGGATCCTTGCCAAACTGCACAAGTAAGACACATCTCTAATGAACAGTCTTTGTTTTCCTCTCTGAAAGACAATAAAGTAAAATATCAAAATTTGATGCAAATAAATTAAGTCTTCAGCTTTTTCTTGTACTACTTCATACATCATTCTGTGTACATGAAATACTTAAAAGATTAATAATATGTTTTTTAAAGGCAGTATAATAAGGGAGTTGTATGGCTACATGATCTACTTTAATTCTCATAACTGTAATGATACCATAAAAATGATATCAAGCTATTATGTTATGAAAGTTATTAAGTTATGAAAGGATTTTCTTACAATGAAGCAAATAATTTCTACAGTCAAAGAGAAACAATGTTCTCATGAGAACTTGTTTCTACACTGTGAGATAAAAAGCAAGGATGTGTAGCTGGTATAGTTGCTGATACTGAGCGGGAGCTGCCAGAAGCTCCTTTTGTTGCAATGTGCTTGCTGAGGTTGTGCCTGGGCCAAAGGATCTGTGCAGCACAGGTCTGAAAGCCATGCTGCATGTGCAGCAAAATGTGGTACAGGTCTCAGGCTCCTCAATCTAACTGTATTTTGTATCACTGACTCCTCAATGTACAGTGGTCTTCTGCTCAGCATCACTGCAACAATTTAAGCTGATTTTTGCCTACTACAGTGACTTAAATGGAGGTATTCCAACTTTGGGTCATTGGATGGACTGCTTGGCAGGGGATTGGATGAGATGACCTCCAGAGGTTCCTTCCAACCTCACCATTCTGTAATTCTTTTGACTGTATGCATCTTTGAGGTGCCACTGAGCCAGCTAAGTAGCTACTACATGTTGCTTTTAGTTAAAGCTTCATTCCTATGCTTATGAAAAACACGTCCCAGTAAAAATGTAGGTCACCTCCTTACATATTCTTTCACTTACTTTGAAAGTCAAACATTGCAGCATAAGGCACAAGAGCAAGCAGATCTTTCCCCATTCTACTCCTAACCCACCTCTGTGAACAGTTCTAATGTTACAACACAGTAATATGAAGAATGACTCTTTTCCCACATCTTAGTCTTTTTCTTCATGCAACTCTTTTTCCAATACTAAGATAAAGATTAGTGAATACAAAAGGTCAAAAATATAAGAAAAAGAAAAATAATTAGGTCTGGGTTTTGCTTGTGGTTTTTTTTTTTGTTTGTTTGTTTTTTGTCTTTTTTTTGTTTGTTTTTTTTTCTTCGTAAAATAACTTGGAAAATTAATGATAAGAAGGTAGGAATTTTGAGAAGGTAGAACAATCTAGAGATCTGCTTAAAGCTGAGGTATTTGCAATGTTTTGAAATATTCTTTATACAGAAAAATCTAAAGAGATGAAACAAGGATTAGAGAAAAAAGGATAAAGACATGAGCTTTATGTTGTAATCCAGTCAAAATAATAGTATACCTGCTAAAATATCAAGGATTACCTCAGTTGTGTTGGCAATATTAAGGATAGTAAATGGAATATGCCAAATAAAGAAAGGTAGAATGTGAAGTGTTTGAATTTGTGTTTCTAAGAAAAATAGCTGTCTTTCACAAGTCTATATTTTTTAAAAAATTACAAAAAAAAAGCTATGACTTTTGAAGATTTTATTTTTTTTTAATAAATTGTGTTGCTAGGCAAAATAAAAAAGGCTGAACTCCATTTTTCTTTGCTACTGCACTAGCCTAACTCATATAACCCTGTAGTATGTATTATAGCCTCTTCTGTATCCATAGGCAATGATTATGTTGCACTTTAATTTGATGCATGCAGTTTAATTATTATTTGCTCACTCAGACTGTGATGGATTGTAGAGCAGGCATACTATATACCTTGGATTCTAAATTCCCCAATTATTTAGCTCAAGGGACCTCGTCAGAATACACTATAGACATTAAGCCATGGGTTTTTGCATTTTGGAAACCACAATACAAAGAGGGTGTCATTCCCATGCTTTGGCTTTGAGTTAGAAGTGGCCAGGATGTGCTTTCTACCCTGGAAACTGCCTCCTACAATTTTCCAGAATTAATAACAATGATGTAGGGGGATTATGAAATTTACTATAAGATAAACTGTAAGACACATGGGTGCTGTATTTTCCATGTGCAAGGCTTTTTCCTGGTGTTCTTGTTTTTTGTTTTATTTTCTGAGAACAATGGCTTTTTATCATTGCCACTGGGGTTTTCAAGATATCTTGCTTTGAAAACTGTTCCAAAAATTGATAGATCTAGTTAACCAGATCTGAAACTTACTTACCTATTCTCAGATTATAATGATATAACTCTTTATTAACTCCTTACGAATTATACAATCTCATTAGGAGATTGAATTTATCTCCTGACACTAAGAGTCACAAGAAGCTTTACAAATATTCCCACTCATTAAAGTAGTGTAGATCCATTTTGGCATAAACCATGGCCCATGTTTGGGGTTGCCTGAACATTCTCATCTATTTATGTGCATAGTGACGATGTAAGCATTTATAAAGTAGGACATTTTTGCATAGGTATAACTGAAATTCTCCAGACTCCATTTCCTTTCAGGATGTATCCAATGAAAAGTAAATTAAATAATAGATACCTGCTTCTTTCATAATGAAACTATGAACCAATAGGAAAATTTGAGGGTATCAGAGAGTGGCAATGACGTATGGATTATTTCATGCATTTCTTTGTTTGTTTGTTTTATAATTTTGAAATTTTACTGATCTAAATTGTGCAGCCCATTGTTTCTACTGTTGAATATATGTATTGGTATTCTCCAAATGTAACTGTTACACAGCTCCACATGTTGTGTTTGGCAGCTAATTCAGATGACATGTTTATCTGCTCTTGATGGATATGAGATATATGATAATTTTACCTTCTCCTTTTTTCCACAGTAAATTTCTAGTTTTGCCCTATGTTTTTACTCTCTCATATAAATAAAATCACATTTAGGTTCTAAAATCTGTTCTTCAACTATTTAATTGCAGTTATCAGTTGTGGAGATCCAGGAGTCCCAGCCAATGGCATGAGATACGGCGATGATTATGTTGTTGGACAAAATGTTACTTATATGTGCCAACCTGGTTATACAATGGAATCAAATAGGTCTTTAATTCGCACTTGTACTAGCAATGGCACGTGGAGTGGAGTAATCCCAACATGCAAAGGTACAACATTTATTTTTCTTGTCAACTATTTCTTCTGTGACATTTACATCCACTGTTTATTGTAATGAGTCAGCCAAATATTTCCACAGAAATCAAAACTTACTGTTACCACAAACACACCAAATTTATATTTTTGTCTGCAAGAATGGTGAATTCATCCTTTGCTTCTTTTCCCTTTTACTTTTTCATGCCAGCATAGTATGTCGAACAGTTCTTTGTAGCTTTATAAAACATTTTATTACCATGCTGCTAAGCTGAATTAGACAATATGAAATGGTGATTTAGCTTTTTTTTTCTTGTTAAAGTTAGCATGTGATACCAAAGATATGTCCCTGGTTTTAGAAAAAGACTGCATTCCTCATTTTTCTGTTTTATTGGAAATTTTTACTGCTCTCCGTTGAAATTTAAACAGTGACAAATCTGAATATTACAGAAAGACCGCCTTATCTCTGTCATCAAAACAGTTTTCTCTGAAAAACTTGCTTGATAAATCCTAAAACGTCTCTCTAGAGTAATTTTTCTCACTCTTCCTGATACCATAGCATTACCGTTTTGTCATTTTCTTCCTAGGTTCACACTATGTTTGATTTCTTTTAAAACTTAGTTCGCTAACTTTGTACTTCCCTTGTTTTCATCCATCTTCCTTCTGTGTTGTTTTGACAAAGCAGAGATATATACCTGCTCAGCAGTTCACATTTTCCAATCTTGAATTCGTTCATCAAAACAGACAAAATAAATTTAAACTCTCCACTGCATTTCCAGTTACTTTCCTTGCTGACTACAGTTCTCCTAATATCTTACCAAGCTGAGTTGAATTCTAATTCACCTCTGACAATATAATTTTTTTAAGTTATTTTCCCAACACATTCTTGAGAATGTCAGACTTCGAGATCTTTTTTTTTTCTATTTGTATTGTGCTCTGAGTGAGCCTCAGCTTCAATTACAAAACTGATTTTAAGAACAGAAGAATGACCATGCTGGTCCTATTGTTTTAGAGTCTGTCTGTCTGCAAGTGTTGTAAGCAAATAGTTTACAAGATCACAAGATAGAGCAAGTATTTATGACAGTCTCACAGCCTGAAATCCTTTAGGCATCTAACTGGGAGCAGAAAATCCAACTTTGATTTGATTCAAATGGAGCCATTTAAAGTAAGGTCAATTTTGGCTTTGAGTTTTGAGTCTTTCTGATTTTAGGTCATACATATGTATGGCTTGTGTAAACACTAAATAATAATCATATACAGTATCTCTGCTGTTCTCAAAATCTTGCTGTACTTCACACAGGTCTGTGGGAGTGCAGCAGGTAACTTAATAAACCCCATTTATTTCACTGCATAGTTAAAGGTAAAATATAATAGGCTGTAGTGCTTTTGAAATGTATAGCCACTAGTTCTTAATGTCAAGAGGAAGTGTCAGGGTCTTCTGGTACCATTTAGTTAACTGGAAAATGAACTAGGCAGAAAATGGCTACATAATATTCGCCAGGCCACTGAAATAGAAGTTACAAATCATTCTCTGGCTTTGCCTAGTTGGAAAAGGATGCATTTTCATCTGCAACTAAATATTCCGCTATTCAAGCATTGTATTTTTTGCAGACTTGCATTTTTAATATACTTTTAGGTCTTAAACTGACGTACATATTTATGGTTAAATCTCTGACCAAAATATTTAGAGAGGCATTCTGCCTTGTTGCTGGGTGTTGTTTTGCCTTTTTAACCTTAAAATTCTGACATTAACCTACTTTCATGCTGCTTCTGTCTAGTTTAGTAAGTATAAACCTGTATTTCTTCCTATATTATTCAGCTTGAAGGTTAAAAAATACAGACTAGTCATGAAGTTCTTGGAGAATGCCCATAGATTTTTGCTGCTTCGAGTACTTATTTTGACTTGCTTTTATTAAAACACCATGAAAGTGGGGTAAAAGCTATCATGTCCATTTCTGGGTTCTGGTTGCTTGTTTGGTGGTTTGGTTTTTGACTATGAACCAGAGCAAGAGAAACAGAAAGTATGAATTAAAAGGGCCTTAAGATTTATATCTGGTTTACTGGTTGGCAGGGGATTATTTGATAATATTACTACATCCAGCATTCTCAAGCAGCCATGCCTGATACTCCAGAGAATATTTGTGGTGTAATTTGTTAAGATTTTCTCAGTGAGGAGTATAAGAATAGAGAAATGGCACACAATGAATCGCTTGCAGGCCATATACAAATATGCAGTACTCCCAATCTAGATCCTCTGACTTATTCTGAGACTGCAATATGACAGACGTCTAAACATAAGTTTAAAGGTTATAAGTGCAACGTTTATTTTCCTCCATTCTTGTGGCCTGTGTTCTCTACTTTATTTTTAGTCACCGCCTTTTCTCATTTGCCTCTACAGTCTCCACTGAATTAAATCATAATAGTTTCATTTCCTTTCTTCCTCTTTTGCTAGCAGTTTCTCTTTTTTGCTCCTTTTTCTTGTTTATTCTAGTAATTTTGACCTAATTTTCTTCTTTTTCTCTTTCTTATTTTTTTTCATTTAACTTCTTTTATACCCCTTTTCCTGCACTTTTCAAGTAGCACTTCTCTGTTAGTACACCATTAACCACTGAACAACACTTTTATCTTTGTCACTAGTCATGTCTGTTTGTTTCTACTGTCCTGTGGCATTTTTCAGCCCTCTTTTCTACAACTGAGTAGATGCTTCTATTTTTTTCCTGGGAAGCTTGGAAATGAGAAACTATAGAATCACAGAATCATAGAACAGTTTGGGTTGGAAAGGACCTTAAGATCATCTAGTTCCAACCCCCCTGCCATGGGCAGGGGCACCTCACCCCAGACCATGTCACAGAAGGCTCTGTCTAGCCTGGCCTTGAGCAGTGCCATGGATGAATGGCACATCAAGAACTTCTCTGGGCAACCCGTTCCAGTGCCTCACCACCCTCACAGTAAAGAACTTCTTCCTTAAATCTAACCTGGACTTCTCCTGCTTAAGTTTAAACCCATTACCCCTTGTCCTATCACTACAGTCCCTGATGAAGTGTCCCTCTCTGGCATCCTTGTAGGTCTTTCTCAGATACAGGAAGGTTGCTATGAAGTCTCCATGCAGATTCTCTTCTTCAGGCTGAACAGCTCCAACCTTCACAGCCTGTCTTAATATGGGAGGTGCTCCAGTCCCCTGATCATCCTTTTGGCCCTCCTCTGGACTTGTTCTAACAATTCCATGCCCTTCTTATGTTGAGGACACCAGAACTGTACACAATACTCCAAGTGAGGTCTCATGAGAGCAGAGTAGAGGAGCAGGATCACCTCCTTTGAACTGCTGGTCACGATTGTTTTGATGTAGCTCAGTATATGGTTGACTACACTGAAATACTTCTTGTTGGCCTTCTCATTTAAAGAGGCTGCAAATCTTTACATTTTCTCACTCTAGCTAGAAGCTAGATGCTTTTTGGTGACAGGCTTTTCATTAAGAAAATACTGACCAAATTATGCTGCTTAGAAGCAGGCTTTCAAGTCAGGTGTCCTGAAATTTCATCCTTGGGCATTAATAACTATCAAAACCTAAGCTGGTTTAATAGGTTTAATAGGAAGAAAGTATTTGACTGTTACCAAGGTAACTAAAGATAATTACACTCCATGTGGTCTAAACAAACAAAATAATTTTGTAATAGACCAGACCTCTCTTAAATATTGTACACTTCATAGTCTCCATACTGATTTTTAGGTATTCTTCCTATTCAGTTTGATGCAGCATCCAGTTTTATTTAAGACACTCCATCAATCAACCACTCTCTACTAAACAGAGGAAACTAGAAGTACTAACTTCAGGAAGTGAGGCAAAAATACAGGGTGGAAGATAGCATGTCCTGACAGTAATGTCCTCTAAAAAAGGTGAAATTAGCACATATGGTTCTTCTAGTAATTGTGTACACTGGGGATATTTACAGCAGCTGGACCTAATTATTTTGAATGTTATTGCAGCTGTTACCTGCCCAACTCCACCACAGATCTCTAATGGAAGGTTGGAAGGAACAAACTTGGACTGGGGATTTAGCATTAGTTATGTATGCTCTCCAGGATATGAACTCTCTTTTCCTGCTGTTTTGACCTGTGTTGGGAATGGAACATGGAGTGGTGAAGTACCTCAGTGCTTGCGTATGTATTTACTTTATAGTTCTCTATTTGTTTATTCAACTATAGTGCTTTTTTTCCTTTGTAAAGTTTTCAACTTTTTTCTTAAATTTTCTTTTTCTCCCCCCGCAGTGGCTAAGTTAATT
Organism: Melopsittacus undulatus; assembly: GCF_012275295.1. NCBI lineage: Eukaryota > Metazoa > Chordata > Aves > Psittaciformes > Psittaculidae > Melopsittacus > Melopsittacus undulatus. The sequence goes on from NC_047527.1 coordinate 16,997,562, forward strand.
TCAAACCATTGTATTTTCCAAAATTGTAAGATAATTTATAGATTGTGGAAGACATAGGAATGTCTGTAAATCCTCTGTGAGCATATAGGAAGCCTTAAACACAAACACAAAAAAAATATTACAGGCAGTGTGTACCAGATGATCCAAAGCAAAACAAGATTAAGAGACGCTGTCTTGTTTTCATGCCCAGCTACGTATAGAATAGGGGTAATTTCATTATAATCTCTATTCTTTGCTCATTACTCATCCTGAACTTTCTCTGATGTCACAGAGGGGTTTCTTCTGCTGGTGATGTTGACTAGGCTCCAGGGTGATTCCTGGACAATTGTATTTCCCCCTACACTAAATTACAGTCTTATGCTGTAAACTTTGTTAACCTGAAAGTTACAGCACTGATGGATCTTTACGTTGCTACAAATGTCATTGTAACAGCAGATGTGGCTTTTTTGGTTTTTTTGTTAGGTTGCCATCATTCAACTCATTATTTAAAAAATCTTTTTAAAGAAGTGCTTGTGAGGCTTCTGAGAGACATTTGATTGATAGCACTGAAGAAGGAGGTTCTGTCATTTGCAGAATAGCTATTCTGCTGAAACTCTGTAACGGTCTTGAACAAGGAATCAAACTGGAAAAGGATCATTTTATGTTTGTGGCTGTACAGTTTTTAAAGTTTAATTCAAGCTTGCCAAGTAGCTGAGCTTGCCAGGTAGCTTGATAAACATCGCAAAATGCAGTTCTCCATTCTTTTACTGTTTTTTTTTTTACATTCTTCCATTTAAAATTGGCTATATCCTACTACTATGAATACACACCATATAGTTGTTTTTTTTTTCCTGATGACAGTCTCATACCATCAATAACACTTGTCTCATGATTGTGAAAATGTGTGTGCCAGAGCTGGAACATGTTGAAAGGCATTGGTTCTGGAAGAAAAAGAAAAATCAACATTTGTTGTTCAAGTTCTCTAAATAGAGCTCTTCTAGGGTCAACTATATTGTGAACATCAAAGACCATGAAAAATTATTTTCATAATTTGGTTTTTATTCAAATATTGTGTCTTTACATGATTTTCAGATACCACAAGCTATTGGAGTACTCAATATTGTAATATGTTCCGAAAAAGGGGCTCCACCTTTAATTTTTATAAAAGATACAGTTAGTACAGAAAACAGTTGCCTGGTAATTAAAGTCTGTTTCATGCAGAGATTACATTAACTGAATGTTGTTAATGTGCAATGGTTACCCATTGGCTTGCAAGAAAAATCAATTGGCAGCCAGTGCTTGTCAAAGAGCTCAAACTAGCTGCCATCTGGCAGAAATGAGAGGGAGCTGTTGAAAGTCATTCTCAATGAGCAATCTTTAAGCATTTCTTGACATCAGAAATCTAGTTCCCAGCTTGGTTCCATAGAGCCTGTAGCTGAAGATATGCATGGTAAAGTTATAACATGGAATAATTATTCAGAATGGAATATGGTCATGTCTTTGGGTTAGCATTTGTCATCTATGATCTAGTAAATTTGTCTCCTTAATTATTCATATAGTACTTTGAGTAAAGGACTGCTGTTTTTATAAGTTTGGCAATAGCAAAAAATATACATAGGCCTATGCCTGGAGATTCCTATCTAAAGATATAATTTGCTCTTAATCAATTAAATGCCTTTGAAGAAAGAGACTAGCTTTCACAGCTTCAGTGTCAAAGATCCGTGACCATGTTTCTGTTAGTGGCTCTCAGAGTCCTTTGGGAAATACTTCCATTGGCAGTGGGAGCACTCACAGAGCTTCTGGTTTGCTGCAACATTAGTTTGTTCTGTAATCCGCTGTTCCAATATCAGAGGAAAACTGTCATGTTTTATGATGGTGCCTGGTTTCCATGATTACTTTGATAGACACAGATACCCAGTAGCTCTTCAATGACTGGGTAAAGTTGACTGACAATTACGTGGTGTTTACTTATTTTTTTAAAAAAGTAATATCCTTACCAAAAATAACATTTTTCAATGTGAGGATTTTTTTTTTATTTTATTTCTGAGAGTAGTTGATAATCTGTGGGTGAAAGGAGCTATTCAGGAGGTAAGTTCCAGCCTCTCTATTAAAAATCTGTGTTTAATATAGTTTCAAATTAAGACTTCCTCAGAATTTTTTAATGAAAACATAAATTACAATCATGATCTGTCAATCACAGTGAGGTTCTTTGTGGGACACTATCCCCAATTCATAGATCTTTTCATAAGTTGGCCTATAATACAGCATACAGTCACATTCCTTTTAAAATGATGAAATTGAATACATTTTTTGTATGTTACAGATTAAGCCTTTTTTCTTCAACAAAGCTTGTGTGCATGGATTTACCATACACTCAGTGTCTACAGAAGTAGAGGGCAGGAGCATTTCATGTGAGCAGGTCCTTTGGAAAGCTTAAGGCATAAATGACAAAGAGATATTAGAAATGTATTTTGAAGGTGATTGTTTAGGAGATGTAATTTAAATTTTATTTGTAGAAGTGAAAAGTGGAACAGAAAATTCCACTGTATGTACAGTGTGTCTTTTTAGAATTATGTCATTGTACACATCCAGGTTAGAGGGGTTTTTTTGTGTGTGTGTATTAGAGAATTTTCTGATCAGAATTCATAGAGTGTCAGGGAAAAATATAGTCTGACGACACAAGGTTTGCCATAGCTGATTGCATTTCCTCAATCTATTCAAAATCCAGCTTCTGACAATAATCAGTACCTTATGCTGCAGAAGACAGACAATGTATTTGCCAGCAGTGCATTCACTTAGTTATGGTGTTCTATTAGACATAACAAATGTCTAGGTGATAGGTATAAATTAAAAAGACCAATTTAAGAATATGTTCTCATCAGTCAAGTTTATCCCAGCTATTAACAGCTTATTAGTGTTTGACTTCAAGACCGCCACTGAAATTTACTCTATTGTTTGATGGGTTTTTTTGCTAGCTGTACCAAATTTTAAGTGTTTTACTTCCATGCATAGCAAATCGTATGCTTCAGTGGAGGATGAGGAAGTAAAAATTTACGATTCCTCAAATCTGTCCGACAAGTATTTAATGACACAAAAATGTTGAATAGTTGTTAGGAGGCAGAAGAAAGAAAACAGAAGAGGATGGGAAACTGACATGAAGTTTTGATACACTCTCTGATTGGTCTCTATAGGAGGATTTGCATATTGATGTGGCTTGGGGCAGAGGTGAATTGTGGATATTTGTGCCTTAATAAAACAAGTTGTGTAACTCTAAGTGCCAACTTTAAGCTACTGACCAAGCCCGCTATGTAGGCATTTTGAACAGCTAACAAAACTGCTGCAAACTGAAGCAGACTAGACTGGCTATCTGGTTTCCCTCTAAATTTCTATTAAATGTTTCTTTATTTGAACTGTTGTCATGGTTTAAGCCCAGCTTGTCACTCGGAAACTATGCAGCCTTTAGCTCACTCCTTTCCCCCCCCACCCCTTCCTTACCCAAGGCTTCCAGAGGGATGGGGAGGAGAATCAAAAGATTGTAAGTCCCACGGGTTGAGATAAGTACAGTCCAGTAACTAAGGTATTAACACAAACAGTGCTGCTACCACCATAATAATGATAAGGGAAATAACAAGGGAAGAGAATACAACTGCTCACCACCTGACTGATACCCAGCCCAACCGAGCAGTGGTCTAACCCTTCTGGGTAGCTGCCCCCGGTTTATACAGTGGTCATGACATGCTGTGGTATGGAATACCTCTTTGGCTAGTTTGGGTCAGGTGTCCTGTCTCTGCTTCCTCCCAGCTTTCCCTCCTCCCTGGCAGAGCGTGAGACTCAGAAAGTCCTTGGTCAGACTAAACATTACTTAGCAACAACTAAAAACATCAGTGTTATCAGCACTGTTCCCAGGCTGAAGGTCAAAACCACAGCACTGCTCCAGCTACTAAGACTGAGAAAAATGACCACTACTGCTGAACCCAGGACACCTGTGTTTAATAAAATGAATATAAATTTGGAGTAACTGCATCACCAAGATCAGGTGTCATATTTTGTGTATTTTTATAAATGACATTTTCCATTTCTACCATGTCTTTTCTCATAGCAAAGTTCTGTGGTGACCCTGGAGTACCTGCTCAAGGGAAAAGAGAAGGCAAAAGCTTCATCTATCAGTCAGAAGTCTCTTTCAGCTGCAATCCTCCTTTTATTTTGGTTGGCTCCAATACCAGGATTTGCCAAGCAGATGGCACGTGGAGCGGATCTTCCCCTCGATGTATAGGTAAGGTTACAACCATATTATTGAGATTTCTTGAAATGCATATTATTTATTTTACTGATAAGTCAATCTAGGAGTTTTCAGCTGTTATCCTGGTGTTATTCTATGCACACTAAGAATCAAGAAACTTTATTTTTGTTTCTCTCATAAGCGTAATGCATGTTGTTGAACAAGCTCAATTTTGTAATGCATGTATCATTAAAATACTGTAATTTATTTTGTCTTTATTTTAATTTTTTTTTTTTTAAGAACCTACTCGCACAGCATGTGAAAATCCAGGAGTCCCAAGGCATGGGTCACAAAACAACACATTTGGCTATCAGGTGAAGTATATTAATTTTTTTTTTACTTGCATATGAAAATATTTTTATACTCCTCAAAGTCTAGAAACTTCTGATCAGAGTTCCAGGAACTGCTTACACCTTTTAAGAGCTGGTTGCTGGAGCTGCTGTGTTTTGTTATTTCTAACTGTTGGATTACATTGACCTTGTGTCCCTATTAGCAGTGCACTGTGTAAAACCTTGCTTGGTTTCAGCTTGAAGGAGTTCAGCATCTCCCCACCTATATAGTAGTGCTCCCTACTGTTTATCAAGTGGGCTTTTTTTCCTTAAGAGTGTGTATACTGTATGCCAAACTTCTACTGTAAACATACTCTAAAAAAGCAGTATTTGTTTTGTTTGTTTGTTGTTTTGCTTTTGGGGTTTTGTTTTTTTATTTTTAGAAAGCAATTCTTTTTTTTACATTTGGAAATGATGTGACTGCAAATGAATCACAGAGTCATAGAGGCTGGCAGGTGCCTCTGAAGAGCTTCTAGTTAGACCCCCTTCTAAAAGGAAGGTCAGCTAGGGCAGGTTGATCAGGGCTCTGCCCAGGTGGTTTTGAATATTTGTGGGGACGGAGACTCCATAGCCTCTCTGGGTGACATGTTCCAAGTTGATCACCTGCAGAGTGAAAGTATTTTTTCTTATTTTTAAACAGAACTTCATAAGTTTCAGCTTGTGCCTATTTCCTCTTGTCCTGTCACTGGGCACCACTGAGAAAAGGTCTGTCACTTTTCATGCCTCCAGTAACTTGCACACTGATAAGATTCCTCTTGAGCCTTTCTTTCTGCAGGCTGGACAATTCCAGTTCTTTCATACACTCCTTGTACGTCAGATGTTCTTGTCTCTTAATCACATTTTTGGCCTATCACTGAAGTATGTCCCTACCTCTCTTGTGCTGGTGAGCCCAGCACTAGACCCAGCACCCACTTGTGTCTCATCAGTGCTAAGCAGAGGGGAAGAATCACCTCCCTTGATGTCCTGGCAGTGCCCTGCCTGATGCATCCCAGGACGCTATTGGCTGCCTTTTCCACAAGGGTGTGTTGTGGCAAATGGTGCTCGCATATGCTTCTGTTAGGAACAGAACTGAAATTTTAAATGCTTCTGAATTTCTGATTTTCTGAATCGGACAAAACAGTGACATACATGAGAGGTTTATGGGTGAATGGTGTAGAGGTGCAAAAATGAGCCTTACAATTTGCTAGGAGTCTGATGATGCAGCTGCAAACAAACGAAGAGAAAGCCTAAACAACTGTGTTTTGTGTAGGCACTGAAACTGCAGGCATGTGAAAATGACTAGAAAGAAGAATAAGCTATCAGCTCCCCGCTTGTATGTGGTGCCTGTCTAGTAGCAGGAGTTAAACAAAAACTGCAGACTGCAAAAAATGCAAGAAAGGGCTGATAAAATTTGAGTAAATTTACAAAATTAAATCAGTTTTAAAAACAAAAGTTGTAGCTAAAGACTTCCAATGTTCTGTGGCTAAAAATTTATTTTATTTGACTTTTTGTGGCCTTTATGTAACACTCCTCCTGCTTAGTGATTGTTTTAGTTATCTTTGGGTTTTCAGTTTCTTCTAGATAACAATCATATGTAAGTGGTAAAAAATGGTCTGTTTTCTTCAGGAAATAGAGCAGTTTTCTGCCAAGATAGAGAATATGCAGGGGCAGTCCTTGGGCTAACTTTCATTAGGTATAATACAACATTATGCTAGAGGGCAACCCAATTTAACTGTGAAAGAAGTGAATCATTGCAATGACCATTTTCTACAATTTTATTTTCATAGTTGCTCTGACATATTAATGAGCTTTCTATCAATGAAGAAGCTAATGCAGACTTTCTAATTTGTAGTGTTGTTGTAGTTGTGAATGAAAGCATCACTCACAGCTAGCATGGAACTGTCAAAATACCAGGCTAAATGTCAACTGATAAATATTTTCTAAAAGCCGTGTTTTTGCTGGCAGACTTTACAACCTTGATCCCACAGTTTTAAGTTTAGTGCCTAGCAGATTTAAACTATATGAACTATAGTCTCCTTACCTAGACCGCAACTTATCCTCATGCTTGTGTAGTGAATTTGGTTTTATACAGTAACTAAATGTCTGCATGCAATTTCTGGGTACTCTAAATGTGATTGCTTACTTAAGAAGGGGTAGGAATATCATTCATCATTCGTACAGATGAAGCTGAGTTTAGCTCTTTATTGGGTGGAAACAACAGTGAAAATGATTGGTGCTAGACAAGTTATTGTCTGTAGATCCTGGAAAGAAATATTTAATCATCATATATCCAATAATGTTATGACTCATTTAAACCACAAATACACTATAAATTAATTGAATTGTGCTATAATTAACTTGCTGTATGAATTACTTTTTCCTCCATTATAGAATCATAGAATCATAGAATAGTTAGGATTGGAAAGGACCTCAAGATCATCTACTTCCAACCCCCCTGCCATGGGCAGGGACACCTCACACTAAACCATATCACCCAAGGCTTCATCCAACCTGGTCTTGAACACCGCCAGAGACAGAGCATTCACTACCTCCCTGGGCAACCCATTCCAGTACCTCACCACCCTTACAGTAAAGAATTTCTTCCTCATATACAGTCTAAACCCCTGCTGTTTAAGTTTCAACCCATTACCCCTTGTCCTATCACAGAAAGGTAAAGAATAATTCTGAATTATACCAAAATACTGAAGATGAGATAGCTGTGATTTTCTTTTGTCTGGTGGATCTATTGTCTACAATTTTAAACAACAGATCAAAAAAAAAGCATATGCAAAATTCAGCAAAATGTTTTGCAGTTGGCAGATGTAGAACAAGAAGCTGTTACTGTTGATATGCAAGATCATTTTCTGACTCTTAGAGTGTTGTTTTGGAGTTTTTTTCCTCATTTGGGGGTTTGGTGTTTTCTTTTTGCTTATGTGGTTTTGTTTTGGCTTAACTCCTTGAAATACTTCACTTTTTAAAGTAATATGAGTGACTTAAATAACTTAAGTCTTAAATTTATGCCCATCTCATAAAAATTTCCAGCTGTAGCCTCACAGTAGAATTCAAGTTTTTCTATGTGGAGTTCTGTTTTAAGTGCTTTTCAACAATTGACAATACCTCCTCTTTTACCTGATTATATCACTAACTGTCACTTGCTTTTCACAATACTGATTTCACATTGTGAACTTCCACAGCGCTGGGGGTTTTGTCTGGTTGTTTCTCCTAGTCTTCATTATCTGTTTTCCTGTCTCATTGACTTCATTGAAAGTTCAGGCATATATAACATAATTCCAAGTTTGACTGAAAGGCATATCAAAACCTGATACATTTAAGTGGTGTTTCAATGGTTAAATAGGAGCTTTGTAACACAGAGGTAACAGAATTTTGAATGGCTTTTACTGTTCAGTGTTGAATTCAGCAGGCAGAAGCAGATCAGGTTCAAGTAATATCAAGTGGCTTTGGTGTTCAAGAACATCAAGTGTTCAAGTAACATCAAAATACCAGTTGAGTGCTACTTGAATATCAGGCATGGCATGTAAATGAGTAGCATCCCTGTTTTAATTGTTATCAGTATGTACTTATAGGATGTTTACCTTTCATCTGAGTATTTTTGATTTGACAGATACACCTTAACAGTTGTTAAAATGAAGACAAACTATCTTTAGAACTTAGTGAATGCTGGCTTCATCTGTAATCTAGAAAATAAATTGCTCCTTGGAAAGAAACTGTGGTTTTGAAATACTTTTTCAAATATATTGCTAGTAACATAGAAAAATACTTACATCACTTTCTTCTTAAGCTGTTGTAATACAACATACTACTAAATTGAAGGAACAGTTCAGAACTGCATAGAGAAACCGGTCATATATGTAAGATTTATTACTTCTCATACTTTTCCAACATATTTTTTTTTAGAAATTCAGCTATTTCCCCCTGCATTAAAGCTTGAAGATAGCCAAACAGCAGTCTGAATTTGGAAAGGAAAATAGCTACATTACAGTAGTGATAGTTCTGTGTAAACTCTTGGGTTCTGTTTTATGAAATGGCATATGAAACTTGATCTGTAGATGTGGAGCAACCCTGCAAATACTCTATTTCTCTGAATATAATGCTTATAAAAACTTCAGAGTTGATTGAAGTGTAGGATGAAATTCTAAGAGAAGTGCTGTGCTACCAGTAGTCCAGCTAATGTAGTCATCTCCATTAACACAGTTCACATCATCACTGCATCAATGAAAATGAAATTTACACCTCATCAGACACCACACAGTTTTCCTGGTTTCTTTTACTTCTTGGGATCCTGAGGTCTCTGGCTTCAGCCTGGTGTCAGTGGGGTGTGCTGATATCAGAATTTGGAGTATGTCACTATCAGGAATGTGATTTTGACTTGCCACCCCCTTTTGTTTATTTTTTTGTTTGTTTGTTTTTGTCCCTGTAATTCTTGGTTCACCTCGGGTTATTTACAGTTTTTCCAACACACTTTTATATCGCTCACCATGCAGCTTCACATTATATTTCAATCTACCCTATAAGGCATGTTTCATCTCAGTGACACTTCCTCCTTTTAACCCCTGAAACCTGATTCTGTCCAAGCCTGCATTTCTTTAAAAGGCCCTGGTGAGTTTTCACCACGTTGAAGTCTTCAGGCCTTTGCTATCATTCCAGTTTTAGGCCTGTAACTCTACTGCATCACACTAAGGATAAAGAGCTCATATTGCACATAATAGATTCTTGTTACTACTATGGATATAAAGATGTGGCTTATCACAAAAAGATAAATGAAGGCATAAAAATAATTCATAAACACCAGATCACAAGAAAATTTGATGTTACAGCTAAATCAAATAAAACAAACAAACAAATAAAACCCCACAAAAAACAACCAACCAACCATCTCCCACAAAAACACCACCGCACACACACACACCCCTAACCCCCACAAACAAACAAACCAAACAAAAAACCTAAACAAAACTCCAGGCAGCTCAAGACACTTTCAGACAAAGGAGTCCTGGCAAACTCTGCCCAGAGGACTTGCAGTCTCAATAGCCTGTTATTAATAGTGGCAAAAGTGTATTGCTGGGCTACTAAACTACAGATACAGCAAAGACTTAAGGAGTTGTGCTTTCATTCACTTAAAATGTGATGCTAAAAGTTAGTGAAGAATAACTGACATTCCCTTAGCCTGTTGATCCTTTGGCAGGAATTGCTGGGGATGGAGAAGTTTATTAGGATTCCTTCATGTTCTTTGGTAAACTGAAGTCTAAGGAAAAATTGAATCTAGAGTAACTCATGAAAGCTAGAAATATCTTATGTTCTTTTAAGGAGTATAAGAAATAACAAGGGTAATAATTTATTATTATTTTTATAAATATTATACATTACTATAGTGTAATTTTGTTGTTTTTTTTTTTTTTTAATAGAGTACTATCCTGTTTTTTATAAATGGATGAACAATTATATTTATGCATTTTCTTCTCGGACTATTTCTCCTGTTACAGAACAGCAAATACATGGTCTTTGGTTCTTAGCAAAAGGCAAAGTTAGTGATGTTGATTTTGTGAATATCTAAACCATAGCAGACACTATGGAAGAGCAGTATGCAAGGAAAGCTTTTTTTTTTCTTTCAGGATTGCATGCAGACACAGTTGTGTTGTGCTGGTTTGGTACACTTCCCTAAAACAGGAGAGTACAGTGAGCAAAGTTATTTCAGCTGTTTCCCCAGCTCTCCTCAATAGTGCTTCTATTCAAACTGTATAAAAAGAAAAATTGAACAACTCAGAACGTCTCGGACTGGCAAAAGACCATGGAATGCTGTATTGTAGCGCCACCTGGTGCCTCTGGCACAATAATATTGTAAAACAGACTTCCCAAAAGAGTAATTTAAAATTACTTTTAATTTTAAGGGACCTGGTTTTGTTTTTTGGGTTTTTTTGGGGGGGGTTTTTTGGTTTTTTTTTTGACTAGCATGTCAGCATTTCTAAAAGCATCTTCATTACTTGGTTGTAGGCCTTGCCACTTGCTTAGCAACTTAATGCAATTCTTAGTGGTATATTTCTACTACTAAAGACTAAGGAAGTGGTTTGATGTTTAGGCAACCAAGCTGCAGTAAAGACATAAGGTAGGCTGAGCTACAGTAAAGATGGGTAGACAGTGGAAAACCAAAAAAAAATCTGTGCATTTCTTGGTTCTACTTTTCAGGTCGTTTTCCTTCAATATATCTCTCTAGCAGAAGACATCATTCATAAAGGACTAATCCAAAGTGATGAATAGGCAGCTACAAAAGAGTGAGAAGTTACAGAACATTAAAAAAAAACAAACTTCCACTGTTACTCATTGAGTCCTATAGGTCTAAAACTATTATGGACATGATTCTCCAGTTCTTTCAGCTCACAAAGTATGAATTTTCTGATGAGTAGAATTACACTGATTTTTACTTTTTATACTGAATTATTTTTTCTGATCTATTGATTTTTTTATTCCTCTAAAGAGATTTTATACAATGACAGATTTATTTTAGGTAATATACTCCTAAAAAGTAGATGAAAATTTCAAGGTTGCAGTTTTTCCATTAATTCACTACTGCCCATATTTACATGGAGTGGAGCTAATATATGAAAGATACTCCCATTGTAAGAACTGTTGAACTCTGAAGAGAAGATGCGGTTGTTGGGGTTTTTTTAAAAAGAATGCAGCACATAAGGTGTTAATTGAAAACAAGTGAAGTAGCATAACTAAGGAGTTAAAGACTTACAGTAGCTTCTTCTGGCATTGCTATTGACTGTTAGAGTTTAAATCTCTAACTTAGTATACAGTTTATAATTAGGTAGCTGAATATAAGTAGCCAACTAACTTCTTCACCTCATTGGCTTCCATGATGTACAGCTACTCCACATCACAAAACAATTATATTTTTTTCTTCAATGTTTTATATTCAAGGAGATCAGAGTCAACTTTGAAATAATAAAATGGAAAGAACATTAAAGTCCTATTCTGTTTATTAAGAAACTACATTTAATAGTTAAACTGAGGTTTGCTTTTGATGTGGGCAAGGGTGAAAGGGTACTGGTTTTAAAGCCAATACTGAAGTATTGTATTCCCTAAAAAGTAAACATTAAACAAGGTAGGTGTTCTTTCCATAGCTGTGAACGGAGATTGCTTTGATAGAGGCAGCTTACTGAAATGAATAAATCTTTCATAAGACTAGTAATTGTTGTAAAGTAGTATATTGGTGTTGGTTATTTTAACTAAGTTCTTTACCACACAGAAAAGTACTATTTCTATTTGATACAACTGCTAAAACTTGTATTATTTTCCCACTTTGTGCTTAATTATGCAACTGATTTAGTGCATTTTCTTCAAAATCCTCTAAAAGTAATGATGTAGGCCAGTGAGCACATAAACAAATTAAAAAAGAGAATTTTAAATCATGTACTGTGTTGAAAAGCTATTATCTGTAGTTCATGGGTTATTATTAAATTCATTCTGATGAGAAGCTTGAGCTGAAATGGCATACTGCAATAAAGTTTCAAATTACTACTTCTAGCAGTGAAGTAATGTTTCACAGAGCTAAACTATTGCGAAGAATTCCAGATTTTACCTTTGAGCATCAATTTGAATTGCGTTATACATTTAAACAAAATAATAATAATCATCATCATCCAACACACACACAAAAAAAAAAAAACAAAACACAGAACCATAAATGTGCTGTCTCATAGAGTTCAAAATTTTCAAATTCTTGTTTAAACATGAATTGATAAATATATTAATACAGGTCACTGCAGAAGAATAGATGCGATCTTTGCACCTTAATATTTGTGTTAACCACTCAGATCATGTAATAAACTACTCCTTGAATGACATACTTGTAACAGAATTTCCCTGCTCTTGAGGGAACCTGAGAATTATTTGCATTTTCATCAATGTCACCATTACTGGACATACTGAAGAAGTTCATGCAGAAACTGTTGTTCACTAAAGAATTCTATTTTCCTTTTCATGCAACATATACACATGATAATAATAATTTAAAACTCATCTCAGATGAATTGCTATTGTAAATTGCAATGTACTTGCATTCTGATTTCTATTATCGACGAGATATAAAAAACAATTGTTTTTTACCTCTTGGCATAAAAATAGTTTAACTGTTATAGGAACATTGTAATCCCTGATGCATAAGATAGTTTTGTTGACCATACCTTGCATGTTCTGATGAAATATTTCTGATTATAATTTGTGAATTCATTCAGCATTTCACAAAGGGGATCTAGTTCAGCAAATGTCCAACAGGACCTATTGTCCATTTTATCTCTGCCACTTCTCTGGTTTTCTGCAAGATTGCCTAACTGGTTCATCCTTGGTTGAGAGCTACAAAGCCACATTAAGCTTGGTTTCCAGACTCACAGTGCCTCAACTATTCTGGGTCCAAAGCAACACAACAGAGATACTACAGAAGTTTTCATTCTGTTCCATAGAGGATTTCTGTTGTTGGGATAGAATTTTAATAAGAATGAAACAAATTTTTATTTCATATCAAAATGCTCTGTGAAATTACTTTCTACAGCAGGAGCATCACAGTTTATTGAGGCTGTATTATGTGGAGGGCTTTACTATCGAATTGGGAAGAAATAAACCTGGTGACATTTCCTAATAATATCACTGTATTTTCTACTTTTCAACAGGTGGGAAATATAGTTCAGTTTCAGTGTAAAAAAGGACACCTTCTCCATGGCTCAACAACACGAACTTGTCTTCCTGATCTTACATGGAGTGGAATCCAGCCAGAATGTATACGTAAGTAAATGATAGATTTTTGATCAATCATTTTATCTAAGATATTTAATTACCATAACACTGTTATAAAGTTAATTCATATAGCTTTAGTAGCTTAAAGTTAATAAAAATTTACATTACTATCTTACAGAAGCTAGAAATGTGGTTTTGCAGTGAATTTTTCTACAATAGCGTATACAATGAAAAGAAAAACACAACACAAAGTAATAACAGACAGAATAACAGACAGCTCTTCATCCAAAGAGATGCTGAAAATAAGTAAGAGGGTGCAACCCTTCCAAGGAAAAGAGGAGATGGTGAGAACAGGATCATGTAGGTAAAGCCCTGCAGAACTCTAACTTCTACCAGAGTATACAATTACTAGCAGTTCTAGTAAAGACTTTGAGTTATTTCCCAACTAAGGAATCAACCTATTTTTGAGAAGGGGGAAAAAAGAGGGTTGTAACTCAAGTTTTGAATCTGAAATGGATAGAACATGCTTACTTGGGTACAGGAAGTGTCATTTAAGTTTTTAGATCTTTTACACTTTGGTAAACAGTGCTAATTTACTGAAGGTATAGCATCATAGTTAACCAGCTGGCCAGCTGGTATTTTTCTGAAAATACTCTCACCTTATAAGATCTGACCTTACAGAATCACTTCAGCGTATGGAGAACTTATCCACAGAAGAAAGCAGCAGTAATGTTTCAGTTGGTGCTAGCAGTCCTCCTAAGCAAACAGCAAATCAGTAGCTCATTGTGTTGAAAGATGAGGTCTGATCTTGGAGGTATGCTGTTTTTGAGATAACACAAGACTTCCAGATTTTGGCGGTTGTTAAAGACATAAGACACTGTCATGAGATTAGGAATAGTAATTAATTTTTCTACCTGATATTTAAAACTTGTCTCATCTACAATCTTTCATAGTGTTTTTCAAATGACCCATTTATTTACTGTTATTCAATGCTACACAGATATCATAAGTCATATAAGTAACAATCTATGATTGTTTTTAGCTGTGGTAAGATGCAAGCTGTATATGTTTGCATATGCAGACAATTTTTTTTTGGTCATGCAAGTACCTTTATGTTGGTTTTTGATCCCTTGAAATTGAAAGGTCCATCTTCAAGACATATTTACAGGCTCAGGACAGTAATTTATAGGTTGCATAGTGATTTTTTATGTGAATTAAAAAATGTATTAATATTTTATGTTTAGTGATTTCTTTTTCTTTATGAGTTACCTGTTAGAATGGGTATAGATCATTTCTTTCAGAAATATTTTCAGCATTTTAACTGAAGGATATTTTATCTTTTCTTTGTAGCTCACAGCTGTAAACAACCAGAAACACCAACTCATGCTAATGTTGTAGGAATGGATCTTCCCTCACTTGGTTATACATTGATTTACACTTGTCAGCCAGGCTTCTTCCTGGCAGGAGGATCAGAGCATAGAGCCTGTAGGTCTGATGGTACATGGACTGGCAAAGTTCCAGTTTGTGAAGGTAAGCTCTTTTGTTCCCACTGCATCTCTCATCTCTCATATTTCAGTGATTTTCTCTACTTGCAGTCCAATAAGATAATGCAGAATGGTGAGAACTAGGAGGGAGAACATCTGAAAGCATAATTGTAATCCTTTCCCTGTTGTGTGTAATGTACTTGTCCTTCATTTGCATGTTCAGATGTGTCAGTTCTAGTTGCTATTCTGGAAGCCAAATATTTGGGTAACACCTACTTTTAAACTTCTGACTGAGTCAGATGTGGATTCCGTTTTTGTAAGCTCAGCAGAATAAGAATCTCAGTGGGTTTTGCACATACCTACTAAATATAGATCAGGATAATTCTATTTACAGAGATTGTCAGCTGCAAGACAGCTATTGCAGTTGCAGTACTACTATGATATAACTGCATCATGGACATGTGATGGGATGACTCGCACAACTCGGGTGCTGCAATAGATGGCTATGAACTCATGAAAAGTTATAGGTAATAAAGGAGAGGTAGTGGCAAGCCCTGTATGTTAAAGAGTGTTTTGACTTTCTGGAGCCTTGATGATGGTGACAATGGGGTTGAGTGTTTATGGGTAAGAACCAGGGGGAAGGACAAGAGTGAAATACCGTGGTGGGAGTCTTTTCCAGACCTAACCAGGACAAAGAGATAGATGAAATATATAGACAGCTGAGAGAAATCTTCCAGTTGCTAGCCCTTGTTCTCATGAGGGACTTCGACTTCTCAGATGTCTGCTGGAAAAACAATACAGTGGAGAAGAAACAGTCTAGAAGGCTTCTGGAGTGTGTGGAAGTGAATTTCCTGACACAGCTTGTAAGTGAGCCTAATAGGGAAGGAGCCCTGCTGGACCAGTTGTTTGAAAACAGAAGGACCTGTGGCTGATGTGATGGTTGGAGGCTGTCTTGGCCATATTGTGAAATTATAAGAGTTTTTGGTTCTTGGAGAAGTAAGGAAAAGGGTCAGCAGGACTTCTACCTTGGTCTTCTGGAACAGCCTCAGTAAGTCTGCAGATAGCACCAAGCTGATTAGGAATACTGATCTGCTGGAGGATAGGACAGGCTGGATTGATGGGCCAAGAACAGCTGTATAAGTTTTAACAGGGTGAAGTGCTACATCCTGCACTTAGATAATATCCCATGCTACACTACAGACTTGGGGAAGAGTGGCTGAGAAGCTGCCCAGAGGAAAAGGACCTGGGGGTGTTGTTGACAGGCAGCTGTATATGAGCCAGCAGTGTGCCCAAGAAGGCCAACAGCATCCTGGCTTGTATCAAAAACAGTGTGGCCAGCAGGACTAGGGAAGTGATCATCCCCCTGTACTCTCTACTGGTGAGGCCACACCTTGAATAGTATGTTCACTTTTTCTACCCTCACTTCAAGAAAGATATCGAGATGCTGGAGTGCATCCAGAGAAGGGTAGCAAAGCTGGTTGAAGGGTCTACAGTACAAGTCTTATGAGGAGTGGCTGGGGACACTGGGGTTGATTATCCTGGAGAAGTGGAGACTGATGGAAGCCCTCATCACTCTCCACAACTACGTAGAAGGAGGTTGTGGTGAAATAGATGTCCCAAGTAACAAGCATCAGGACAAGAGGAAACAGCCTCAAGTTGGTTCTAGGGGAGGTTTATATTGCATTTTAGGAAACCAATTTCTTCACAGAGTGGGTTATTAAACATTGGAATATGCTGCCCAGGGAAGTGGAGGGTGGATGTATTTAAAAGACATGTAGATGTAGTGCTTAGGAGCAGGCTTTAGTGGTGGACTTGGCAGTGTAAGGTTAACAATTGGACTTCATGAACTTATAGGTCATCAACTTTTCCAACTTAAATGATTCTGTGATACATTTACTCTATTCTGATGTTGGAGAAGGATGCGTAAAGTCCCACGTGAGTGTCTGAATCTCTGCATGAATTTATTCTATAGGGTTTAATATTTTATATTTGTATATAAGCAACAATATAGTACTTGCAAACAAAATGCAATCAAACTTTGTTCTTGATATTCCAATATTTTATTTTGTTTGTATTTTTTTTTAATGCATACTTTTTCATGGCAGGGCATGAAAAACTTCATAGCAAAATCATGGTGAGAATGGTGCTTTTCATGTAAGATAAGAAACATTATCAAATATAGCAATTGTTTGGCATTCTATTTCCTGACTAATTAAAGAACCTTCCAGATTACTGGTACTTAATGTTTCAGATGTAGTTATCCCCAGGGTTCTTTCAGAGGCATTAAAAGGATATAGCCAAACACTGCTACTTGGGAGACAAATAAGAAACGCATATTTTGTATTACTAAAAAACAGGTGTCCTGACATTACATGCCAGGCAAGCACTGCAGGAAAATAAGAGTAGAGCTTTGGGAAAGTGTTAGAAAGCAAGCTGCCAGGAAGACTATGACTTGTTCTGTACTCAGGATGTGTTACAGAAGGCCAAATGTGATTCATGCATTGTATTTTGATCCAAGAATTTTCTGCTGATGATATTGAAACAAGTAGTATTAGCTGTCCTATCTGATAGTAAAGAACCTATATGACATTTTTTAAAAAAGTATTAAGTTGTAACTATGAATGTATCTACCTTGTCATATAACATAGTTTCCCAATGTCCTGAAAATTTGTCACAGAAATGAAAAACTTTTAAGATCAGAAGCTTTGCTTCTTCCTTTTTAGCAGGGGAGAAAGCTAAGAATCAGCAACCTATTGTAAAGTATGGACTCTTATTTGGACGAAGTAAAACATCTCTTAAATATTTTCAATTTTACCTATTACAGAGGGGGAAATGACTCTCTCCTATTGAAGGGAGAAGAGCACCAGGTGAAGTTGCTCACTTCAATTGGAAGTAGATGAAAAAGAATAAAACATTTGAAGTTGAGAGCTCTAAAAAGATCTGTAGGGAAACTAAATCAGAATTTGGCCCTTTAAGTACAAATCTTGAAATCCTACTCAACAAATACCCGGACCTAGAAACTTAAACTTCATATATAACTTGGTTTAGTTTTTAGTTTGCATTTAAAATTTGTATTTAAATTTAATTTTCTATTTAAAATGTCAGTTCTAAGCTTGACTAGAAGTGTATTCACCTAGGGCACATGAAAAACAACAAGGTGCTTGGTGACAGCCAGCATGGCTTTACTAGGGGAAAATCCTGCCTGACCAATTTGGTGACCTTCTATGACGGGGCTACAGAAGTGATGGACAGGGGTGGAGCAGTTGACGTCATCTACCTGAACTTGTGCAAAGCATTCAACACTGTCCCACATGATATCCTTGTCTCTAAATTGGTGTGTCATCAATTTGATAGGTGGACCACTCGGCGGATAAAGAACTGGCTGGATGGTCGCACTCAAAGAGTGGTGGTCAATGGTTCAATGTCTGGCTGGAGATCAGTAACGAGTAGTGTCCCTCAGGGATCGGTGTTGGGACCGGTCTTGTTTAATATCTTTGTTGCTGACATGGACAATGGAATTGAGTGTGCCCTCAGCAAGTTTGCCAATGACACCAAGCTGTGTGGTTCAGTTGATAGGCTAGAGGGAAGGAATGCCATTCAGAGGGACCTTGACATGCTTTTGAGGTGGGCTGATGCCAACCTCATGAATTTTAACCATTCCAAGTGCAAGGTCCTCCACCTGGGTCGGAGCAATCCCAGGCACAGCTACAGGTTGGGCAGAGAAGAGATTCAGAGCAGCCCTGCAGAGAAGCACTTGGGGCTGTTGGTTTTGATGAGAAAATGAACATGAGCCAGCAGTGTGCACTCACAGCCCAGAAAGCCAACCGTATTGCAGGCTGCATCAAAAGGAGCATGACCAGCAGGTCAAAGGAGGTGATCCTGCCCCTCTACTTTGCTCTCGTGAGACCTCACTTGGAGTACTGTGTGCAGTTCTGGTGTCCTCAACATAAAAAGGACACAGAACTGTTGGAACAAGTCCAGAGGAGGGCCACGAGGATGATCAGGGGACTGGAGCACCTCCCATATGAAGACAGGCTGAGAAAGTTGTGGCTGTTCAGCCTGGAGAAGAGAAGGCTGCGTGGAGACCTCATCGCAGCCTTCCAGTATCTGAAGGGGGCCTACAGGGATGCTTGGGAGGCACTATTCATTAGGGACTGTAGTGACAGGACGAGGGGTAATGGGTTGAAACTTAAACAGCAGAGGTTTAGACTGGATATAAGAAAGAAATTCTTTGCTGTGAGTGTGGTGAGGTGGTGGAATGGGTTGCCCAAGGAGGTAGCGAATGTTCCATCCCTGGCAGTGTTCAAGGCCGGGTTGGATGAAGCCTTAGGTGATATGGTTTAGTGTGGGGTGCCCCTGCCCATGGCAGGGGTGTTGGAACTGGATGATCTTGAGGTCCTTTCCAATCTATTCTATGATTCTATGATTCTGTGACAGGGCTGGTTGACTTTACAGCATTTTATACTAAACCCATTTGGAAAGTATGATCCAGTTATTTCTAACCTGAGGTTGATGTAGTGAAAAAGCATATACTATTGAAGCATGCCCTTCATGTCAAACATATTCACTGATGTTCAGTAAATTCCGTTCAAAATGAGGAGGAAATAGAGATTAATTAATCAATAGTAACTGGTCATGAGAACTTTAGGCTGAATTCCTACCCCTGCCCTAGTTTCTTGTTATTTTAAAGCTATATACCAAGAAAAACCTTTCTGCAATCAGCTAGAAGTTATTCTCAAAACATTCTCAGTGCTCCTTGCTGAAGTTTCCTTTTTGTGCCGAAAAAATGCTTAGGGAGAAGGTTGTTCCTTTTCTTATCTATCAGTTTTGAAGTATCGGTCAGAGAAAAAAGGCCTGGGTTCAAAGCCAAGATCCAAAATACAAAATATTAAAATAATTGTTGGAGCAAGGAATGGAGCCTAGCATTGCATGAGACTATGCTACATTAGGAGACAGAATTATGTGTCTTCTTTATAGCCAAATGAATTCCAATTAGTTTCTGCAAAATAAAATAGCTTCAGGTGCAGGAAATTACACTGTCCCATTGCATTTAGTTGATCGTCTACAGTGGTGGGAGAGTTCCTGCTCTAAGCACATAAGAAATTAAATAAATTCTCCAAATTCCAATGCTCAAATCATCTGAGCAGTTGGAGATACTGGGAAGAGCCTCATTTGTTTCTTTCTGTTGCTATTCCTTAAAGAAACAGGACCTCCTCCATTAGCAGGAGATTAAGCATGCATCTTTAGGTTTTCAGAGTCTTAAACACAGAATCACAAAATAGTTTGGGTTGGAAGGGACCCTCAAAGGTCGTCTAGTCCAGTGCCCCTGCAATGAGGGAGATATCTTCAAGTAGATCAGGTTGTTCAAAACCACATCCAGCCTTGGCCTTGAATGTCTTCAGGGATGGCACATGTACCATCTCTCTGTGCAACCTAAGTGTTATCTCACTCACTACTGTAAAAGGTAGTTAAATTCTGAAGAGAAGCAGAATTTAAAATGCCCTTTTTACGTATGTCGTCATTGTTTGGTGTTAAATTGCTTCTAGTCAAAGCACTAATGACACTGCTGTTTTGTGTTGATCCCAATTTAAATGACATAATTTGCCTTAGATGACATAACTAGACAACATCTAACATATTAAGTGTGTAGTCCAGGACTGTGAAGTCTGAACTGTGGATTCTGAAATGAAAGCCCACACTGGTTGTTGCAAATATCTTTGTAGCATCCAGGTGACTGACTTAGGAGAAAATGCAGCAATGGAAGAAACCAGTGTTTCTGTGATATTAAGGCTTGATACTGATTGAGTTTGAAACATCTTACATTCTTTGTAGCAAATAAACTCCATTATGGAAATTATTTTCCTAGTTTCTGAGTAATATATTAACTACTGATTTTTGGTTTTGTCATTTATTCTTTCCAACAGCTGGTTCCAAAATATTAGTGAAGGATCCTAGACCAGCTTTGGGAACACCAAGTCCCAAACTAAGTGGTAAGTACTTTCAGGAATATATAGTTGTAAACAATTTCTGTAGGAAAGACAACAGGAATTGATTTAGTGAGACTGCAATGAATGGCTTAGAATGAATAAAGGGTATTGTATTAGGCATTACATTAACAGAACAAACCCATTATTAATTAAATTATTTCCCATTAAGTCCATCTATACTGCATGTTATTATTTGTATCCATTTACAGTTTCTAGCTGTTATGTGAGGAGGGTTTTATTAGTTTTGCAGAAATCATTATGTTCTGTATAAGATACTATATTGCTCACCCAGAAATAAAGATATGATTTTTCACAATTTTTAATTCTTGCACTTCTTTTATGTAGTGCTAATTTGAATTGCTTTACCTAAATACTTCAGTACTAGCCTTCAACTTAGCCTTCAAAAAAGTTAACTTTTAGGCTATAGAAAGTAGTTTATCTAACTCTGGCTAATGCCAACTCCAGTTTTAACTGGTTTGCTAAGGAAGACTGTCATTGGATGTTCTGACTAGATCCAAGAGAAACTTTTCTAAGAGAGCAGTCTTCTTAACTAAAACTAGCTTTTGACTATAAAACTATTAAATGTTTACTGATAATTAATAAAGATTTTTAAGTAATTCCTTTGCATAGGAGTTTTTTTTGGGGGGGAGCTTTGTTGTGGAGCTTTTTGGATTTTTGTCAGTTTATTTTTTCTTTAACAGATATACTACTTCAAAACTGTTTGTCAGTAATGTACTGCATATTAGTCGTATTTTTTTCATTCAGAAACTTTTGTACAATTCCAATTAATTTCAAATAAAGTGTATAAAGATCAGTTTTCCTGAAAGAAGAGAAATAAATTTCAGTCAGATAGCAAGTCAACAGCATCATAATCTGCACCATGCAGTTTCCTTGCTTGCAGTTTGTAGATCCAACATCTAAGTGTTGGGGGGTTTTTGTTATGCTTAATAGACTTAAAAGGATACACTATAAAGTAGAGAAAATACTCATATTTAGCATACATTTTGAGGGATGCTTGACTGCATAAGTACTAAATATTTCAAAATGTTTTGGAAATGTTTGATGTCTGTATAGTTCCAGATGATGTATTTGCCCAAAATTATATATGGAAAGGCTCCTATAATTACAAAAGCAAGAAACAGCCCATGACTTTGACAGTCACAAGTTTCAATGCAACTTCAGGAAGAGTAAATGCAACACTTACAAACAGCAACATGGAATTGCTGCTATCAGGTATGGGATAAAGCCCCCCTTATTTTCATTTAATTTTTTTTCTGCCCTATATAAATTGGTTCCTTATAATTTTATGCATAAAACTGAAACTTTTAACACCTTTGGCAAACTTCCTTAGCTTATCAAAGAAATTTCCATTCTAGTTTGTTTCCTTTTCAAAGGTAGGGATTTTTCAAGCTTTATGTTCTCTCCCACTTTTTGATTTTGGAGGGGCTTATTATATTTGGAATTAATAGTCAGTTAGAAGTGAAAGAATCATCCTGATTCTCATGCTTCTCCTGGCTTACTGTACCCTTCATCAGTGACAGAGCATGAGAGACTGAAAAGTCCTTGACCAGGGTAAGTGCTACTTAGCAAAGAATAAAACACCTGTGTGTTATCAGCATTATTCTCAGACTAAAGCCAAACCACACCCCTGCATCAACTACTAGGAAAAAAATTAACTCATTCCCAGGTGAAACCAGGGCAGCCTGTGCCCTTCCAGTCCAACACTCTGGTCATAGGAGCCATCCCACCACATCTTTGTTGTGCCAATGAGGTCATAACCCTACAGGCATGCACATGCTTCTATCTCCTCCTGTTTATTCCTTATGCTACATGGGTTTTCCCATAGGCATTTAAGCTTATCTCCCAGTGAAGCCAATTTATTGGGTGGAGTGGCTGGAATTCCTTCAGGTGCTCTCCTGCTGAGCTCCAATCCTTCTGGGCATCTCTCACTGTTACTGGCATCAAACATGGTAGGAATGGAAGGGATTGAGGTTTCCCTCTCCTGGCAACTTTATTTAATGCACTCTTCACCAGCTGGGCAAACCTATGACTGAAGATGTTCTTCCCCTTCTCTGGCTGATGGACCCCACTAGTCCCCAGTTGACCAGGTTTCTCAAAGTGGGTCCCATTGTCTAAGTAGCTAAATCTCTGGTGCTGTCACCAGTCCCATAACATCTCTTGATTCACCATACCCAACTGGCTCTATCAAACTCCTTCCCTTTGACTGCAAGGATTGGTGGAAAAACTGCCTGTGCTTCAGAGTCCCTTGCCACCACCCACAGTGCTCTTTAATCCTTCTTGATATTCCTCAGACTATTCCTTGTTGTACCACTGGTGCCTATGTGGAACAACAGCAGTGGATAATTGTCAGTGGACTCTATGAGGCTTTGTTATCTCTTGGTGACATCCCTGATAGGAACCCCCAATAGGCAGCACACCTCTCTGGAGAGTGTCAGGGCAGCATATAGGTGCCTCCACATCTCTCAGAAAAGAGTCACCTATTACTATCATCCATCACCTTTTCTTAGTTGTGTTGGTTGTTACACAGGGAGCAGGTCATGCTGGTATAATGAGCTCCAGTGTCTCTCCTGATGCAACAGATCTTTCCTCTTCAAACTGCAGAGCAGTGAAGTGGTTCTCCAAGGGCACCTCAGGCTGCAGGGGAAGTCTCTTCCTCCTGCAGGTCCTTGCCATTGCAAGATTCCATTCTTCTGCATTACTGACATCCCTCTCTTCTGTGTATTCTGGTGTAGTTCTTGACTGTTTGGCCATGGGCTGTAGTTCCACTGCAGAGTGCTCTTGGAACGAGGTGTCCAATTCCTTTTAAGCCTCTCTGATGTTACACAGCCTCCTCACCACCTCCTGCAGCTCTAGCCATGTGCTGCAGGAAGTCCTCCACATGGGCACACCGCCAGCAGGCAGGTCTGCTGCCTGTCACTACTCCAGGAGTGAGGTCTGGGCACTTCCTGCACCCTGAGGTCTACACTGCAGACTCTCCTTACGCACCTCCATCTGGGTGGAGTCATTGGCCAGCATCATAGTAGGTATTGCAGACCTCCCAGCTGGAGCTACAGCTTTTGCTGTCAGGCTAGTGTCCACCATTGTGCCTTGAGCATCAGGTAAGATGAGTGTGCTTGACCTGTGCAGACAGTGCCCATTTGCTGGGCTATGAGGCCTTCAGGTCTCTCCACTTGACCAGTAGAATGCCCCTCCCTCAAAGAGGTGCCTTCCCTGCATGCCCTTCTGCACAAACTGCCATGCAAACTGCCACACAATGCTCTGACTGATGTGCTGCACCATGTTTGCCTACTCTGTTCACATCACTTCTGGGCACTTGTGCTCCCTAGAGCTGCACTCCATGGGAGCAGGGATTGGCTGACATTACTCCTGGCCCTGCCTGCATCTTGTCAACCACTCTCATGTGAGCTGCCAGCTCCTGGTGGGTCTTGGTACTCTTCTGGGGTTTCCGTGGTTCAGGAAACCTGCCCAGTACTCTGTGGTCCCTGTTTCTGTGGTCCCTGTTTCAAAGCCCCTCTTTTGTTGTGGAACACACCTGCAGTGGAGCTGTTCATCTCAGTGAGTGAAGAATGTCTGGAAGAAAATGTGTCATAACACTGATTAAGAAAAATTCAGATTTTTGAGATATTTAAAAATTTAGAATTTTTTAATTTAGCACCAGCTATTGGAAAATAATTTAGATGTAGATGTTTCTACTATCACCTTCTTTACCTGATGACTAAATTAGCAATACTGAAAGCAGGAATGCAAAGGGTAAGTTCAAAGTTCAAATGTACTCTACCTGATTCAGAACTGTGTTTTCCACCTAAAATCAGACTACTGTCAGTTTGTCTGTCTAATGCTTGTTAAAACAACTGTTAAGTAACAGCTGTGTGTATAGTGTTTCCCTTCTGTCATCTCTGCAGGCTAAGCAGTTTCCATTGAAATCTTGGGATAATTGAAATAATTTCACAAAAGAATGCAGCTTGCTTAACAAAAATGTTTGTTAAAATGCTACATATTCTTCTTGCTTTACTCTTTCAAGGCAGCAGATTAAATGCTTATTCTTGAAATTATTTCTCTTCTCAACACAAATATAAACTTTAAAACTATATTCTACAGGAGTGTATAAAAGCCAGGAAGCTCGGCTAATGCTCCACATATATCTCATTAAAGCACCTTCCCATGCATCTGTGAGCAAGCTGAAAGATGAAAAATGGGCTATGGATGGTTTTGTGAGTATATTTCTGCTACAAAAGCGAAGGACTTTTTTTTTTTTTCTTAAATCATGAAAATGTTCTAGATTGAAAAAATTCTGAGAAATATCAAATGGAGTCTTGTTAGCAATACTGATTCATTAAATGAAATGGAAATTTTATTTCAAGATATAGGAAACCAGTCTGAGGAAAAATATGAGAACAGTCATATTGTATAGGCACAATTATAATGCATGTTAACAGAGAAACCTTTCTCATACTTCTCATTGAATTTGATTCCAATATATTGAGGAATTTTATCATCCTGACAATATATCAATTTGTAGTAATGTTTTAATATATAGTATTAATATAATAGCAATTTTTTATCATTAGGCTAGCAGTCATGTTTTATTTTTTGGTGATGTTTCAAGATATCTGATGAAAAAGACAAATTGTTATGTGTATGGAGAAAAAATAGATTGTTCCAATTAATCATTAAGGCCTTTGAGGTTGTGGGACTGCAGTTATGTTTTTAAAATATACTTTTTATGAGGTTATACTTTAAAAGGGAGAAGAGAACACATGACTGGGAGGAGGAGAGGTGATGGAAAGGGATAAAATGAAGTACAGCCCAGGAGACTAGGGCTTGTTTAAACCATGAAAAGGAAATCCTTTCAGAGAACAGACGGGAAAAGCAAACATTGCGCAAGATAGTGCTAAGGCTAGAAAAAGTTTGAGTGTGATGAAGGCTTGAGACATTTTATTTGCCAGAGAAGGTTTTTCAGAAAACAAAGGGCCTAAATTGGCTGATTATGAACACACACATCCTTTTTATACCATCTCATTTGTTATGGAATTTGTCTCTTTTCTTACGTTTCACCTACTGGTAAGGTACTGCAGATACGCCAATGTAAGTGCACATGCCAACAGAAGAGGTCAACATTGAAGTGCATGTATAAATTTATACAACTTGTGGCACTGCTTCAATAATAATTTTTAAAAAGTGTGCAAACAAAGCAAAAAAAAAAACAACAACAAAACAAAACCACAGTTTAATAGAGGTTAATAAATATACTGGTAAAAAGGCTTAAATCCCTGGCTTGTACAAACTTTAGGCTTCATGACCATGCTCCTGAGGTTTAAAAAAAAAAAAAGTAAAAGCAAGAGATTTACTTTTGGACTTCTAAATGTACAAAAGTAACAGTACAGTCCCTAAATTCCATGCTGTATACATACTGCTCTTATTTGACCAGTTTCTTTTTGTTTTCAATCTGGGAATAGCTCAAACAGGTAATTTTAAGCTGAAGTAAGAAATTCACCTTCTTCAGTGAAAACACAGCTTCAGATCATTGCTGAAGACACACTTAAGGTTCCCTTAAACTTCCCTTTTTCAAGGAACCTGACTTGAGACAACTGAATTTAAACCTAAAAACTATCCTGGGAAGCAAGTATCTGTAAATTTGAATACAGTGTTAGTTTAGCATGTACTTACCCTAACAAAGCCGATATTCATAGGATCACAACCCTTTCCTCCCTCTCACAATAGTATGATCTACAATATAACTTGACCATCTACTACATAAAGAAATCAGATAATTATGAAGTATGTAAAATGCTTAAAAATGCTGACATAATGAATTGCTAGAAACTTTGTTTTGCTGTTTTTTAAAAATAATAGTTAAAGGTAGTATAAGGTATTATATGTGACCACAAGCCAACATGTCTAAGTTGTTCCCTCAACTGTTCCTTCATTTCTTTTGAACTTTATAGATTTCCTAGAAAAAAGGAGGGTGTTTTTAATCGGGAGTAACAACTACCAGTAAAGCCTGTTAGGGTATCTCTATTACAAATAGATAGCTTGTAACGAAGTTTCCCCCATTTAATTCTGAGTACTGTTTTTTTACAGGTTTCTGCTGAACCTGATGGAGCAACATATGTTTTTCAAGGATTCATCCAGGGTAAAGATTATGGACAATTTGGACTTCAACGATTAGGTATGCAGCAATTATCACTTTTTTTTTTCACTTCATTGTTCTATATTCTCTTTTATCATGTCTAGTAGAATAAGGGTATCCACAGGATGTTAACAGAATTAAAATTTTATAGAAAATTGAGCTAGTCATATCTTTAAAATCTCATTTTAAGTGTTTTGTCAGAAGTTGTAAGGAATTATGTATGCCTTGCAATGTGCTGCTTAGTATAGCTATCGTTTGTAATGTTTTGAGCAATATTTTTTTCTACCAATACATGTAAAATGCATTCAGTTTCACATCTCACTCTTTAGAAAGCCCATGTTATAAAGTGCCTTCCTAAACCGATTTCTTGCTAATGGTGCTGAAAAAACATTTAATGTAAATATTTGCAAGTAATTTTTTTGTTACTCTTAAACCCCTCAAATCTTACATGATAATCATGCACTTTTTTTCCCTAAAAATTGACTTCTTGATTCTGTACATTCAGTTCTAATAGTCTTTATTTATCCTTTGTAATGTAACTAATAGTCTTCATTTATCCTTTCTCAGAGAAGACAGCTTTGATAATAGAGCTCTGGTAACAGCATACTGTTGTACTTTATAAGAAAAAAAAAATATTTTTTTGATACTGTGTCAAGAACTGTGATATCTTACCACAAGAATTTGAATTTATTAATACTGAAATCTTGAATGATAAAATACCATTGAGAAAACTTTAGAAGAGGTATTATTCTCACTAATCAAGTGGGTCCTTAGAGTGCATATCATCACATAAAATTCCTATATGTGGATGCAAAACTAGTTTCTTTCAGCTGCAAAGTATTGTCCACGCTTTTTTTTTTTTTTTTCAGTAAAACCAGGACATTCTTTAATTTTTGAGTGTGTTGGAAGGGTTTATTAATGGGTGTATGAAGTAAAGGCAATTTTTTTCTTGTTTTCACTGTTATAAGTCACAGTAAAGTGCAATACTTGGGGAGGGAGGTCTTGTTTTTCCCTGTATTTGCATAGGCAAATTCTTTGAAAAGAATTTTTAGAAATATCTATCAATAAATATTTCCTTTAAATTAATATAAAAAGTTATTTCCCTTTAATAACTTCTTCAAAATATTTGAGTCACCTAAAAAAATCAAAATGTAAGGCATCCTTGGCAAAGAGTTTGATAAAGTTTTATGAAAATTTTATTCTTAATTTGATTTTGTGTTTTTTTTTAATTTTATTTTCATTTTTGTAGCTGTAAGATTCTTTTCTTGTAATATCGAGAACGTCCTTTTTATTGGTTTATATCTTCTAGGATCAAAATGGTTCACTAAGGTTTAAATTCTGTACAAAATTTAATTGTAGTTAATACAATCAATAATACATTTATGAAGAAATTTGCATTCAACACATTTTGTTATCTGTTACCATTATTTCATTCACACAAATACAGAAATGGTTTATCTGAAACAAAATAATTTTATTTCTGTTCCCATATAATTTTCCTACCAACATTTTTTTTTTTTTTTTATATTTTAGTATATTGAGTAACTGGTTTTAGTTGAGTTTTTTTGGTTGGTTGGTTGGTTTGTTTTTTTTTAAATTTCTATATGTTGCCTTGTAAGATCAAGAAAGTCAGAAAATATTATGACCTACACCATTTTTAAAAGTCCCCTTTAGAGCTTAAAAATAATTTTGAAGCTGCATCGTTACTCACTTCCTCACTTTAAAAAGTTATATATCTTGTCTGGGTAGATAATCTTGGTAATGTATTTCTCAGCCATGCAGCAGATCATATTCTTATTTTTTCATCACTGTCTGGCTTTAGCTCTTGTCAGTTGTTCCTACCTCTTTCATTCATGAATAGCAGCACCAAATGAAATCAACATGATGAATTATTAGGTTGCCTCTTCAGATAATTTACCCTTTCCTTGAAATGATGTTTGCTTTTCATACACGCAGTATTTATTAATTTCAAATTAATCAGTAATACACAAGTTAATCAGTAATATAATCAAACATATGCATTATTATATAATTGACTTTTGGTAACAGACAGCATTGATGTGTATTAATAGTGTCCAAAATTTGAATCCATACAGAATTAATGCAGTAAGATATTTACTGTAACAAAATATATTCATTGTTGTCCCAACAATTTGCATCCACTTATTAATTGGAATGTGGCATGCCACACTAGATTTACTTTCCAGGCGGTCTCAGAATAAAATTGTATGTATACAGCTGAACAAATTATAATGACCCAATCTCAAGGTATTATTGAATTCTGAATTTTATGGAGATTTATGTGCTGGCGGTTGCAGACACATATAGAATACATTAC
The DNA here is from genome assembly GCF_012275295.1 of Melopsittacus undulatus. Taxonomy (NCBI): domain Eukaryota; kingdom Metazoa; phylum Chordata; class Aves; order Psittaciformes; family Psittaculidae; genus Melopsittacus; species Melopsittacus undulatus. The sequence continues at coordinate 17,026,839 of NC_047527.1, forward strand.
TTTTTTTTTCCCCTTTTATTATTCTTTTTTAGGTCTTAATATGTCTGAGGGTTCAAATTCTTCTAATCAACCACATGGTACAAATAGTAGTTCAGTGGCCATTGCTATCCTTGTGCCTTTCTTTGCCCTTATATTTGCTGGGTTTGGCTTTTATCTTTATAAACAAAGGTGAGTACAAACTAAGTATATAGAATTCCTGTATGACTTGGTGGTTTTAGTGCCTTCAATCTTTGTTAGTGTAAATATTTTTTTCTTTAAAACCATAAAGTGTTTGCAAGGTATGCAACCCTACCTCTGTTAGGTCTGGCATAATGACTGAAAGATCAGGTTTTTTTGTACTGTTCTGTACTTTCATTCCTACCTATTTAAAACATTATAAATTTCTCTTTTATGATAACAAAATGGATGCTGTAAATTATTTGCATATGGAGAATAATATAATGAATAGACTTTGTGGGTACTTGCAGCTGATTGCCTGTCTTTTTTCATATGTGACAGAATTATGAGTCATATCTTCAGTAATTTATTTTAACGACTGCTCTGTTTATTGCCTTGCAAGTGTATGAAAGTGTTATGACACTGAGATTTGATTATGGAGCTGTTTCTGCACATGAAATTATTAGTTCATGTGTAATTATGTTACATAGCCGCCAGTCTTTTCAATTTCAGTAGTCTAAATTCAACTGTTTTGTTATTAGACCAGTATTAGGTCTTTGGATTTATCTTCAAGTAATCTTTTTTCTACAGCTTTAAAGCATTATATGACTAAAGAATACTTAATCACTTTAATGACAAGAAAATTCATTGCCTACTAACTGCCAAAACGGTGATTTACATCTGGAAGCCTGATAACAGCAGTTGTAATAAACTTTGCTGGATAACATTAGTTTAAAACACATCCCATCATTTCTAAATGGTACCACTTGTTTTGAAGAGCTTCAGAATATCAAAAAATGCTCATGTAACGTTTTTATACATCTGTAACTGTGTGGAATAGGCACTTGTCTTTACATTTTATACTGATCATTTACAAAACAGTATGCATTTTTTATAGTAATATAGATTAAATGTTTTTGAGGGATTTTATTTTTATATTTTGAGTTATTTAGTGAGTAAGAAAATGTTTCAGCTATAAAATAATTCTTGAGAAACTTGTTGAGTCTCCAAATAGAAAAAGGAAATCTCTGCCATCTGGCTGGGGAATTACTGCATTTTTTACAAGATTTTGTTGTACTCTTAACTATTTACCATCTTATCATCCAAAAGGAAATGCATACCACTTCTCAGGTTAACTATGTTTTTTAAGTGAATACCATTTTAAACGAATTATAAATCCTTTAAACTTTGAGAGAGTTCTAATTTTGATCACACATACTGTAAAAAAAAACCCAAGAGGTTGTATTTAGCTCCTTGTTCAGATGCTTAAAGCACACAAAGCCAGCAAGGAAAACTGCAGTTACAAACACTCTGTCTTTCCTCTACAGGACTGCACCTAAAACACAGTACACTGGATGCTCTGTACATGAAAATAATAATGGACAAGCTGCTTTTGAAAACCCCATGTATGACACAAATGCAAAGTCTGTGGAAGGGAAAGCGGTACGATTTGACCCCAATTTGAACACTGTCTGCACAATGGTATAATGTGGTAATGATATGTCTTCAAAGTCTGGAAATTGACACACAACACAGTGCACACACAGTTCACTGATTAAAAAAAAAATAAAATTAAAGCACACTTTTCAGGATATAGTGGGTCACCTTTTCCTGAGAATGATAGACAAGAATGGGTTGTGGTTATTTTCTTTTGATTTTGTTTTTCATAAACTGGATCAAAATTCTTCTTCGTGTATAACACGGAGAATTTAAAAAAAAAATTTGCTGCACTCCATGAGTGCTACTCACAGTTTATTTGCTTTTTTAAAAAGGAGGTTATTCTAAAAACATAAAACGTATTTGCATATATTGGAGGAGCATCCACTCTCAGTATTTCTGTGCTTTATAAAAACTATAATAGAGGGATTGGGTTAAAAAAACATTATAGGTAGAAAATAAGAGCTATACTTACAGGAGACAGTAGGTCACTGACTTCTCTTTAACAGTCATATGCTACATCTTTTTTATGAGTTTGTACCTTTTTTCATTTATTGAGCCCGTATAGTATTTTATTTTTCTCAGAACAGTTAAGTTTTACAAGTCCAGGATATACTGTTTAGAACTCATGAAATACAACTATTTTCATGTGACAGAGAAAATTAAAATATCATGTTCTTATTTAATGAATTTCCTTCCCTGCTTCACATCTTCCTTCCTTTTTTATGTTCCAAGTCAAGCTTCTTTTCTCTGTTTCCATTAACAGTACCCACAAATGGTCTATGTTTCTTTTGTCAGTCGTACAAGTACACAAATTTTGCAATCAAGAAGCTAGTATGAATTGAGCTTTGTCATGTGGCTATATTTCTTAATGTTGAAGACCACTCAAAAAAGTGACCATCCAAGTTTTTTCAGAGGTGAAAACATAATGATATTTCCAACTAAAAAGTGCAGTTTACAGTAACATTAGCAATGATATACATAGATCAAAAATTTAAGAGTCCATTTTTCAAACCATGCTAGTTAAATCTACATTGTATCACATCATTTTATTCCTTCAGCATTTTGTCAAAACACATGCACAAAGCATGGTGAAATCCCATTGAAGTTGATGGATTTTAGCAGACTTCATTGAACTTGGGATCAGACCTATAAGGCAAGAGGAAGCTATAATTTGGAAATACCATGTTTTTACATCTTTTTATCTGTGTATTCCATACTTTATGGAATCCTTACAGCTAATGATTTAAAATTTAATATATTACCGTAGTGCAATGAAAAGAAAAAAAAATACATATAAAGCCATGATTTTATTAGGGACAACACATTCATTTTAGGGACAATTCAGATTCCACAACCCTCAGATAGAAGTTTTAGACATTCCAAAATCACTTCTAATGAAACCGAATTTTTAGTTTAACAGTTATTTCATATCAGAATTATTCAGTGGCAACTCAGTAATTTATTTGATGTAGGTCATTGTCTTCCATTCATAGCATGATTCACAAATGCTGTGTGTTAGCCAGTGTGACTTACCTATTATTGTCCCTTTCAGACATTAATACTTCTGTGAAAATTTAAACTTTTTATTACCGTAATAGAGAGTGCCTACCAAAAACCATTGTACCCAGGATTGCTGCTTGGATTTCTATAATGTTTGATGAATTTCTTATAGACCATTTTACAACACTTTGTTTTGAATATTCATACAACCTGTCAAACTGTATTCTACTAGAAGGATGCTGTTTTATATTTTATACCATTGGTTGTTATTTATTCTTGTTTATTCAAATGACTGCAATAACTATGATTCATTCATTAATGTTACAGTTAATACATTTGAGATCGTTTAAAATGTTTCTTCTGCAACTGGCTACTCCTCTTATATTGATGCATACACTTTTGTAAAGAAGTATATTTTTATGAAAAAGCATTTGTAAAAGTATGATGTAAATTTTCAGTGCAATGTAAACAAAATAAAAATGGACAATTGCTTTTTTTAACCATGTTTCTTCTTTCGAAGATGAGCTTTAAATTAATTTCAGTTGTGAAGCCAAGAGAATAACCAAAATAATAATTCAAATATGGTATTTTTGTGGGTCTTAAAATCAGGTTATTTTTTCTGAACCTTCCTGTGAATTTTAGGTGAAGTAGCAAGAATTTGAGGTGAGGTAGCAAGACTCAGATTTCTTTCACAAATAACAATGAGCACAATGTGTTACATTGAAAAGAAAAAAAAAAGACCTACACTTGTCAAGCCAATCAAAAGCACAGAAAACCTTAATTTTTATTTTAAAAGGAGGAAAAAAAAGAAAAAGAAAACTTAAGTGTTCCTCAAAGTTGTAGACAGCCTGCTTTGTAGATGAATTTTGCTACCTCTTTCTGCAGGAGTGTAGAGGATGTGTGTATTAACAAACAGTACCAATGCATACAGTGTTTTCTGTCATTATAAGAAAACAGTGTTTTCTTTCAATGATGTCAAACTGGAGCATAGGATCTAAGTTATTTTACTATAATATTAAAACAGTCTTTTAACTATCCCTTTTGCTTGCAAGCATGGAAAGTGGATGACAAATCCTGATCAGAAACGATATTTATAGGATAACTGGTGGAAAAAGAAATTTAAATTCTGTTGTCAATTTTGTGTTCTATATAAACTGAAAAGGCACATTCAGGCCCATGCTGAAATCACGGAAGGCTGTGTTGTTAAATACTTTAGAAAGAGGAGCAAGGAGTCACTGTAAATATGATACTATGAGGAACATGCACTAATTTTTTTTTGCAGGGGTTCTAGAGCAAATTGATTAATTCTCAAAAGCAAAACAAAAATACTATTTCACAGTGGCCAAAATTTCATATGCAATCCAGAATCTGAAGTTTCTTTTTTTTTGGTTTATGCATTATATGTTTGTCATGGGTTCAGCCGTGGCAGTCATTTTTCTCCTTCTTGTAGCTGGTGCAGTGCTGTGTTTTGACTTCTGGGCTGGGAACAGTTGCTTGATAGTGAGCATGTTTTGAGGGTGTTTTTGTTCAAGGCCTTTGTTTTTGTTCAAGTGCCTTTTGTTCAAGGCACATGCTCCAGCCAGGTGGAGGAGGGGAGGCCGGGAGGAAGGAGAGACAGGACACCTGACCCAGGCTAGCCAGTGAGGTATTCCATACCATAGCACGTGATGCCCAGGATGCATACTGGGAGAGAGAGGGCAGGAGGGGGGAAGGAAAATGGAGGAAGGAGCATGCGGTGCTTGGCCGGGCAGGGTGGAGTGAGTAATGGGTCGGTGGCTGGTGGGGTGTTGTATTCTTTTCGCTTGTTATTGGCTTTATCATTATTATTTGTAGTGGTAATGGCGGTAGTGATTTTGTGTTATGCCTTAGCTATTAAACCGTTCTTATCTCAATCCGTGGGGGCTACCTTATTTGGATTTTCCTTCCTAACTCTCTGAGAGTTGGGGGACTTGGTTTAAACCACGACAATGTTTTAACATATAAAAGTAAATGAAACTCACATAGAACTTGTTCAACAATTCTATTAATGCTCAAGCTAGTGTACATTTTGTGTCTTTCAATATTTATACTTACTTCATTGTAATAGAGAATTAACTGTTCATAATAGTTTGAGTTTCTATTGTTGGTTTGGATTTGGTTTTTTATTTTGTTTTGGGTTAGGGGCGTTTGTTTGTTATTTGTTTTTTTTTACTGTAGTTCCTGAGCTGTGTGACTCATAAATCATTTATGTGTGAACTGTTTAGCTTTCTAGTAGTGGAGTGGTTAATTTTCTTTGGGGCGTACGGAATTTCTTATTTCAGTTCATGATTGGAGTTGGTTAACACAGTCTACTCACTGTTTCTTGTTATTCTCGGGAAGATAGATGAAATTAATTAGACTCTCCCCTGTGACAGTAGTGAGACACTTGAACAGGATGCCACAAGAAGTTGTGGATGCCCCATTCCTGGAACTGTTCAAGGCCAGGTTGGATGAGCCTTTGAGCAACCTGGTGTATTGCAAGGTGTCCCAGCCCACATTAGGAGGATTGAACTAGATGATCATTAAGGTTCCTTCCAACCCAAACCATTCTATGATTCAATGATGCTATGATTATTGAAGCAAACACACTGTAAATAAAATCAGAAGTGTAATTTTACACAATTAAGGAGGATCAATACTAAAACATTTGATTATATGAAAAAAAAATCACTGGGGTAGCTGTGTTCCCCATTCATTATTTTCTAGATGCTGAACATATGGCAACTTAATATCTTGCTCAACCAGGAGTAAGAGTAGGAGTAGTCCTGAAAAGTAGGTCTCATACTTTTGTGAAAAATTATTAATGTTGAAAACATATATAATTCTCTAGCAATTAGTCAAGTATTCAATTAATATATTGTCAGTGTTCCATACTTTGCTGTGTACAAATCATGCCAAATCAGACATACTAAGCTGATTAGGTCACAATACTTTTTTTGTCTGAAGTATACTGAGAACACACTTGTAGAAAGTGCCCTAGCTGCCAAACAGACTGAAGAGAAGATAACTTCTATAAAAGGAGCTGCACATAAATTTTAACCTTAAACCAACATGAATTAGTGTTCAGAATTTTACGCTCTAGCTGCATGTCCACATTTCTAAGAATATATATAATGTTTATCAGAGGGAACTTTCGTCTGAATTACCTAGCACTGATAAAATAATTTCTATTCCTAAAATAAAATAAGCTGTGTTTGGGAAAATTATTTATATATTTATCCTCTTTTCCGATATTTAAATGACAGGAGATTATATCAAATACTCTAATTATCCTGTGGTGATTCTTGTGAGGCATTCTGCTTGGTGCTTTATGATGTTCTGCAATGATCAGAGTTTTGCCAGTTAAGTGCTACAATCACAATTTGGAAATTAAAAAGAATAAATCCAGCCTCTTCAAATTGTGAAGAAATTCTTCTATAAGACAAGCAGAATACAGAAGGATTCTTCTCCCATATATCAATAGAAGTATTTGAGAATCCAATGGGGTATCCTCACATTTATCATTAGCCCACCAAGAGAATGACCAGTAGCACAATTTGAGTAATGAGTCCCTAAGATTATTTCTTTTATTTTCACTCGTGCATTCGGAAATAGATTGATGCTAGAAAAGAGGTCAGAAGACCCTAAAGGTCAAACAAACAAACAAAAAAAAAACAATACACAAGCCTGGGAAAGCATAAGGGAATAAACAGACTAATGTTTTATGTTAGCATGCTAAATGTTGTCATATTTGATCAGCGATTCTGAAACCAGATGAGTAATATGAGGCTGATGTGACTTTATCATCCACACCCTCAGAGCAGCTTAACCTGTTAATTCCACTTATATGTTGACAACAGTTTTTGTTCCTCCACCTCATATCTAGTGAATTATTTCTTACCTGGATTGAAAAGTTGTTTGATCCCAAAAAATTTTGCAGGGGGACAAGAAATTAGAAAGTCTTTCTTTACTTTGAGGGTGGTGAGGCACTGGGTTGCCCAAGGAAATTGTGAATGCACCATTCCTGGCAGTGTTCAAAGCCAGGTTGGGCAGAGCCTTGGGAGACATTGTTTAGTGCGTGGTGTCTCTGCCCATAGCAGGAAGGTTGGAACTAGATGATCTTAAGGCCCTTGCTAACCCTAACTATTCTAACAGGGTCCATCTTATTTTAGTGATCTGCTAAAAACTATGATTTACATACTTTTTGATAGCACTTTTTGGCTTTATTTTTTATTAAAGTATAATTAATATATTCTAACTTTTCAACCAACAATAAATTGTAAAAATATTTTGAGACTTGTAAATTTATACTTCTCATGTTATTTGTAAATGTATTTTTAAATTACATACATAGTCATGAGATTCTGCCGCTGTCAGTGTTATGTGGAATAAAATACGTATTTCTAAAGTTACAGACAAAGAGAAAATTAATGAAAAGTTCTCACTGCACTTTTCATGGCTTTTTTTATGCTGCCTGTAAGAACGCTTTAGATTACTAAAGACAAAGCAGGACATATATTAGATGTAAGGCTGATGAATTAAAATGTATTTCCAATAAAATAACTGTTCTTTCCCCCTTTGATTGCCTTCTCCAGATGCTGAAACTATGTCAACATGATACAGCTTATCTCTAACAAATCTAAAAAAAGACTTAAGTGCACAAAATCAGTGCCTGTGATTCTAAAATATGATGATGGACTTTGTCATTAGTGAAAAACAAAAATAATATTTGGCCTGGAGTAAAGAGCTTTCCTGTAAGTGAATAAATTAATACTTAGCACATGTTAATGAGCTTAGATGAACTGTCAATTGTCAGTTTTGAGAAAGAGATTATATAGCACAAGAAAAACTCAGGAGAACAGGCAACTGTCCTCACCACAGCCATGGACTCCAGAGATTTATGCAAAGTGACAAAAGCAATTAAGAAAGCTAATGAGCTAATAGCCAAGGAACCAGTCAAGGCAGATGTCTATATCATTGCTAAACATTTCCAGAAAATAGTGAGGACTATATATGTATTATATATACACACCCTGTACTATATATACATATACGTATACATAAATATTTTTATAAACATATATATGGCATATATATACACTATATAAAACATAATATTATGTACATATATATATCTGTATCTCCATGCAAACATATAATGTAAAATAAAACCAGTGGCAATGAAGTTTTCCCTATTTTCTTTGAAAAAAAATCAAAGTGTATTAGATTTATACTCTATATTATGTATATATACTATATATAACATAGTGTATGTATATAATATTTAGTGTATTATATTTTATATATTGTAATAAACGTATATACTCATATATTAATGTTAAGTTGATTTTACAAGTAATGAATTCTCATAAAATATTTATTGCTTCAAATTGCAATATATTTACCACACACTGAGCCGTATCTGCAGAAAGACCTTGTCTATAGATCACTGCAAAATGTAAATGCTTATGGTAATAAGGTATCTAATATCTTTAGTAAGATGCTATATTTAGTGCTAAAAGATTACAGGTGTGAATTACAACCTGTAAATGCTTTTATATTCATGGAAGATGAAGCGTAGCTGTCTGAATGTTGATTTTCTTACACTGATTTACAACTACAGAAATTATAGAATCACAGAGTTATAGAATGGTTAAGGTTGGAAAAGACATTAAGAACATCTACTTCTAAACACCCTGCCATGGGCAGGGACAGCTCACACTAAACCATGTCACCCGAGACTCCATCCAACCTGGCTTTTAACACTACCAGGGATGGAGCATTTACTACTTCTTTGGGCAACCTGTTTAGTACCTCACCGCACTCACAGTACAGAATTTCTTCCTTACATCTAACCTGTGGTTCCCCTATTTAAGTTTAAGACCATTACCCCTTGTCCTGTCACTACAGTCTCTAATAAGAGTCCCTCACCAGCATCCTTGTATCCCTTGAGGTATTGGAAGGCTGCTATGTTGTCTCCACACAGCCTTCTCTTCTCCAAGCTGAACAGCTCCAACTTTCTCAGCCTATCTTCATACAGGAGGTGCTCCAGTCCCCTGATCATCCTTGTTGCCCTCCTCTGGACTTGCTCTAACAGTTCCATGTCCTTCTTATGTTGAGGACACCAGAACTGTACTCAGTACTCCAAGTGAGGTCTCACAAGAGCAGAGTAGAGGGGCAGGATCACTTCCTTCAATCTGCTGGTCACACTTTTTTGATGCAGCCCAGGATACGGTTGGCTTTCTGGGCTGTGAGCACACACTGAAGCCAGCTCATGTTCAGTTTCTTATTGACAAACACCCGCAAGTTCTTCTCTGCAGAGCTGCTCTGAACCTTTTTTCCACCCAACCTGCTGGGCCTGGGATTGCCCCAACCCACATGCAGGACCTTTCTCTTCACTGTATTATAAAGGCCTTCATGAAAACACGGGAAGAATTTTTTTAAGCAGAATTAAAAAATACAGTAGTAACTGCTCCATTATGTTGCAGAACTATGGCTCAATACAAGTTAAGTAACACTTGAAGCTTTTTGAGGTGCAGTTCATCAATGTTAGAGACTGAAAACTAAAACTATGATTTTGCACAATGTTTTTAACATGAAATTTCGCAAATACCTTGTGAACAATAGAAAAAGGTACAGTGTCAAATGCTCTAACAACCTTCATAGGCACCTACAGTGAACTTAGGCATTATTAGTCTCATATCTTAAAATGTCTTCTTAAGATCTACCTTCTTTTATCTGTTCTTTTCCATCCTTCAACATTCAAGGACTAGGTTATCAGAATACATGTGGAAAATTGGCAGAATTTAGTGCTTAATGATGTTGTGGTTTTAGTCCAGTCAGTAACTCAGAACCAAGCATCTGCTTGCTCACTCCCCCCCCCCCCCTCTTCCTTGCCCCAGCTCCCGGAGGGATAGGGAGGAGAATCAAAAGAATATAAGTCCCACATTTTGAGATAAGAACAGTCCAGTAACTAAGGTATAACACAAACCACTGCTACTACCACCAACAAAAATAATGATAAGGAAAATAACAAGGGAAGAGAATACAACCTCTCATCACTTGCCAACCAATACCCAGTCTGACCTGAGCAGTGATCTAGCCCTTCTGGGTAACCCCGCCAGTCTATATGCTGGTATGGAATACCTCTTTGGTTAGCTTGGGTCAGGTGTCCTTTCTCTGCTTCCTCCTGGCCTCCCCTCCTCCCTTTCAGAGTATGAGGCTCAGAAAGTCCTTGGTCAGAGTAAACACTGCTTAGCAACAACTAAAAACATTGGTGTTCAGTGTTGTTCCCAGGATGAAAGTCAAAAGCACAGCACTGCACCAGCTACTAAGAAGGAGAAAAATGACTGAACTGGTTCAGCTACTGCTGAACCCAGGACAAACGACAAAACCTCTTTACACTGCTTTTAACTGCTGCTTTTTTAGCAAAAAAAAAAAAAAAAAAAGAGAGAAAGTAAAATGATAAAAAACATTAACATCAACCACATCCTTTCCTAGCTGAGATATTTAAAGAATAAAAAAAAGTACATCTGCTGTTGATAATCTTAAGGATCTTTTCCAACCTAAATGATTCTATAAATCTATGCTGTTGTGTGACATGAAAAGAACCTGGGAAGTCCATATAGAACTTATAAGTGATATGTAATATCACAGTAATATGGGTCTCACAAGAGAACAGATTGTCAGTTATGATTCTTGGTCATAGAAAAATCTATGAAAATCACTAAGAAAACAGTTAATTCCATTCTGTGGAGGGTTTTGAAAGTTCATGTTCTTATTTACTGTTTATAAGGAAAGATGTGTCCATCCAGAATCACATTCTGCATGCTACTCTTCTGAAAACACTTGCAGTCCACAGATACCTCCAGCCCTTGACTTCTTGACTCTGGTAGCTGAGATTATTTAAGTACTGTACACAGCTAAACATTTCTGGCAGTGTTGTGCTGACATTTAAACTGTGTTTATGAAATATTTCTATTTTGATAGAGCAACAAATTCTGTGGGGTTTGTGAAAATGTTGTTGAGGAGTTAAGGCTGTGTAATTCAAACATAGAAACAAAATTATAAGTTCTGAGAAGTAGAATATGTATCTGTATATAGATATGTAAAACTCTCAGTATTTCTCTCTCCATTTTTCAGCTTCAAGCTCAGATTATTGTGGGCTGATCTGCAATAACAGAAAACTATAGTTACGATAGCCAGGAATACGGCAACAGGGTAGGAAAAAGTTTCAAGCAGAGTTTGTTCTCACAGAATTACAGGGTTATATGATCATAGAGTAATTCAGACTGGACAGGAGCTCTCTGTTCCAGCCTCTTGTTCAAAGTAGGGTCAGCTGTGAGGTCAGCCAGGTTGCTTAGGGCTTTATCCAATTGGGTCTTAAAAACCTCCAGAAATGGAAACTGCACAACCTTCCTTGGTAATCTCTTTCACTGTCTGTCATCCTAGGGAGAATGTTTCTCTCCATGTTAAGTTGGAGGTGCCCCTTATGAATTTTATGTGCTGTTTCTTGCCTTCCTGTCATGTATTGCTGCAGAGATTTTGGCTTTGTCTTTTTGAGACCATCCTCACAGGTATGAGAAGAATTGTATTAAGTCCTCAAAGCAAAGTCATATTTTCTCCAGCTTAAATAAATGCAGGTCCCGCGATCAAATTACAGGCAGTAGAATGTCTTTGTCAAGTGCAAGATCTCCTGTTTGTTCATGATGGACTTCAGAATGTTCCTGTAAACATGTATGGATTGTTTTAGATGGCAGCAGTGCCCTCACCAGTATTGGCCATTCCCTTACTCACACTTTCTCGTTTGCAAATTTTCTCACTAACTCTGTCATCTACTCTAAGTCATTGATATGGATATTAAACAGGACGTGTTCCTGAATGGGCCCCCGAGGAACACCACCAACCTCTTGGTTAGGGTAAACCTACCCTTTGATCCTGATCTCCCAAACAATTTTTTATCCACCCATTCAGACCATAATGTCCTAACTTAGACACAGGAATATTTTGGGAGACTGTCAAAGACTTGAAGTTTAGTCAAATGACATTACTCCTGTCCCTTCGTCTACAAATATGGTAAACTCTATTATAAAAGGCAATCCCCTGCTCTAGCATGGAGTCCTTCCCATGGGCTGCAGTTCTTCATAAACTGCTCCAGTGTGGGTCCCTTCCATGGTTGCAGCCCTTCAGGAACAGGCTGCTCCAGCGTGAGTCCCCCATGGGGTCACAGCTCCTGCCATAGACCTGGTCCATCAGGGCTCCTCTCTCCAAGGGGCCACAGGACCACTGGGACACAGGGCCACAGCTCCTGCCAGAAGCCTACTCCAGGAGAGGCTTACCACAGAGTCACAGCCTCCTTTGGGCATTTTCCTGCTCTCCTCTTCCTCAGACTCTTATGTCTTAGCTTCAGCAGCACTTCCTTCCTCCTATTTTCCCACCTTGTTATTCCAAGCTGTCACAAGTAAATATACTTGGAAATAAAAAACAATGTGAGCAATTTTTTCAGCCTGATGAAATAATAACTTTCACTCCTATGCCATCTAGGCAGCATAGTTGTCTGTTTAAGGCACGGAACATTTAAGCTTTAGAAGAATCTGTACAGAAGTAGGCAAGAGACAAACACTAGGAAAACAGCACAGGAAGAAAGAAAACCAAAACAAAAAAACACCCCCACACAAACCGTGATCTACTGACATTTTTTTTCCCTACCATTTTACAATTGTGACTATAGTGTAACTGTGTATTCCCATCATCCACTTTTTTTATCCTGCTTTTGAATTGGTAGCATGTGAAAGCTTTACAGTATTACATGAAAACAAGAACATAAATTAGACATAGTCCTAGAGAGAGAGGTTTTCACACACTATATATGAAATGTTTTAAGAAATAATAAAGTACATTTGCTTTTAGGAAGAAAAGGAACTTAAAATCCTATAGAGTTCATTAAACAAATTCTTAGACAAGCAACAAATTTATTAAATAAATATGGCAGAGTAGGGATCCAAATTCACTAGCAAGAGTTCCTAACACTTTTTTTTAAGATCTTCCTCAAATGTCTAAAATGGGATGAACTATTCAGATAATACATTTCTATCACTAATTTGTAATCTACTACATCAACATATGAATAGATCCTGCTTTACAGTAAAAAGGCAGGAAAAAACTCACCTCTAGTGAGTCTTATACAGGGATTGTGGTGAAGAGATGGGTGAGGAGATGTTTTTTTCCTGATTCTTTAAACTTTTAAGTTGTTATTAAAGCTTCTTTTTCTAGTGTCAACAGACATTAAAAATGTGTCAATTATGTTGGATGAACCTGAAATCCTTAAAAAGGAGGATTTGCCTTCAAAAGCAATGATAATTGAATTAATTTTCTGTTTGCATAACATTATTCATTCTGTGCCCACTGTAATGTCTAGGTGAAGGAGGTTTTAAATCTCAGTAATGTGAGTCATTGTGAGTAGTTCATAAAAACTTCCAAGTTCTCTAAGACAGGAAACATTAGTGCTAATCTGATATAGGAAAATCAAATAGTTAAAGGTGTTCTTTTCTGATTTTACTTTGGCACTCATTATATGTAGGGTAACACAGCACTGTCCATCTTTTACGCCAGTGAAGGCTGAACACAGATTTACTTGCTGTTGTCATCAGGAACACAAACCTGTCACAAGAGTAATAAAGCAACTTTTATTAAAAAGTTTAATAAAAGTTGTTTGTTTGTTTGGATTTTTTTTTAAAGTTTTTAGTTTACTACATATTTGAGCACATAAATTAAGAAAGAGTGTTGGGGAAATATTTATAAACTGTATGAATTTTACCAAAAGTAATTATACCAAATAGTATTAAAAACAAAGTATATGTAGTTGTCTCTCAAGGTACTTCTTTACAGGTCTACAGGAGTGAAAAAGCACATATTATTGCCTAGAGATGTTGCTTTTTCCTGTTAGCTGTTTGGATTATCTTGCAGTTCAGTTCCTTGTATTCCTGATCAAAAGCTGACTAATTTCACTAATTGCTCTTTGACTAGCAGCTATAGGAAACTTACAAACTGAGTTTAGATGGCTTTTTGACTGCTCATTGTACTCCATGCTAAATGTACATTTTGGCAGATCTCACCACTGAAGAACAGCTGAAAAGTCAGCAGGTGGAAACCCTGAGTCCCTGATACCACCCAGTGGGGAAAGCCCACACATACCATACTTGCAGTGTGGATGGAACACACCTATCAGTCCTTGCAGTCAATTCCATGGCCCATTGTGCAGATGGCATGGTGACAAAGGTTTTCTTGTAAAGGCCCTGTATATGTGCAGCAGAGGCTGATCTGACATGCAGAATTTTGGGAGCGTGCATTCTGCATTGCTTTTGCTTGTGATCTCTAAGTAGTGAAAAGATTATACAAACTACAGGTCAAAGAATACCTGGTCTTTTGCCCAGTGTTCCATCTTAAATTTTTCATTTAAGGAAATTCTTCCATACAGGAAGAATTGCAACATTTTGAAACCAACAAACTCTGCTTTCGGAAAAGAAAAAAACAGTGACATTCTGAACTGCTCTTCATAGGGAAGATTAAAAGATCCATGGTAAAACGTTGCCATAGCTTTTACTCCTGAGTCAGTCCAAAAAAAACATGCAGAGGAAGTTTGGCTGTGGAGGGTTTGTACTTTCTTGGGGGCTTGGGGTTTTTTTGTAGTTTCAATCTTCCCTCACCAAATAGCCTTTCCTGGGAAGACAGATCTTTTATTTTGCTTCAAGTAGGAACAAAAACTATAAATTTTGGAGAGCACAGACAGATGCATTTTTTCATCTGTGCAAATAAAGAAGATAAACCAAACAATTAAATGTCTGTAGCAGAAAATCATTAAGAAAGAATGTCTGCTTGCATGAACAAATATCCTGCCCTGGTTAACAGAACTGTAATTGCTCATGTTGATTTGGCACACTCTCCATTCATTTCTGGCTTGCACCTGAAACATCAGCAAGATGAAAAAGACAGGGAAAAACAAAGAAACAATGAAGTGGAGAGGGAAGGTACTTGAGATAGAAAAATAAGAGTTTAAGGGATGACAAAGGTATAGTTGTTGCAAGTGTTTCTGGTTAAAATAGAAGAATAATTTGTGTGATGAAAATGTTATATCTCTAAGTTATAAGATTTCAAACTGGTCAAATTGTACATCCACTAAATTCTGTTCAAGAGTGAAATTCATTTAATGATGGGGAAGCATTATTCTTTTCAATTTTTTGAAACAATTATACTGAAAACTACCATAAGAAAAAGACCTGCCCTGGCAAGGCTACAGATATAACTTGTTTCTGTCCCTGCAACATGGAATTTTTGTAGTAAATTTGTGTCCTCCTATCAAAACTCTTGCTTTACAAAATAATGAACAAACTAGCATGTAGGGCATTTATTTGTACTCAAAAATATCAATAGCTTTCATTTCAACAAATACATACATTTAAAGCAGACACTTTCACATTGTTCTGGAGATGTATCAGGGAAAAAATAATTACTCACAAGCAGCTGGAGGTTTTGCTGATCAAATGGTCTGACCCCTCTGCAGAGAGTTATCTAAACAATTTTAGAATTTAAGACATCAGAAAAATCTCTTCTTACTGTGACTGTTAAAAAGAAAAGTATCATGTCAATACAATGGTATCTACTATCTATACAGACATTACTTATATTTCAAGAAAAATTATTTCTTAAAAGATTAGCTTTTGCTTTTTTTGTATTATAATTTTTATAGTTACCTCTTTTTACCATAATTTCTCTTTTGTTTTTTTTTTTGCCTTACTTAAGCAATCTATGAAATCAATTGTCAGTCTAAAATACATGGTTCTTTGAGCTAATTTCTGTTAGTTCTACCTTTTACCAGTGACCTAGGAAGAAGAGGGACCCCAGCTGTTAATAATGTGAAGTAACAATTTTATGTTATGCGATGTAAATAATAATTTGATGCAAATTCACTCATTTTTCTTTGTACAGAAATCTCTTAATATTAGAGAGAATTAATGATCTCTCTGCCATTTTTAGGATTTATACACAGGATTCTGCCTTTTACTGAAATAATATGGAAAAGTAGACAATTAAGGATCCATTAGTACCTGTAGAAACATTAGTATCTGAAGGAGGCCTATGGGGATGCTGGGGAGGGACTATTCATTAGGGACTGTAGTGATACGACAAAGGGTAATGGGTTAAAACTTAAACAGGGGAAGTTTAGATTGGGTATAAGAAACAAATTCTTTACTGTAAGGGTGGTGAGGCACTGGAATGGGTTGCCCAGGGAAGTTGTGAGTGCTCCATCTCTAGTGGTGTTCACTGCCAGGTTGGACAGAGCCTTGGCTGACATGGTTTAGTGTGAGGTGTCCCTGCCCATGGCAGGGGCGTTGGAACTAGATGATTCTGTAATTTGTTAATTAAAAAATATATTCAATATCCAGTAAAGGTGGCAGATGTCACACACATTGTTTTGGTACTAAATATTGCAGACAGGTTGTTAGTACAGTGATATGAATCTTATTACAAATCTGTCAATAGAACAATGTGAGTTTTTAAATAGTCTGTGAAGAACTGGCTTGTATAAAAAAATCCCTTAGATCTTCTTTAGAGAGTGAAAAGTCTTATTATGCACAGTGGTGAGCTGGAGTCCTCATAGGAAACAGTAAGCAGTAGCATGCAGTTTCCTGGTGACTTAAGACTGAAAAGAAAAAATTATTTTGTGATGTCCTCAAAGATACTGTCTTGTTTAAAGAAAAGATTTAATGAGTGCAAAAGCCACAAAGCTCACAAAACCTTCAATATATGACAAAGGCATACACTCCTTTAGGTAGTATTGTTCTCTATAAATACTTTCAGTATGAGCTCTTCAGTGAATGAATTGATCTGTATGACTAAAGGCATCAAAACTGTACATCAGAAAAGTTTTTCAAAGAAGTGTCACATTGCTAACAAGGAACTTTTTACAAGGGCATGTGGTGACATGACAAGGGGAAATGGGGGAAAGGCTTTAAACCAAAAGAGGGTAGATTTAGGTGTAACGAATAAATTCTTAATTGTGAGGGTGAAGAGGCACTGGAACAGGCTGCCCACAGGAGGTGTGGCTGCTGCATCCCTGGAAATGTTCAAGGCCAGGTTGGATGCTAGGGATTAGATGGTATTTAAGATCACATCCCTCCCAAACCATTCTATGGTCTTATGATTCTATGATTCTGCCTTTTTTTGAAAGCATTAATATGCTTTTTTTAGATAAATTAACTAGTGCATATTTTATTAGAAAACACACTTTGAGTGTGTTAAAAAATAAACTAAAAGGAAATAATTTAATTCTTTACAAAAAGGCCAGTAATTATCCTTGTCACACTTTGTATAATGATGTGCAATGGTCTTAGAAATTTACTAATCCCTACTTACTTATAATAAATGAATCAACTAATAATAGCTCTGTTATTTATTAAAGACTTAACTTGAAGACACATTTGTAAACCAAACATTACATTAGCAACAAAATAAAGCAAACAACTTCTAAAAAAATTTACCACTTAACGAAATGGCTGATTATAAAGTGATGATCTAAATAAGTGAAATAAGTGAAGCCAACAATAAAAAAAAACATCGGATGTCAACCTCAAAAACAATTTAGGTAAATTGTATCCAATTATTACAATTAAAACTAAATGCTCACTTGTTTTTCTAATAGGAACATACAATGTTACACAGATAAAATGAAACAGAGCTTAAGCACAAGATTCTCATCCACTTTTGGAGACAGTTAATGAGGAATTAACATAACGACTGTATAGATTATATTTAATTATAGTAACCACAAGAATTGTAATGCACCTGAGTTCAAACCTTGCATTCATAAACCTCTGAAAATTCTTTTCATTTATTCACATATATGTATAACTCAGATTATCTTTTGATGAAATTTTCTTTACTGTATTTGTAGACCCAAGATTTTTCACTCTGTGCTAGATTTTGTCATTCAAACGTCCAAAGGTCCTGATAAATTTCTGATGACTTTTTGATAAATTTCTTAGGGCGTCACTCTTTTCCTACATGATGCCAAAATTTCTTTCCAATATTTAATCTCCATTTTATATGCAGCAGAACCTAATTCTGATTATAAATACCTCTTGATTAAAATAGGTGTAATTGTCTTGACTTCAGTTATTTCAGTGGGAATCTATACTGCTGTGAGGAAGAGGTGACCTTGCCCCTAAAAGTAATAAGATAAATTGAGTTGTTGATACACGCAGAATGTTAAATGTTTCCATTAAGAACATTATAATGGTCGTTGATTTACTGCTTTGTTTCATTTTAGAGAACTCCTGTACATTTCTAATTACAGAAGGAAAAGCTAAAACACTGTCCATGAAGATAAGCAATAAAAGCCTTCAGATCCCCATGCTAAGCCAATATTTTCTAAGACACAGACAGTACTCAAGGGTCTGAACGTAAATGCAAAAAAATATTTTTGTAATGGGAATATATCACTGCAAAATTCCACAAACATTATGTTAGTATCTATGAAGGTCTTTAAGAAAGTAAGTACAGTATCATTTCAATCTTGGAAAAAGAAACAAGAAAACAGAACTTGTCATGAGTATTACAAATCAGTATACCCTGTATTTCTGTCAATATGAAAAAAACCCAAAAGATGATATTTTAATACAGACTTCCTATTGTGTGGTTGAGATATTAATAGTTTGCACAGACTATCAAGAAGGATTACAGAGCCCTGGGAGTGGTAGTCAAGGACTCTGGAGAGCAGGTAGTTTTCTCGTCCTCCTGGTCAAAGGCAAGGGGTGTAAAAGGATCAGTCAAATCTGGTGAATCAACAAATGATTCTAGGACTGGTGTCACAGGCAGGGGTTCAACTACGTGGAACATGGGACTCACTTAGAGAAACTTGGCCTGCTGGGGGCTGATGAGGTCTACCTCTCAAAGAAAGGGAAGAATGTCTTCAGTCACAGGCTTGCCATGCTCATCAGGAGGACTTTAAACTTAAATTCCTGGGGAAGGGGAACCTCAATCCATCTCACACCTAACAGTCTGATAATGCTGCCAATAGGAAATGCCCAGAACCTAGTGGGGGATCATAGCAAGAGAGCCCCTGAAGAGCAGCAAAAACGACTTCCAGCTACTCCAGCCAATGAACCAGCATCATTGGGGGAAGGGTAGAGACTGGTAGAATGAAGACCTGCCCACAGTAGGAGATTGTGTTCAAGACCATCTGTCTTTTCTGTGGTAGTCTGTTACTGTCCTCTGCGCATGTGTATGCATGCATGCATCTCTTGAACATGGGCTCATGATTTTATATTGTGCAATAGCATTTTCTACCTTCTATTCAGAAAAAAGCCCACAGAAAGCTTCTCAGTCATGATCCCAGGGAAGAACCTCACACAGGCCAGGGCTCTTTGCATCCTGTTGCTCCCTTTCATGATACCTTTCCAGCTCTACAGTTCATGCAGCTCTGTTTTTCTCTCATTCCAAGCCCTAACCCTAAGTTTAGGCTGAGCCTGAGGCACTGCTTCTGTTGTAGCAGGGTTAGGTCTAACATAAATTTTCCAGGAGTTGTACCATATGTCTTCTGGAAATCCTCTTAAAAAAACCCAAACAAAAACTAAACTAAACCCAATGACATCCTACATGTAATGCATATTTTTCCTCAAGAAATTTAACTTCATTAAATATTTATATTAGTATGTTTCCATTTTTTAAATCCATGAACCTGAAGAGGCAGATGGCTAAATGGTTTGCAGATGGTTGAAAATGATAAATGGCTGTGACAAGGTTAGCAACAGTACTTTTGTTCACTGTATTACTGCAATCTGTTTCTGCCTAGGAAGCAACCTGACCTGTTAAGTGAGCTTAAATTAGCAAAATATTTTCCTTTACTTTTCACTGTAGTATTTCATAGTTTTGTTTTCAGCGTAAGTCATTTACCTGTAGTGAGTGCTGTTTTCGTATATTGTGTAGTTTTCAATGATTAGCTATGTCTTGGATGAAATCCACTGATTTATCTGTGTACATTATATAAACATTTTTCAGACACATTTACAGGTTTTTGAATTCATAGCGTATAACTAATGAAAAAAGAAAATCCATATGGCCTCACAGATGCATACTGCAACTATCCTGTAAAACTGGTAGAAGGAAGTGCTTGTGTCTGGTTTTGGTTTATTCCATGAATTAATATATCAGCTGCAATAATTAGGAATGTCAAGAGCACTAATAAAAAGTAATCATAAGTGTATTTATTGATTATATTCCCTTTCACAAATTAATAGCCTGACAATAAAGAAATGAAGACTAACTAGGGAGGCAGAGCATTGTGGCAATGTATGGAAAAGACTACCATATAAATATAAGAATGGATACTCCCTGTGATTTAGACCAATGGTTTGTCTGGTTAGGCTTCCTTTACATAACAGTATCCAGCACCATATATTTTCAGAATAGGGTAGAAATAAAAACCCCTAAAGCTGTAGTCGTTGACATTCCCACTAACTCAATGTGACCTTTTTTAATTTCTATTGCATTTCTAGGCAATGGATTTTTTTTCCCCTGGAATAATTGCTCAATAATATCTTTGTTAAAGAAAAACAAAGCAAAAAAAACCAAACCAAAACAAACAAACAAAAAAAAAAAACCAAAAGAAACCAAACCAAAATAAATAAAACCCGAACAAGCTCCCCCTCTCTGCCCCCCCAGCTGAAAAAAAAAAACCCACAAAAAAATCCCACAAAGCAAACAAAAAACGAACCGGCAAACAAACAAAAAAATCCCCATCAACTAATTATTAGAATATAGAAGGCAGATTTTGTTCAGACACTGCTTTTTTTTTTTTTTCCAGAGAGTTGTTTTAGCACACTTTATGAATGGCCTTGCCATTTTCAACAGGCAACTTTATGTACCATTGTACTCATCATGTCAGAAAGTTTATTAAATTCCACAAAAAGTACTACATTATCTTCTCAGATTTTACTAAGCATTTTCACATGCAAATTGCTGATAAATATTTCTAACGTCAATTCTACTTAGGAATTATGATTATAAATATATTGCAGATGTGCAGTTAAAATCACTTTCTTTAGTCTTCCTCCTGTTATGTAGTTCTAATCAAATACTGTATCTTTTCTGTTCTTTACAATAAAAATATTTTCATGAGTGTTTATGGGTACTGCTTTAGCCATCTCATACATCCAGCCCTTATGCTTGTATGATTTTTGACACATTTAATTTTCATAAATTACTATTTATTAAAGGAAGAGGATTTCAACCTCTTCCTTTTTTTTAATGCTTCAGTTGTTGATAATCCCTTAAAAAGAGAGATTGTGTCCTTGTATAAGTAGTTTCTATTCAACATTCTTGTTCTTAATCAGTGCTATAACCTATCCATATATAGCTATTCTCAGGAAGTGTTGGTCAGGAAAGTATTTTATTGCACAGATTCGCAGGGGTAAGCAAATCTTCACCAAATGATCCTAATTCTTGAATTGAGTGTCCCATGATGCATATCTTCTGTTAGCATATTTGTGCTTCAAATATCAAAATTGTTTTTCTAATTTCCACTCTCCATTTCCTCCTTTAGGATTTTTAACATTTCCTATTGGATTCAATAAAGTTGGAATGTATTTCAACATTAGAAAAACACTAGAACTTTTCTTTGAGAATACAGGGGGTTTTCACCTGTCCTTTGTCCGCCTTCCTGTTTCTATCCACAGTCTCTCAGCATTTCAGAGATATTACCCATTCTTTGATGCTAATATTTGCTCAAAGGTAGATCATAGAATCATAGAATGATTAGATTCAGAATGGACCTTAAGATCATCTAGTTCCAACCCATTTACCACTTCTTTAGGCAACTTGTTTCAGTGCCTCACCACTCTCACAGTAAAGAATTTCTCCCTTATATCTAATCCTAACCCTTGTTTAAGCTTATACCCATTACCCCTTGTCCTATTGCTACAGTCCCTGATGAAGAGTTCCTCTCCAGCATCCTTTTAGGCACCCTTCAGATATGAGGTCTCTATGCAGCCTTCTCTTCTCTCCAGGCTAAACAGTTTTATCTAGCTCTCTCAGTCTTTCACTGTATGAAAGATACTCCAATCCCTTCATTGTCTGAAAATCCTTTTGTTTGACTCAAACCATGGGAGGAACACATACAGAGTGGAAATCTTACAATTTGCTTCTAGCTCTCTTGAGAGTCTACTGAAACCCCAGCTTGTTACATTACATACTGTTTAAAGTTTTCTAGGGCAATTAAAAGTACTGATAAAGATTTGACTGTGAATTCAAGAGAAAGTGCATATGTTTATGATTGGTATGTACAAATGAGTCAGGGAAGTAGAATTCTGCACTATTTCTAGGCATTTTTAGCTCTGTGTTGGTAGTGCACTTTTAATTCTTAAATGATAGAAAACGTGTAGGCTATAATTATACATTTCATTCATTAGGAAAGCTTCCACCAGGAACACAGATGTGCCATTTTACTTATGAGCTTCAGAAAGCATGATATCTTATTGAAATTCTCATAAATAAAATCAATAACATGTAAACAAACATGCTCAAAAATACTTAGTATTAATTTATCATACTTTAAATAATTAAGTCAATATTCCCTTTTTTAGCATATGTACTTTTCTCCCACTATCTGACACAGCAGTAATGACAAGGATCCAATGTCTAAATTCTCAAGTTTAATGGAATCAAGGAGCAAATGTGCCATCAGGCTTACTCCTTATTTGATTGATCTCTGGTTGGTTCAGTTTCATCCCAGGTCAGCTAACACTTTTAAATTCCAGGACATGTTTAAGGGACTAAGGGACAAACTAGTCAGAAATCCCCAAAATGCATTATGGAAAAGATTACCTTGTTTTGTGTTCCAAGAATTTACCTCAAGAGTAGGTCACATAGATTCCTCTTATAGGTGTAGCCTTGAAAATGAGCTTAATCCCACCTATTCAAAATTATAATGCATATAATAGCTAGATTATTTTAATTTGTTTGCTCATGTTTTCTTTTACTTTCAATTATTTAATCAGGAGCCTAGAAACTATTTTTCAAATAACAAATGGAAGCTGAGTAGATTCTAAAAAAATCACCAACTCTGCTCAGATTTTAAAATGAATTTAAAAACAATGAGATACGCTATAGAAAATCATCTCTAGTAATGTATAATGAGTACATAAACTGCTAATTTTTTTAACTACCTCAGCAACCTAAGAGATTTAGAGTGTGAATATCTACACTGATTTTTTTTTCTTCCGGGCTTCCTTTGTAATTAATAAGGAGAAATTAATTATTTTAGAATTTTACTTCATAATAAAATTAATGACTCGGTAAAAATCTCTCTTCTATGCTCTAAGGAACTCCAGGTTAACAACTGTACTGGTCCTATCTTGGCAACATAATAAACATATCTGGCTAACTGTAATGCTGCAGCATATAGACAACGCCCCCTTGGCACCAGTGATTGCTTCATTGATGAGACCTTTTCGCTATTAACAATTGAAGCATGATCTTATGCAAATCCTTTTGCCTGACAATAAAAATTATGAATAGAATTGTTTACATCTAAGAGAATCCTATAAGAGTACTTAAGACTATATGATGGTGAACCTTTCCATGGCATACAACACACCATGAAATGGCTGAAGGTCTATTCAGCGTAGCACATCTCAGGATTCCTAGCACTGAAGACGTTTAAGATTCTGGTTATCCCTGATTACCTGCGACATGGAGAAGGCTGAGATACTCAATGACATTTTTGCTTCAGTCTTCACCAGCAAGCACTCCAGACACACCATCGAAGTCACAGAAGGCAAAGGAAGGGAGTGGGGCAATGAAAACCTACCCACTGCAGGAAAAGATCAGGTATGAAACCACCTAAGGAACCTAAAGGTGCACAAGTACGTGGGACCTGATAAGATGCATCTGCGGGTCCTGAGGAAACTGGCAGATGTAGCTGCCAAGCCATTTTCCATTATATTTGAGAAGTTGTGGCAGTCTGGTGAGGTTTGCTGACTTGAAAAGGAAAATATAACCCCCATTTTTAAAAAAGGAAAAAAAGGAAGACCCAGAAAGGTCAGTCTCACCTCAGTGCCTGGAAAGATCAGGTATCAGATCTTCCCAGAAACTGTACTAAGGCAAATAGAAAACAAGAATCTGGTTGGTGACAGTCAACATGGCTTCACTAAGGGCAAATCATGCCTGACAAATTTAGTGGCCTTCTATGACAGGATTATAGCACTGGTGGATAAGGGAAAAGGAGCTGTATCTAAACTGGACAGCATTGATTTGACAGATGGACCACTCAGTTGATAAGGAATTAGCTGGATGGCTGCACCCTGAAAGTTGTGGTCAATGGCTTGATGTCAAGTGGACAGCAGTAATGACTGGCATGCCTCAGGGGTTTGTATTGTTTAACATCTTTGTGAGCAACATGAACAGTGGGGTTGAGTGCTCTGTCAGCAGGTTTGCCAGTGACACCAAACTGTGTGGTGTGGTCAACATGTTGGAGGGAAGGGATGACATCCAGAGGGACCTTTTTAGGCTTGATAGAGGGGCCAGCACAAACCTGATGAAGTTGAACAGACAACATGAAAATTCCTGCATGTGGTTCAAGGAAATCCCATACACAAATACCAGGCTCTGGGATGAAGGGATTCAGAGCAGCCCTAAAGAGAAGGACCTGGGGTTGTTGGTTGACAAGAAGCTCAGCATGACCCAGGAACATGCACTTGCAGCCCAGAAAACCAGCTGCATGATGGGCTGCATAAAAATGAGTATGGTCAGCAGTTTGAGGGAGGTGATTCTGCCCCTCTACTCCATTGTCGTGAGAACCTACCTGGAGTACTGAGCTCAGCTCTGGGGCACCCAAGAAAAGAAGGACATGAACCTATTGGAATGAGTCCAGATGAGGGCCACAGGGATGATCAGAATATCTCATATGAAGGCAGGCTGAGAGAGTTGGGGTTTTTCAGCCTGGAGAAAAAAGACTCTTGGGCAGACTAAAACAACCTTCCAGTACATAAAGGGTATGCACAAGGATGCTGGAGGGGGGACTTTTTAGAAGGACCTGTAGTGACTGGACAAGGGGGAATAGTCTTAAACTAAAAGGGGGTAGATTTAGATTAAGAATTTGGAAGAAAATCTTTACTGTGAGGGTGCTGAGGCACTGGCACAGGTTGCCCAGAGAAGTTGTGGCTACCCCACCCCTGAAAGTGTTTAAGACCAGATTAGATGGGGCTTTAAGAAATCTAGCCTAGTGAAAGAGAATGCAGAAAGTTTTAGAACTACATGATCTTCAAGGTCCCTTTCAAGCCAAACCATTCTATGATTCTATTATTATCTACAACCTTTTCTTTATAGTTTGCTCCAACAAATGTTGTTAAAATAGATACAGACTCCAAATATCTTTTTACTGAGGTCTTAATGAACACTAACAGTGGTGCATTATAGGAGTTTTAAGCATCATATCTGGATTTGTTCAGCTTAATCCTTGACTGCTATGCAGCAATATATATATCTATTGTAATGTGGTAGTAGGATTCAAGTTTATGGACAAAAGTTAATGCATAAGATATTTTTAGATGGTTCTACATCAAGTATGCATTTTGGCTAATGTTATAATCCTTTTTTCAATCCTATGTTAAAAGAAAGTACACTTGATATTAAATTTTTCATATTCTTTAGTCATTGTACTGCAGTTAAATGACTTATTTGACCAACAAAGCCTGCTATATGATGATATTTAGAGATGTGAGTGGCTATTAATACTCCATTTAGAATAATGACAGCCTTGTGAGAATTAGCCTACAATATTGTTTTATGAATATGTATGTATTATTGTAATGTTCATCCTTCACAAGACCTGAGGGGGAGAATGGTACAAATAAAACACACAGTAAGTGCTACATTCAGAAGAGGTTATTTTTGCAATTTCTATGTAAATAGACTGCTTTCTGTAGAGAAAATGTGTGGAATGAGGAAAGAAGAGGGAATGCAAACTACTTGCTCATGACTAAAGTCCTGGGGTCAAAGGCTTTTTAAAGTAATTACCTTCACATTTTTGGGGCAACATTCATCTCCTCATGTTGTTAATGGAAATATTCCCAAAGACTGGGAATCTGGGTGGGGGAATCTGTTCAAAACTGAGATGGATTTTACATTAACAAATAAATCTTTTAGTAAAGTACACAGATTCAATGTTGAATTTTATTTCTTGGGGCTTTTTGTAGAACAAGGTGGATGGTGTATGAACAAGTTCAAATTTACTGCAGCTCTACAAGAGAAAAATTTTATCTGGAAATATAGTTACTTCTTTTTATATTAGCCATCACTGGATGATGTGATCATTAAAAACTTTTGACCAAGTGCAAAGTATTAATAATGGTTAATGTAAGTATACTATTGCATTTAGGAACTAAAGAGTTAATTTTCTCCCCTCTCTGACATTCAGCATTAAAGCTCTAAGAATTCTGAGAGCAATATTTACCATCAATACTATCACTGTCACTTATGTGCTGTATGTCTTTAGATTTTGACCCTGATATTGTAGCTGTAATTATTTTTTCTCATTTTCCAAAGTAGAATTGCAGTTATGTATTATTTATGTTCAAATAACCCACTGGTAAACTTATTTCTCCCCCCCAAACTTCTCCCCCCCCCCCCCCTTTTTTTTTTACAACTATTGCTCAGTGGAAGTATCAGCTTTTCCATAGGAGAGACCTGTCTAGCCTTCATCTTCATAAAAAATTGATGGTTTATGTGATTTCAGTCAGCCCTTCCTGGGCTTCCTAATGGAAGCTGTCATTTGAAGATGTCTGTCTTTAGAGTTAGAAAAGCTGTATGCAGGATTCTAAGAACTGGAAATATTTTTTAGTAATTTCAATTTAAAAAAAATTATAGAATTCAGAAAAAGTACCAGAGACTAAAAAATGAAGGAGATGATATTCAAAAGGAGTTGAGGGAATGAATTGGTAACTGTTGATGAATAAGCCATCACAGAACATAGGTTAACAAGTCAGAAAGTTGCATAATAGCAACACTAACAGCAACAGTGACAATAATGGTGATGATAAGACTAAGATGAAGAATAAGAATAAGAATAGGAATATAAATTTCCTCCCCAAAAAAGCTATGGCACAGAACCAATGTCACTTTTTCCAGACGGATTAAAAATTATTCATACCTTCACATCTAGAGCTATTCTATGAGGCCTCTGTCAGACAATACAAGAAATTTTTAATGTGATTCAGTACTGGTCTCTTGCCAGCCAGTGATGTTCAATAAATCTTACCAATTATCCAGAAGAAAATGTAGACTCAGTGCTAATATAATCTGGCCAATACATATACATATACATTAGAGACATGGCAAATACTCTAGAAGACATTGATAATAACCTGGAATTCTGTGTATTTCATTTGTTTTTATATTGCCAAATATATTGTCCATTTTAGAGTAAATATTCTGCAGTGATGGCAAGCTACGTATTGTAGTTCTTAGAATAACTTCAGGTCTTGCTGTTTAAAACCCAATGAACATGAGGTTCTTTCTACTGCAGTGATGTGGCTCTATGAAGTAACATAAATTTGTAGATTTTAGCAGATTACTGTAAAGCAGAAAGATCAGGTATTTTCTACACAATTAGTCTGACTACCGCTGGATTAGTGCATGCAGTTCTGATGCCTAGATCTTCAACAAGGATTTGATATCTATAAAAGAGAACAGAAAAATCTTTGAGGTTGATTCTAAGAGTTAGGAAAAAAAATCAATTTTGTGTAAGAGTAACATAAGTCAATAAGGTTAAGTCTTTAAGAAATAAAGATTATGGTTTACAAGAGTCTTAAGAAATACATTTTTTTTTTGTAGGATGAACATTTCTTAAGTCGTTCCCAATATGGTCAAGTTGGAAAAATATTTAACTCAGTAGTAAAACACTGAAAGAAAGGATTTTTCAGACAAGTTAACTGTAAACTAACTTATTTAGGTTACTTTTACATTCTCCATCCTTTTCATTCTGTAACTCAACTCAGTATATTTCTTCAAAATAAACTGATGTATAAAAAGCTCAATATTTTTTCTTCTGTGTCATCTCTTAAAATAAGACAATAATCTGATGAAATTATTGTATTTTTTTTCTGCATGGAGCACAAGTCTGTTAAAATTGGTATTTATTACTTCTTAATTATCTCAGAAATACCAGACCTTAAAGGAAATTGTAAAAAACAACTACACACACCAAAAAAAGGAAAAAAGTTAATAACTTCTGAGAATCCATGTTTTTATTGCATTTTTTCATAACTCTCTTATAGTTCCAGATTTAAAATCTTTTGAGATAAATAGTGAGGCTCTCACTTATTTAAAAAAAATAGTAACTATCTTTGTTATACCATATTTCCTCTAAAGCAGTCCAGAGGGGAGTAGGTAGATTGGACACTTAAATCCTATATGGATGTTCAATATCAAACTATAGATCATAATTATACAGTTATATGCCAAATAATTTTTGATGGAAGGGAAACATGGAAATCTTTAGGAAGAGAAAAGATACTTTTCAGAGAAACCAAACCTGTATTCACACATTAGTAGTGGCTGTGAGCCTTCAGTGTTTTATAAACTGTAACCCCAAAATACTGCATAAGATTCTGGCTCTCATCTCATGGTATCTTAGTCCTAGTTATACTACATAACTACAGGTAGCCTGGACTAGCTAAATCTTGTTCACATCTGTTACTAAGTGCCTTAACTTCTGTTTCTGTGATTTCTTCCATTGCAGGGAATTTAGTACAGGTCACTGTGGAGTGAGGGTGTGAAAACAAAAAGGCAATACTGCTAAGTTTTATCAGTTTTTTTTCTTTCATACAATTTTAAAACTTTTTTTTTTTGAGGCAAACGAATAAACAACCTAAAACACAGTGCAAGTAACTTAATTGTCAGGATCAGCCCTTCTTCTTTAAGGGACTATGTGACTTGTATGTAAAGAAAACTCATTTGCAAAATAAAAAAAAAGGGAAAAAATATATTTTCCTGAGTTGTAGCAGTTGGGAAAACTAATCGCTGATTTCTAAAGGAAAACATCTGTGATGCTAACTTGGAAACAAACACAATGTGAATCAGATTATTATAACTTTACCTGTTGACTAGACTGAAATCATCCTTGGACTTGTGGTCAAGGAGGAAATATGCTGCCCATCCTTGAACTGGATGTCAATCTTTCCCAGGCAGAAACACTACAAAGACAGATAAAAAAAGAATGTCTTGCTGGCTTTAAGCACAGTGGGAAATTTGATTAGTTTTTGTCAGGTAGAAGTCACTGTTCTGTACATCACAAACATTACATATAGGCAACCCTTATTCTCAAATGAGAACTAAAATACCAATAATTTTAAAGGGATATTTTTAAATGCACAATTGTGAAATATGTTCTATATAGCTTTTAAATTTCATTCTACCAACAATGTGTCATTAATAGAAAATAACTATTTTTTTCAGGCTCGTGTAACAGGCAGACTCTTTCAAGTCCAGAGTGACTTTATATGATTTTTTTTTAAGAAAAAAAGCCTTTCTCTAGTTAGTCCTCTCTATTCTGCTTCCAAAACGGTCCATAACAGACCTTACATATTTACTAAGACTTGGAGCGTATTCCTGTTTGAGACCTTTCTGGGTAGTATCATCACTGCTTAAAAGAATGAAACATTTCACCACAGCTCTGAAGCTTAATTTCATTGATGTTTTTTCTTTTCATTGTGCACAAGGACAGGTTCTGGACCGCTGTAAGAGTGAGGACACTGCTTCTCAAGTTTAAAAGGATTTCAAATTTTTTAACATTATGGATATTGGAATATAATAATAATTACTTTTTTTTCTCCTTCACTTTTGCTATTATTTTGTTGAGCACAAAAAACCACAGTGAAGACAGATTAAGCTAATAAATGCAAATGTCATCCGTTATTTCTTTTCACTTATATATCAGGCTGACTATCAGACCACTCAGTGATTCCTTTCTTACACTAGAAAATGAAAGACCCATTTTCCTGATAATGTGTGGTAGTCCTCGATTCTGTTACAAACCTCATCAGTTCCAAACAGCTAAACAGTAAAACTTGAGTGTTTTGAAACCCCTTTGTAGATAGCTGAATGAATTCTAAACTCATTATCCTCACCTACACTATTGGAATCTAGGTAGAAACTTCAAACAAATTATTATTGGAAGTTTCATTTTTTTAAGACAATGTACTCAAGGACAACACAAAATTATTATTATTATTGACATATCTAAGTGTGGCAAATGTAGAGCAGAATCATGTTAGAGGCACAGAACAAATAAAACTATGCAGAACATAACACTGCTTTTTTTCTAACATTGTAGTCACTATTTGGATTTGCACATGGTTACTGTATACTGTGAATACTGGCTTCTCTACTGCCATAGAAGTTGGAGGCTTTTTGTTTCAGTTATTGTCCTTTCATTGTTTTAGAACTGAAATATAAGCAGTTCTAGTATCAGAGTATAATATGCTTCAACTTCATTGAGCATCTTTCTATTAAAGTATTAGTAGTTGAGTGTGATAACTCAAGATAATACAGTTTAAACACTGAATTTTTTATTAGGTCATTAGACAAATGTAGTACACATTTGATGGATGACTTTTTTAATATGCAAAAGATCAATCATCTCATTAAATCTGCCACTTTCTTTGTATATCTTATTGCCAGTGTAATGCAGGTAATTAAGAGAAGTGGAGGTACCTATCCATGTAATACATATCTGAATTAAGCTATACCTTATCTCTGTTCTGCACTACTTAAGAAGCTACTCTGAATTTGAAGTGAGATCTTCATATCCACAGAAGAAGGTAGCAATCACTAAAGAGAATTTGAAATTGCATTTGACTGTTCCACAGCCCATAGAATACATGTTAAAACACGATATATAATGAATCTGTGCATTTCACCAACAAGTGAGCTCAGGCTGAAACTAAAAGCCTAGATCTGTGCTTACATAGGCAATCCCATGTGAAGCTGTTCAGCATTCGGAATAAATTACTAGGAACCAATGCAAATCAAGGAGAACCTGATTTTTTATTTATTTATTTTTTTTTGTGAAAAATCACCCATATTCATAGCTCTATGATAATTTTCTGGATATCAATGGAAATTCTGCCAGTAAGTGCTGTAGGATAATTCTTCTGTTAGGCTTATGGTGCCATACACCTTAGGAAAGCTATGCTCCAGCACCAATTTTTTTCACTAATAGTAATGTGAAATTAATATATCTGCAATATTGCCTCTATTATTTCTTTCTTTAGAAAAACATTAGCTGATCTAGTTAAAAAAATAACAATATATATCCATAGTTAGCAGTTGTAAATTGAATTCAGTGTTACTTGAGGTACATTTGATGCTCTATTAATGTGATTTATCAGGAGAAAAGAAACAAAGATCAATTATATTTTTTGTAACACTTCCTTCAAAAGATACTGGTAAGAAAACCTTATGATTTGAATGTGCTGTCAAAGCTGGGAAAATGTGGAATTTCGTATAAATTCTTGAATAAAAAAGGTCATAGAAGGATAGAACATTTTTACGTTTTAATTTTTTTATAACTTTGAGAACAATACATCAAAGCTATAAACATAGTAACTCCATGCTCTTAATTCCTTTTTTCCTCTGTAATCATTCTACAATGATAAATACAGCGTACTGTATTAAACTGTTTATTTGACCTCACCACACAATTATAGTAAAAAATGTAGCTTGCTGCTGCACAGTATACTTAAAACACTTGTGAAAATCAAAATAAAACAAAACAAGGAAAACATGCTGATAACTTTATCTCATCCTTTCAATATGCTTCCCCATCATCTGTTTGCTTAACCAATGTGATGTGCCATTTCTTAATTAAGAAGCCCTTCCTGAAATTGTTAGTGAGGACAGCTCAAATTCTATTGTCCTTCTATAACATTAGCAGAAACAAAAGAGAGTATCGCTTTGAAAGACAGGGTTCACAGTAGCTAGGTTATGAAAGGTCTTCTTCTTCCCCTGTTATCTGAAAGAACAGTAGATGTAAGAGTGCACCTAAACCTCACAGTTAATTTGATTCCAGATTTTGTTCTGCTAGAATATCTTTGAACAACTGTTTGGCAAAGAGTTAGGAAAAAGATACATGAACAACCAGTAGAAAGTTAACAGCAGCTTAAAGAAGTCTGAAAAAAATATTAGCTGAGATGTACTCAGGCAAAGGAATAAGGATAGATAGTAGTAATAGTAGTGGAATAAAGAATGCAGTAGATAGATAACAGTAATATTAGGGGAATAAAGAATGCAGTATATAGATAAAGTTCAAATAAGTGGAGAACTTTACATTTGGTTAAAAGTACTCCAGAAGAAAGCAACACAAACAAGTGTATAAACAGCATAGAATAAGTTCTATTAAAACAAACAAAAAAAAAAGTTTACCTTTAAATAGAAATCTTTCAGTTTTTTCTCTTTTATCATTAGGAAATATTAGTCTCAATTTAAAAACTGAGAGCAATGTTCTCCCTAAAATTCAGTCACAGACTATATGTGTGTCTGCTGTACCATTTTCTGAAAAAGTAGCTATTTCTAATGCTCCTGTCATTGCCTCTAAAACACATCAATTCAGCAATACAGTGCTAGTGCTACTAGAATCCAGACATCAGTCTCTGTGATATTCTCCATATTAACCACAGGGCATTGAACAGAGTGCAAATAAAGGAAGAGTTTGATGTATTATCTCTGATAGGGAATCAGTACCAGTACCAGTGAAAATAATGAGGAAAAGTGGTAATATGTTAGAGTGAATGGTGCTTATATACATTGTGGGTGCAGTCTTGAAATTTTTAGTTGTGCATAAAACCTATCACATTTTATGGGAACCCATCCTTAGCACAAGTTCATGTTCTGCTTTCTAAATTTGTTAAAACCAAGAAGAATATATTTAGAAACAGTAGAAAAAAACAGATTTTAGAATATTATTAGTAAATTATAGTTTACAACATGCAGAAGTGGGAAATTGCAGCTTAAATTACATACAAGATCAGTTTTAGTCTAGTTTGGAACAGTTTATAATGAAACAATAGAAATTAAAGATATGAGAAAGATGGTAGGACTGACAAAGAAGCAGCTGTTAGGGTGGTGATTAAGGGAAGCTTGTGAAGAATGAACCAATTGGACAGCAACAAATAATGAGAGAGAACAAGAGAAATTGCTATGATTTTTCTGGAAATAGTCTTTGCTAAATTCACTTATCTAGTTGGTTGAATTAGTTTGATTCATAGTATTATAATCAGCATAAGTTGAAATAAGTTTAATGAGCTGTTTCTTTTTGCACATATGCACAAATTTCTGCTGTGGAAAATTAATTTAATACATTGTGTTCTGTAATACTACGTATTATGCAACATCAAGTCATAAACACTTGATGTCAAAATATATGTAGTTCACAAGCAAAAGAGAGGTTGCTCTCAAAGCAAAATGATTTATTTAGCATTACAAATATAGACCATGAACAAAACAGTAAGCTAAAGTACTTCAAAATGTGTTTATTATTATTATTTGATTAAAAAAAAGCTAAAAGGAGACTTTCTTTTCAAGAGATAATTATGTGACTGTTACATCAATCACACTCAGGTTTTTGACAAAAAAGATAGGTCCTAGTTTAGATGTCTTTTTATTATTTCTGAAAGCTAAATATTTTCATTGATCATGTCTCCAAATTATGATTTTATACAACTTTCAATTATTTTTCTTGAGAGAGAAATAAAATGCAAGTATTAAACTAAGTGTAAGATGGTGCTTTTTGATCATAAATGATGATGATCTTTGTAGTTGTATAGTTGTGTCAATGGATTACTACAGTTATATTGCAAGTTATTTTCATTACATCTCTAACTTCACAAATGTCCAGATATTTGAGAAGATTTTTTGTTCTTTGATTTTTCCTCCATGTACTTTCATAAAAATAGTTATGAAGAGTGGATATTCTCCAGCTGAGATTCAAGCATATGCGAGACTATTCCAGGAAACATCCAAGTTTTGTTACTTGATGCTGGCAGTCAGAAAATACTGAAATAACTTTCCTCTAGATAACAGGTCTCAGACTTCTGAAGATATGTCAAGATTCTCTGCTATTAGTTGGACATACTGTCCAACACATTCTGTTTTCATGTTTTACTAAGTAAAACATAATAGACTAGATAGAAATTGCTAACTCTTCTTACTCAAATTTGTTCAAAATTAAGGATTTGTCTGTAGTGAATATTTTATGGAAAAGTCAAAATGACATGGAAGAGAACAAATATAACTGAATAGCATATTCTATATTTGCTTGTTTTCTCACTTAGATTTTTTTCTTCTACTTATTATTTTTAATATTCTCTTTACCCACCAGCCCGCTTTTTTTTTCCTTCTGACAGTTATACTTTCTAAATTAAAGAGAAACCATTTAGAAAGTTTCATTTCCAGGTAAGTGTTCCAGGAAATTAATCAACTCATATAGCTTCACATGACAGCCTCTAGTATTTCTGTGCTTTGTTGTATTCTTTATCAAATAGGAGTGGATGAAAGATGCCATCTGTGGTTTTGAAGGTTTCTGCACTGCAAATTTATTAGATAATATTAATATGGACAGATGGGCAGGTAATTTTGCCTTCTTATACAGTCAAGACCACAATGCACACAATGTTATGGAATAAAGATGTTCACTTTCCATTTGTTGCCCATCCACACCAGGCAGTGTGGTCAAACAGAAAAGGACCAACTGTTTGGCCGCCTGTTACAGATTTTGTTCTTGAATGTCCTGTGGTTTTGCAGTTCACCATTTAGATCCTTTTGAATACATTCTTATAAATATCTCCAAATACACAAATGCATAGCAGGAAGAAACAAACAGGTAACTGCAGTGACACAGATTTTACAAAAATACTAAAAGACAAATGACATATGGCATTTATACGTATAATTAGTTTTGTAAAAAAAAAATAATCCTTGAAAATAAATTTTACCGTATTTCTCCCACCACCATTGGTTACTAACACCTCAATTAATGTAGAACCCATGTACAAAATATCTGTATTTCTGCTCACTAGATTTCATTACCAATAAATAAAGCTATTTCCCCAGAATTATAGGGTGGATGAGGGGCATTGCTAGAAAAAAAAAAAAACAAATATGCATGCAACATTATATTCGATCCATATACACAGGGTATGCATGGACTGATGATGCTGCTTCAGATTCAGAATATCTTCAATAAGAAATTTATGGACTTACTGTATCTACATTAAATTACAAAATTAATTTTCTCCAGACTATTGTAGGAAAAACCAGTCTCTTACACAATCCTGGTAGTCAAGTTGGTGAGACAGGGAGTATGTAGGTGTACCACATGGAAAGCGAAAATCTACTTGACCTGTTGGGTAACAGGGTATGCATTGGTGCAAAGTGGAACTGGTTAGTGGTTCTGAGTGGTATTTTTAAGAGGTTTATACTGGAAGCAGTTCTAACATTCTTATCAACATCTAGATGATGGGACAGAAAGCACTTCTGGGGAATTTACAGATGACGCATACATTGAGTGTGGCTGAGATTGAGTTAATTTTCCCCGTAGAGGCCTCACAGTGCTGTGTTTTGCATTGCTTGCTAAAAAGGTGTTGACAACACACCAGTGTTTTGGCTACAGCTGAGCAGTGGTCACAGAACACTAAAGCTGTCTTTCCAACATTTTCCCCTCACCAATAGGCTGGGAGTAGGCAAGATCTTGGGAGGGTACATAGCCAGGGCAGCTGATACAAGGTGACCAAAGTGATATTTCATATCATATATCTGCTAAGCAATAAAAGCTGACAGAAAGGAGGAGGAACAGGAGGGCATTTGTTATTTACTACGTTTGTCATCCAGAGAAACTGTTATGCATACTGAAACCCTCAACCTTTGCTTTTGCGTTATTACACTGCTTTTCCATTTACCCATGAGGGATTTTTCCAGTCTTATTTTCTCCTGCCCTATCCTGCTGAGGAGTAGACTGATAGCGCAGCTCTATGGCCACCTGGCATCAGACAGCACAAAACTTTGTAAATCTTTGATATAACTCTAAAGTTGTTCTGATATTCTTGCTTATTTCTGCTTCACACTAGTCTTTCCTGATTTTATTTATTTTCAGTTCCTGGTTTCTCGCAGTAATATATTATTTCAGTGCTTTAATCATAATTACTTTTGGTGAACATTATGGTTTTGGTCCAAAATTTTCTGTGTAATGTTTTCCTTAAAGTGTAATGTTTAAGGAGATAGCTTTTCCATGTCATTCAATTACATTTTAATTATTTTTTTAAGATGAAAAAACATTGGTGTATAATAGTAATGAATTTAGAATCATAGAATCATAGAATAGCTAGGGTTGCAAAGGACGTTAAGATCATCTAGTTCCAACCCCCATGCCGTGGGCAGGGACACCTCACACTAAACTATATCACCCAAGGCTTCATCCAACCTGGTCTTGAACACTGCCAGCAATGGAGCATTCACAACCTCCCTGGGCAACCCATTCCAGTATCTCACCACCCTAACAGTAAAGAATTTCTTCCTTATATCCAGTCTAAACCTCCCCTGTTCAAGTTTTAACCTGTTACCCCTTGTCCTACCACTACAGTCCCTAATTAATAGTCCCTCCCCAGCATCCCTGTAGGCCCCCTTCAGATACTGGAAGGCTGCTATGAGGTCTCCACGCAGCCTTCTCTTCTCTAGGTTGAACAACCTCAACTTTCTCATCCTGACTTCATATGGGAGGTGCTCCAGCCCCCTGATCATCCTCGTGGCCCTCCTCTGGACTTGTTCCGACAGTTCCATGTCCTTTTTATATTGAGAACACCAGAACTGTACACAATAGTTCAAGTGAGGTCTCACGAGAGCAGAGGGGCAGGATTACCTCCTTTGACCTGCTGGTCACGCTTCTTTTGATGCAGCCCAGAATACGGTTGGTTGTATTAATGATCAGATTTGTTGTTGCAGTTTTTAGTTAGGTTTTTTTTGTTTGTTTGTTGTTTTTTTTTCTAATACACGACAGAAAAGCTTAAAGCATTTATTGAGACTTAAGTCCAGTGCTGATTCACACAAGAAGCAATCTGGAAAGCCTGCAGAAATGTGCACTGACTAATTTTTACCATGAGTGATTCCAAACATGGTATCTTGTGTACAATAATTAGCCAATTAATAAATTAATACACTGAACAAATTGTTTAGAACAAAACAGACAAAAAGAATGTTTTAACAGAAGGGCACACTAGCTGAGACAAATGGTCAACATAATGATATGAGAGACCTACAGACAGTGAGTGTAGATGTCATTGCAAATGCCTGAAGAGTCTGCCAGTGAACCAGATGCTGCTGTAGGGAAAAAACATCTTTCTCAGCTGGCACCTGGGCAGTGTTTTTTATCTGAAAGAGCAAATGACTTATGATTATAATGTGGTGAGGTAAATAGCACTATTCCATCACTGCTCAGTCATCTTTATTAAGTGTCTTTGGAAATCTATTCTTCATGTGAATTTCACTTTTCATATTTCACTTCTGGCAGAAGTACCTCATCTAAGTAATCAGGAGAAAAGTATAAGATCCTCTGATAGATAAATGGTGACACAGATAGAAAATGTTTTCTACTTTTTTTCCACTGAAAGAACTGTGTTTCAATACATGCTTTTTCAGACTTTATGAGAATAATAATTAATATTTTCTGCCTTGAGACTGAACAAAGATGAGGTTAAACTGTCATCAAGGACACCGAGATTCAGATTTTTTCCTAGTTGAAAATTCTAAAAGGATACTTCACAGGTTTGTTTTTTTTAGTCCATATATATCTATACAGATATATAAATATATCTATAAATACAGGAAAAACATCCCATATCTTACAATATGCATGAAAGAATCAGACCATCTTTTCTCCCCCTAAAAGACCCTCAAAACTGATTTCCCAATGATCCAGGCAGTGCTCCACTTCTGATAATATGGCAGGTCTGGAATTCTTCATACTTCAACAGAATCTTAATGGACAAGTGATCAAGAATTTAAAAAAGACAAAAATCTGGCTTAATGATATATCAAAATACTATGAGAATAATTTCTTTTTTTAATCTTGGTACAGATAAATTTATGTTGACACACTGTGTTCTTTCACTGTAAAGAGATCCAGTGGTAAATTACAAGAGAAAAAGGCAACAGTGTGAAATAGATAGTTTTCCTGCTGGATTAAGTGTGACACATGAATGCATAGTATGCAACTAATTTAATAAAAAAAAAAAATGGTCACTGTTCTTACAAGAACAGCCAAGAAATTTGAAGAAATGCATATAGCAGAATTGGCCATAGGTTTCTTCTGGGTTTTGTCTGTTTGAAAGAATGCCTTATGTCTTTAGTTAGGGAACATCACCTATGTGTGTCTATGTTTGAATGTTTGTTTTAGAGTGAGTGATACTTTTACATTGCCCCAGTACTGATTTTCTATGGAGTACTAGCAAAGCTAGAGCATTCTATCTAACATCAGACAGTCTGGAATTGAAATAAGCAATTTAATCAATGGGCATTGCCAATATCGTGGCTTAATCATGCTTCTCTCAGCCAGCCCAGTTATGTTACATATAGAAATAGAGAAGAATTCAGGAGACAGTCTGACAGCCAGGACATGGCAGTATCAGCTTCGGTGAGACCACTCATTATTTAGACAATTTTCCAGTGGAAGATTAAGGGATTTTCTTCACTTGAAAAATGACTGAAGTAGAAAAACAAACCAACAGCATAAAAAGCAAAATCTAAATTCACTAAGTGTAATGTCACACAATATTTTCTTTCCATTTTGAAAACAACTGTACTATTCAAGAGATTCAACAAATCACACCTATGTTTTACATGGATTCATAGATTATATGCCTAATACTAGGTGTAATAAAAATTCTACCTTCCGGAGCAATACATAGCAGGTTCGAAGTTCTAGTTCCTAGCAAGATCTAGTACTAGATCACAGAATCATATATTCATAGAATAGCCCTTGAAAGATCATCTGGTCCAACCGTTCATGGGAAAGAGAGCCTACATGAGATTATCTAGCACCCTGTCTGCTAACATCTTGAAAACGTGCAATGGTGGGTAGTCCACACCCCTGGGAATGTTTTTCCAGTGACTATCCTCAATCTAAAAAATTTTCTTCTTGTTGGAACTAGATGATCTTGAGGTCCTTTCCAATCCTAACTATTCTATGATTCTATGAATCTTCTCTCAATGCAACTTGTAGACATTGCTCTTGTCTTCTCCAAATCAGGACCAGATATAGCAGATTAGCCCAAATCCATTGAAGTAATTGGAAATGCACCATTCTACAAAAGATTGTTAGTAGCCCTATTAATCTATATACCCAGTCTGATCTCCATCTGATAGTTACATCTGGGTCTGGATCCGCTCTTTCAAGTCACCAGGGATAAAACATTTTAGAGGCTATCCTTTCCACCCATTATCTTAATTTCTAAATGAAAAAAATTAGTTATTTCAGTGTTTCACTGTATGTTATCATTCTTGAAAAACATCAGATTTTCATAAGCAAGAATTCTGTTTGCCTGCATTTTGGAAATCAATACACCTATATTGTAACATGAAAACAATAAATTGCATTTTTCAAAAGTCACAAATATTGCAATGCCTGGATTGTGACATTTTCCAATAAATTAAATGGCTATTTACTTTATAGACTACATAGCATAACCACAGACACTAGGAAATGTCAAAGATAAAATAGGTTAATCTCATTTTATGCATCTGTCATAATTTAATAAAACTAAACTAATTTTATGGAACTTGTGTTTTTCCCATGTAATGAAAGCCATGCTACACTTTAGATGACTGTTTTTTTAATATAGTTACTTGGAAATGAATTTATCAGATATATATGCTTCCTGACAAAGCATGGGCTCATTGAGAACCTCCTAACTGACAAGGATTTTACACTAAAAAAAAATAAAAAGGTTCACATCTGTGTGTGGGTCAGTCCCATACAAACATTCTACTGATCTAGTGTGTTAGCAAAAAACACACTAGAGATTTTGAGAGTAGACTGCTTGGAATAATGGGAGGCCAAAACCAATTTAACTTGCGAATAATTTAAGAATAATAACCAATTTTCCATGGAGTATTTCCAGAAATATAATAATTCACTGTCTTCCCACTAGTTTCCATCAATAACCCACTGACTTTCTTCTAAGATCTAACTTAAAAAGTCTCCTTAGAAACAACAACAAAAAAATCAGATTAATATTTACATTATTCTAAATGAAATATAAATCACATTCATTAAAAGTAATATTGACAAATGTCCTTGTTTGCATGAAATGGAAATGTATAATCAGAGAAAATTAAAGTCATGAATTAATTAGTTCACAAAATTGGAAGATGGTGGGGATGCCAAACAGATGCAAGTAAATAGATTGTTGAATGAGTAGTACATTATCAATTTGTATGGGGGCTGTTCTGCAATAGGCACAACTGCCTCTTTCAGTTCCCCAGAGAATAACTGGAAAGTTAAACTAATTACTATATTGACATGTTGTTTTTTTAAGGGAAAACTAAATCTGCAAATGAACCCCACAAAGCTTTTAATAGGGCAGAATCAAATTTAGGTTTACCTTTTCAACTTTATTTATTAAATGCTTGAGAAAATAAATGAAAATAAGAAAATTATTTATCAATTTTTACCATGTTTTGTTTAATAGGTGGTGGTAAAATTCTCAGAAATTGGGGGCTTATTTCTGAAATACTTACCATACATGATTACATCACAGAAAAGTTATTGTTATTCAAACTTTGAAATGCATGCTGTGTGTGTTTCTATGTATTTTTTCTGTTCACTGATCAGCTAACTTTGCAACTAATAAACTTAGTGGGAAATCTGATTAACATAATCAAAATATATCATTCCAAATTTGTTTTCTGAAAATACAAGTCACAAGAGCTTAAAATTCCCACTAACATGCGTTCTAGCAATGGCTGCTATAGCTAAGAAGACATAATTTGTCACCAAACCCAATATTTTTTTCCAGTGCACAACCTCATTATCATTTTGCTTAATGTATTTTTCTTCCTCTTATTCTGAATTGTCAAATTTTCTCAATTCCATCATTGCATGTTATTTGCAGAGCACTCATCACCTTGTACTGCATGAGGGATACTCCTTGCTGCTGCCATAATGCAAGCAATACATATAATCCCAAAATTATAAGCTGGGGGTGTTTTCTACCCCATATGAAAAAAGAAACAAAACAAAACAACCCCTCCAAAACAAGGAAATAAAAAAAAAAAAGAGCAAGGGAGATATTTATAGCCCTGGCAAGTAAGCAGAATAGCCCTAGAGCATGAATAAACATTACAATAATGTAATCATTTCTATGAGAAAAAATGTCCTAGAAAATATATTGCATTTACTTAATCCTGTCACCCCAGGCTTGCAAATGTAAATAAAGTGATTTAGTGCTAAGTGATTTGTGTTATTAAATGCTGTACTGTATTCATCTGGCTGATATTTAAGACAGACAGCATTAACCTTGTCCCTTCATCCCAGATCATGCAAGATAATTAGCCTTTCTGCTTCATTAGGTGCCTAAATCCACTAGTT
This sequence comes from Melopsittacus undulatus, assembly GCF_012275295.1. NCBI lineage: Eukaryota > Metazoa > Chordata > Aves > Psittaciformes > Psittaculidae > Melopsittacus > Melopsittacus undulatus. The sequence continues at coordinate 17,068,618 of NC_047527.1, forward strand.
TGCCACCTGCGACATCTTTTAGAATATATGTTAGTTAACACTAACTCAGGTGCCTGCCTGTTTGTTGCATGTGAACTATGCTCCCTAAGGTAACAAGATGATAGAAATTTCAGCTGAGAACTCTCTGGAGAAAAAAAAAATCTTAAATAAGTGATTCCCCAGGTGCTAGACTCTGAAGAGACCCTTTCATCCACAGCTATCTAGTGCATGTTTTGGCTGTTTGAGGAAATAACTAAAAATATGCAGGTTGGAGCAAGCTGAAGCTGAACACAGATGTCCAGGGTGACTATCAGTCATCTGTCTCTTTTGAGATAGCTCAGTATATGCCTCTGGCAGTCATGTTCTGCTCTATAATCAAAGAACCAAAGGAATTTAGGGATGAAAGCAAATGTTCATCTTACAAAACAGTTTTAAATCTTGGTCTTTCATATCCCTTTGGAAGGATGGTATCTCAAGACAGTGAGTATTCAGGGGTATAGTTTTGGTTTTGTTCTTTCAAAGATATGACAGATAGGAATCCAAAAACTGTGTAATAACAGCTTTTGAGGAGAAACCAGTTGTCATCCTTGGCTTTGTCAGCATCAACTTCCTATGTATCGTTTGGCCACTACCCACTATCAAAAAGCAGTTTTGTTACACTCAAAATCTTGGGAAAAAAAAAAAAAAAGGAAACACCTTATACATAAATCCAGGAATTCATTGCTACTGTAATTAAAATCTTACTAACTGAATATGAGAATCAGTATTAGTCCAGGCCTAAATTAAAAAAAAAAGAAAAAGAAAGAAAGAAATGAATAGTGATATATATATATATAGTATATATAAAGTCTCAATAGTAACAATGATGCAGGTAAAACTGATATGCATACACTTCAATTTATCTGTTCCTTATAGCCACCCTTTCGTGGCTTCTCTGAGTCCTAAGGTTCAAGCTAGCACTGGTGGTATTATACTGAATCACCAGTATCATGAACCCTTCCAGGAGCAATACGATGCTGATGATTTCCTCTTCATCCTAGTATCCAGTTGAGGTAATTTTTATGTTTGTTAGCATGTTTTTACACCTTACTTTTAAACATTCTGTGGTCAGCAGCTCCAATTTACATCCAAATAATCTGTATGTAATATCATATAATCATCAAAGTGTTTGGGTTATAAGAGGTCTGTAAGGATCGCCTGCTCCAACCCCTCTGCCATTGGCAGGGGCATATTTACTATATCAAGTTGCTCTAAGCCCCACACAGCCTGGCTTTGAAAACTTCCAGGGATGGGATACCCACATCTCTGGGAAATATGTTCCAGTGTCTCACTATCCTCACTGTAAAAAAAAATTTCTTTCTTATGTCCAAACTAAACCTACCCTCTTTCAATTTAAAACTATTGTCCTTTGTCCTGCCACTACTGGCCTTGTTAAAAAAAATCTCTCTCCATCTTCCTTATAAACTCTCTTTATATGTTGAAATGCTGAAATAAGTTCCAATGGGAGCCTTCAGCCTGAGAAACCTCAACTCCCTCAGCCTTTCATCATAAGGGAGCTGTTTCAGCCCTAGGACCACTTTGTGACCATCCTCTGGACACACTCTAACAGGTCCATGTCTTTCTTTATCTGGGACTCCAAAATGGATGCAGTCCTCCATGTGGGCTCACGTATTTCTTTAATTACTTCAGTGATGCTTTTAAGAACAATGCCTATGCGACTTTCCCGTTTGTTAGTGTCCTGGGTTCAGCAGTAGCAGTCATTTTTTCACCTTCTTAGTAGCTGGTGCAGTGCTGTGTTTTGACTTTCGGCGTGGGAGCAGCACTGATAACACCAATGTTTTTAGTTGCTGCTCAGTAATGTTTACTCTGACCAAGGACTTTATGAGTCTCATGCCTGCCAGGGAGGAGGGGAAGCCAGAAGGAAGTAGAGACAGGACACCTGACCCAAACTAACCAAAGAGGTATTCCATACCACAGGACATCATGCCCAGGATGCAATTGAGAGTTACCCAGAAGGTTTGTTCACCGCTTGGTTGGGCTGAGTATAGATGGGTGGTATTGTATTCTCTTCCCTTGTTACTTCCCTTACCATTATTATTTTTGGTGGTAGCAGTAGTGATTTGTGTTATACCTTGGTTACCGGACTGTTCTTATCTCAACTCGTGGGAGTTACATTCTTTCGATTCTCCTCCCCATCCCTCGGGGGTGAGGGGCAAGAAAGGAGGGGAGTGAGAAGAGGGCTGCATGGCTTACTTAGTGCCTGGGCTTAAACCACAACAGTTAGCTTCCTTAAAAGCTTGGGATGAAAGCTTCTGATATCTCAGACTTTGTTTCAGTAATCTGGCTTGGTGCAAGCTGGTTGTATTCTGCTATAGTTGCATGGTCAGAGCTGAAGTAATGTGGAGGCAAAACATGACAGAAGCTGCAAGAAGAATCATAATGTATTGACTTACTCTCACTAGTCTGGCTATAGGCTTCCACAATACTTGCAGGTCACACACTGTGGAAATGATGTGACACATACCGTCATGATGAACCCAATCCAAAAACTAAACAGAATGAAAAGCAGAGAGATATTACACAATACAAGGCAAAAAAAAAAAATAGCCACAGTGATGGCAGATACAGTAACCAACCTCACAGTGAGCTGCATTATGTTCTCAGACTTTCCATGATGGTTTTGTTTGGTTTTGATTTTTTGCTTGTTTTTTTATGTTTCCACATTCCTGGAAAAGCAATTTACATTTTAGAGTCTCACTACATGTGTGCATCATTTTAGATTACATTTGACTTTATTACTTGTTAGCGTGACCATGAATTAAAACATACACAATATCTAAATTACTCTCTGTGTGAAGAGATGAGTATGGTAACATAGCAAATAATATATTGCATGAACTTTGGGACCCTAAGTGTGCAATTTTAAGCTTAAGGAAAGCTAAAAGAATTGCCAAAAGTTCCTGAGGAAACAATATTAAGCTTTAGTTTGATTTCTGGTACTGTTTGGATTGTAGTGCTTTACGGACTTGATCAGTCTTCAGTTCCCATTTCCTGTGCCCTGGTGATACCTGCATTTGCATTTTTTTTATTCTGCTTCAGTAATTGGAATGTGTGATCATATGCTAGAAATACTGTGCTACTGCTAAGATTATATTTATTCATGGAATTTTGCTTTCTGACAGGTCCTGTTATTACCTGGCATGCACACTTTGTGGTGGTGTGTTGGCCCCAAGGTGTCCTTCTACAATTGTGTGACCAGACATCATCTTCCTTCAGATGAGAGATATGCCCTTATGATGCCCTTGTGTGCATTTTCCTAGATGGCTGACTAGATCGAATTTCCCTCACCAAAGACAGAGAAAGTAAGCAAGAACTGTCCTTTGCACTTTCTAGAATTCAGGGAAAGATGTTTGATGCTTCTTATATATCTTCCAAAGGAGAACAGAACTGTTTGCATGCTTATTTCTTCTACACTTGGATTTCCTATACAAATGACATAATAGAAAATTTAACCTCATGAAAAGGATGTTTATCACAACTGAATTTAACATATTAGTGTATGTTTAGGATGTAGTCTTTCAGGATCCTGTAGACCTTTTGCTCTAAGTAGTGTATTTCCAATATCATTTAACAATATAAAGATCAAACTCTTGTGAAATATTTTATAGATATGAATACTAATATATCTTTAACTGCATTCATATTTGGAAATAATACTGAAGCATGGAGGAATGATGAGTTGAAACAAATAGAACAAGACCCACAAGAGATCAATATAAAAAGAAGAAATTATTCAAGTTCAGTTATATTGGAAGTTTAAAGCAGAAGAAGGCAGCTAAGAATGCAATTTAACTTCAAACAGTTTACAAGTCTACCTTCTGTCTCCAGCAATATTTCCAGATACTAGAAGAAAATATGAAGAAATTATGAGAGGAGTAATTACTCTGGGTTCTTTTCTCTAAAATCAGATTATAAAATATATCAGAACTCTTCAAATACCACAATTTGTCAGTCATTGAACCTGCAAGCACAATTTGAATAGCTATATATAATGAGAAAATTCTTTACTGTGAGGGTGGAGAGGCATTGGAATAGGTTGCCCAAAAAATTGGTAAATGCTCCATCCCTGGCAGTGTTTAAGGCCAGGCTGGACAGAGCCTTGGGTGACACAGTCTAGGGTGAGGCATCCCTGCCCATGGCAGGGGGACTGGAACTTCATGATCTTACTGTCCTTTCCAACCCAACCCATTCTGATTCTATGTAGAAATGTGCTGACATTTGCATGCAAGCATAATTCTGGAATTTTTTTACACATATATTATATAATCCTTGTTTGACATGCCACACAGCAGAGCCTTTTAGGATCAGCTCCTCCTTACATGAGAAAGAGCTAACATTTTTATACATATGCTTCTGTAGTACTTCAGACATGGATGAGCTGTATTTACTGGACTGAATGGCGCTACTACATTTTGGATTTTCTGATCTGTGAATACTGGTAAAATTATACAGCATGTCTGATGCTCCAGACATTTGGAGAAATACAAGGTGTCAGTTAGGTCTTTATTTATTATCATTAACTTATGATCCAGTAAACCTTCACCAGAAAAATCTGTTCTGTTTTTTTCTCCCCCCACAGCGCACAGCAGCTGGTTTCTTTTGGCAGTAAGCTCTGTGTGATATATAGCAATTAACTATGAAAAAAAATAAAGATCCCTGGGATCTGGACTGGAATCCTAACTTCATACAGTCTTTTCACATTCACCAGATTTATATATATTTTTCATTGACTGTTTTACATAATTTTCCAAAATGTTTTTGGTGAACTCAGCATCTTTAAGATGTTATCTTTGATATGTTTAGCATTTTTGAAAGACAGTTGTGAAACTCAGACATACCTAGCTAGCAGAGGAAGGAAATCTTAGAGCCTGAAATTTCATATATATTTTATATTGACTCTTTGGATTAAACTCACTAAAATATTCTGACAAAGTTCCTGTAGTGTAATATTTTTGTTTGCCTTAAATTTTAGAAGAAACTCCATCATGTAATGATAAGTATGATGGGAAACGGAACAAAAAATTGCAATGTAGAATTTAGGAACTTGTTCCCAGAGGAATGGAACAAGCTCCTGAAAATTCAGAAAATACACTTGTCAATGCCATAACGATAAATTATTAATTTTGATTGTAAATAAATAGGATTCTTTTACTAGAAATGAATATTAAAATATTATTAAGATTTTATATGCGTACCGTTTATAAGTTTCATTATTATGTACTGGCCGTGACATGATGATGTGGTGCTTAATGTGACAGTTCCTTTGCTATTTTCACCAGAAATCACTTTTAATTTTGATGACCTGCAATTTGGGTGAGTTGCCAGGGAATGAGACATAAGGCTAGAGGGCAGGAATAATATCACAGATCACAATGACCTCAGAAAGGAGTGTAGCAGTTAAGAATGTCATAGTGTGCATCAGCCTGAATAGAGAACAGCCAGAAAGAACAGGCAAGAAATATAAAAAGCTGAGGGAATATCAACTCAAAGTCAAGACTAAAGGTATCTCTTTGTCAGGGCTAAACCTCAGGGCAGGAGCTTGTACTGCCTCTTCCATTTTTCTGGGAAAAATATTTTGCTGACATAATTCTAATATTTTATTTGTTTTGGTTTTGTCATAAGCTTCCTAAATGGCAATGGCAGTAAAATCTGGACTTAAAATTTGTCTTACAAGGGTCAGAACAATGCCAAAACTGCCTCATAGCTGTAGTTCCAGGAGACTCAGGATGAATATTTCTCTTCTTGATCAGTGGTGCCCCTACTGTAAGGCAGTTTATTATTTCTCCCTTTCTGTTCCATGCCTGAATTCCGGAATCAGGAAACCACTTAACCTTCCACATTTCCTCAGATGTGGCATATACATTGTGTGTTGTTAATTTTCTGACCTCCTGTCATCATCTAAGCCTGAAAGTGGAGGCCTAACAGAGAGAGGTTTTTCAAATTAAGATGTCAGAAACAGCAATTGAAGGTTTTAAATATGGCAGTTTTTCTTTGGTGGACTATTTTATCTCTAAGCAGAGACTAAATCAGCAATAGGACACCCTATGACAAAAAATCTGCTGATTTATGAAATTTCTAAACCATCCTGATTGGCATGATTTGGAATGATTTGACATAGAGGGCAAGACATACACTGAGAAGGGGTTAAACTGGTTGGAAGCAGGAATTCCAGAGACAGAGGGACTGCCTTCACAGGAAAATGTCAAGTTTATTTTGGCAGTAAGACAAGAAACAGCCAGCAGAGCATTAACCTGTCTTGCAGCCATCCTGGAATGTGAGCACTCAGGGACCATATTTGGGCATCAGAGATGGGCTGGGGTTTGGACTCAAGCTGGGCTGAGGTGCTCCATGTCAATATTCTTAGGATCGGTGCTGGTGCAAGTGTATATAAAGAATCAGCTCATGCACCTTTACAGATTCTTTCTAAAACTGTTTATGGCAGTAGGAGTCTGTTCAATGCACTGATGTTTTTAATATATAGATATGTCTCTATATAAGCACAAACATATGTTTAATTCACCTCAATGGGCAAAATAAAAATTCCCCATCACGCTGATGTCACTGATGTAATGGAAAGGGGACTTTAATCACGTTTCTCCCTCTGCCTATCCTATGGTGGCAGTGGGAAGAGCAAGCAAAACTCTTCCATATCTACATTGTCCCAATTCCATATGATCCTACTACCAAGATACTAAAGCATCTTGAGGGCAGTGAAATTAAAATTATGTAATATGAAAGAGCTGAAAATATGCAAATAAGCCCCTAGTAACTGTGAGCAGCTTCTGTACCTGTAGAATACACAGTTGGGACTTTTAGGAATCAGTAACTAGGGTAGGATTCTAGCTGGGTAGAACCACAATTAATGTAATTATTTTGCATATCAATTTTCTATGCGTAGCAATCAATTGAAAACAATTGGTCTTGCCTGTTCCTTTCCTAAGAGTACTTCAGTGGTAAAATAGGTATTCAGGGTAACAAAATCACCTTATGTCTGTGTGGTAGAAAGTATGTGATTACTCCATAACTCCAAGTAGAAATAAGATGTCTCCAAAAACGATGAACACTAAATATTTTTGGAAAATACACGTGTATTTGCATCAAGAATAGCTCCAGAGTAGGACAATCCAAAAGTAATGCACTAAGCTTGAATTTTTTCCTCATTTTTCACATATCTATGGCAAATTTTGAAATGTAAGGTGGGTCTCAAGAGACATACAGGATCTGGGGTACAGCTTAAAGAGAGTCTATCTTGTATCAAACAAATTGAAATATTGTTAGCACACAGAAACGGCCTCTAAAAGGTATAATCATCCATTCTGCATGTCAGCCTGATGCCCACAATGAATTAATATTTTCCCATTTTTCACTTGTTGTGTTATTTAGGGTCTTGGAACCAACTGAAAGTAGATAATACTACTCTTTTCTTGTTTTTCAGCAATGTCATGGAAGATTTATTTTTATAAACAAAATGAAACAAAACAAAACCCACAAATCCCAGAAGAGATAATTCTTTCCTGGAAGGCATTTCATTAACATCTTGAACTAAAAAAAAAGACTAGAACTTAAATATGTACGTGTTTTATTAGAAATGATAACATTCTGATAACACAAGCAATTGATCATCCTCAGCAGTGAAGCCAAGTTTTCTTGGCCAAGGACTAAGAAAAGACAAGGACAAAGTAAAGATGCTTTAAGCACTAAGTGGCTCACAGTTATCACTAAATGTGTCTGATCTTCTCAAAGGCTAACCAATGTACACCATGGGCATATTGGATCAATGGAGAAGTATGAAGTCCTGAAAGCTGAAGACATCTGACTGTATCTCATTCACAAGAAAAGAATCTCAAGATTTTATTTAATTACATTCTGTCTGCTATGAGCTCTTGAATATGTTGAATATGCCAGAGGTAGTCACACCTAAATTAGCCTTATACCTCAAACTGATTATACACACTCTTTACTTTGTGAAACTACAGTAATGTGGTCATGAATTGTCACTGTAAAAGATATGTTATTTCCAACTCTTAAAAGAACTGTAGACTATTTTTATATAAGCAGGAAGAGAAATGAAATTATAATGATATCAGAAATAAAAAAGTAATGCATATAAATAAAAGCTAATTTATATAATAAATTTAGATTTGGATAAAAATTGGTAATTACATTTATTCATATCCAAAGTAGATTTTCATCTTCTAATCTGCCAGCTGAATAACTAGATTTAGTATGTCCACTAATCTGAAATGCAAACAAATCAGTAATTTGATAGGGTAATATTTAGCTAAGACAGTGCAAGCAAACAGATAATTTAAAAATGTAGCACAACTTTATGGGAAACTTTCCTTTATTGTCTTGGATATCTGGTTTTAATAAACTGAAGTTCAGACAACCTCAGTATAAATACTTGCTCCAGATTCTTAACACAATTAAAAATAAAAAATGATGTCATAATCTTACATGAGAATGGGACATGAATTAAAATAAGAATTCACATCAAGAATGATCACAGAATCACAACATCCCAAGGGTTAGAAGGGCCCTCGAGGGATCATCTAGTCCAACCCCCCTGCAAGAGCAGGGTAGCCTAGAGTACATCACACAGGAACTTGTCCAGGCAGTCCTTGAATATCTCTAACGTAGGAGACTCCACAACCCATATAATGCAAAATAAAAGTATACAGTACGCAAACAGATATTAGAAAACAGGAGAAAAAGTCAGAACACTTTCAGAAATTATCAGGATTTTTAATTGTCTCAATGCTTCAAAACACAATATGACCTTTTTGTTAGTCATACAATGTTAAATATTGTCTGTTTTCTGAGGTGCATGAAGGAATGAATGTGTCAGCCATTCGAGATACTCTGCAATCCTAAACTGGAGATGGGTTCAGTAATTTTTCTGAGATATATGTGTGCATCTTTTTAATCAAGTAAGATGGTTTTCTACTACACTTCTGATCCAATTTTACAAAAAAAATAGTGAACTAGTTAGTTAAATTAATTTATGTATTCCTTATATAGACATTAGAGAGAGTTAAGTTAGGAGAGTTCAATCTCCCCTGGAAGCTTTTATAATAAGTCTTGTTCATTAAATATATACAGACTGAACTACTTAAGATAATTCAAATGCTCCTAGACATATACTAAAAATAGTTGTGTCTTTATAGTGAGTTAGGGGGATGGATTACATTTTACATTACACTTGAAATGAAAAAGCTAATTTTATAATTGGCTTTGCTATACATGTTTCACATTTTTGTCTTCAGAGAGAAGCACAAACTCACTGCTTCTGATTGCATTGCGAATTAACATATTTTAGATGCACTTGCAATAGTTGTGTAATTTGAAGTTATCTCCTACTAAAATATTTTTCATCTGTTTTTAATAATTGGATATATTTTTTGTAGCACTGACTTTTTGTTTTAACAATTTTACTCTCTGTGTCTAAACATTCAAACTAACATTTTTCATTCTGTATCTATGCCTGAAAATTGATTAAACTTTCACATTAAGTAATTAATTTGCTGCTTCTTCTGAGGAAAATGGATAATTTTAGTAGTTTTAGAAAACTTTTCCCTTTTTTTTATGTTTGAATAGCTGCAGCATATCTATAGATGGGATAGAAATTTAGAAGTTCTTAATCTGAAATATGCCTTTCATGGTCCTCCTGAAAATCTGCCATTATCTAATGGGACTCACAAGCTTTTAAGAATGTAAGTTTTGTCTCAAAAGCAGAATGTATGATGCTTTTGCTTCAGTTTCTAAGCAATTCTCAGAACTTTTCTGTTCCTCAAGCCTCTAAAAATGCCATTCGCTATTACAACATCACAATTCCTGTTAAACTTTCCTTCTGCATACACAAAATAAGTAATCTATCTTATCTGGAAAAATTCTAGTTCTAGTTATCAAGACACATTTTCAAAGTCAGACTACAGATCATTCTGTGGAAATATAGAACTTTTAGGACTATCTGTGTTCTAACACAATGTCCTATTCACAAAGTACAAGGCAATCTGTGTTTTTTGTTATCACTGAGCTGTTGTTACTAAACTGTATCTGTTTGAATTTGGTGGTCATCCAGTCAGAGTGCCCTTATTCACAAATCACTTCAACTTTGTGTCCCTATGACACAAACTAGCTGCTTGTAGGTTAGTATCATCAGCAAACTTCATGTGCAATAAAGTCTGGTGTCCAGATCATTTATAAAAACATTAAAGGGAACTGGCCCTAAAACTGAACCCCGGGGAAGCCCACTGGTGACTGGCCAGCAGCTGATCTAATCCCATTTACCATAACTCTTTGAGACTGACCTGCAAGGCAATTGTTCACCCATACAGATAGACTATCTCTATGCTGGAAATTTTGTCCTGAAGAGTACTATGAGAGAGGATGTCAAAAGCTTTGCTAAAATCTTTTCAGATATCTCGTGGTTTCCTTTGGTCAGTTAGATGGTTGAGCTTGTCATAAAAAGGAATCAGGTTAGTTAAGTGGGACATTCTCCTCATGAATCTGTGCTGGTTGTAACCAATAAAAGCATTGTCTATCAAGTGTTTTTCAGTAACTCCCAGAATAACCTTCTTCCTTTCCCCCTTCAAATACAGTTTAAAGGTCTTCCAATGAGCCCTACTAATTTATGGGCAAAAATTGTTTTCTCACTTTAGGAACGCTGTACCCTCTCTGTTGCCCACAGGCCTGGTATTGTGTAGACTGCCCCATGATAAAAAAAAAAAAAAAACCAGAATTCTTCCAATGACATGACTTGTGGAGCCAGGTTTTGATCAGCTAGGTATTCTGATTTCTTCCCTCATAATTTCCTGTAATTGGAAGGATAGAGTTGTCCTAAGGCCCTGAAATCTCTTTATTGCACTCATATTTATTTTATAACTTCCTGTTAAGGGATCATTTTATGTGGTTTAGAATAAATCACATTTATAAATTAAATGCTTTTGTAGGTCAACTATATTAGAATCTAAGCATTTTTCATATATACGCATGCATGCCATTGCCATTATGCATGCCATTTCTGGTACTTTGTATAATTTTGTACACCTGCTCTTTGGGTTCTTATACCATGAAGCTCCTGAAAACACTAAATGTTTCTAGGATCAGGCTTAAAATTCTGTTTTAATTTTAGAGTAGATATCTTTCCATAACTGAATGGATAGGGAAATGTAAAACCAGTCCTACCAGCAGTTTTAGTGCTCATGTATGCAGAAGCTTTTGCCATGTCTCAGTAAAAAGGTCGTTGCTGGTTGTCTATAATGGTTATGATAACTAGTTTTGAAGACTTAAATATTTCTGAGAAAATCAAATGCAACAGTTAGTTGAGCAAAGCACTCTGATGCCTGGGGCAAAATTTAGGGTAAGATTGTATCTGTAAATTGAATAGTTCCATAGGATGTGTTCTGGTACTTTTTAATTTAATAGTATAGAAATAGCCTTAGTAGATGGATTGGCTAAGCCTGAACTTTCCAAAGATGTTACTCTGACAAAGATTTTACTGTGCACTTGACATGCAACTGTACCTAGTCTTAGTGGATATCTGTTCAGATGGAGTGCATTTGTGAGGTAAATGAAGACAGACGATGAAAATAGAGTGATTACACAGACTGCAGGAGAAAGGGCCTAGGCTGTTCTTTTTTTGATATTAAACTCAGCATCTCTTATTTCATGTCATTTGAAGGGTAAAATTAGATATTTTTGAAAAATAGTGCGAATTTCTCATGGAATAAAGCCAAATTTCAGTTTTCACATACTGTGATAGCTTAAGTTCAGCTTTTTGTCTTCAAGCATCTCTCTATTCACCTCTTCAAAGGACTTCTCTTCTCTTCTCTTCTCTTCTCTTCTCTTCTCTTCTCTTCTCTTCTCTTCTCTTCTCTTCTCTTCTCTTCTCTTCTCTTCTCTTCTCTTCTCTTCTCTTCTCTTCTTTTCTTTTCTTTTCTTTTCTTTTCTTTTCTTTTCTTTTCTTTTTGGATAGTGTCCTGGAGAACAATTACATGCAATATGCACAATTTCTAAAGCTAGTTAATGGCTCCTACTGAACTGCTGAAGCTTTGGAAATACATCTTTAAAATGCCAATTTTCAAAAATTATAATTATGCTGATAGGAGTTACATATAAATTATGACACAATTCTATGAAATAAACCAGAGATAATTTAGACAAATGTCAAAGACTTTTTTTTTTCTATCTACAAGAAATGAAATAATATGATGATCTAGCCTTACTAAACTATACAGAATCTACCTGTAGGCAAAATAAAGTAATAATCTTTTAAACAAATCATGTCAGTGTTCCTGTTAGCTCCTTAGGCCGATTTCATTTGTTGAAAGTGTTGGACATACTGTATTATGGAATTTTGTACTTTACTGTTGACACTGTTTATCTTAGCTACTTCAGAAAACTTCTACAGCAATATTGGTTTCCATCTATATTAATGCTACTGAACTTATTTCCTACCTTTGTGTATATATATTAATAACTGCAGATTTTAAGTATAACAAAGTTTCAAAAGTGAAGCTTTACATTTAAGGATCCTTGAGGATTAGTCATCTTCAGAGTCAACCTGATAAGAAGACTTTAATGTGTAAGTGAATTATCTGGGAGAAGATGTCATATCCATGTATGAGTGAAGCTGCAGCACATTTTCTCTGACTACCCGGAAGTATGAGGTGTCTCTCACAATCTTCATATACTCATATTTCTGTTGTTATGTCATGCCCATGTAATGTCGGTATCACTGTCTGCTCTAACTTTCAAATGGGAAAGCACATATATATTCACACCTTCCCACAAATACAGTGTTTTGGGGTTTTTGTTTTGGTCTTGTTTTTTTCTTTGTTTTTTTTTTTTTCCCTCAGCTTGATAGGAGTAACAAAACACCATCTGGTGCTAATCTCCATTCTGACTGACAAAATAACATGGCTCCAAGAAAGACATTCTATTAAAATGCGTACTTCAGTAGTACAAACAGACCACCACTGTGTACCCTGACATAACAATGTGCATACCAGTACTCCAGATTTGGGTGTTTATTGTTTTTTTATGAAATGACTGAAAGGCATATGTTCTTTGACCTAAAGTGAATCAGAAACTTACTAAAACCTTAGAGCCAAACTCCTTTCTGCTGCCACCAGAATCACTCAAGAGTGATTGAACAGATTACAACAGAAACAAGATAGATATCCGACCTTAAGGAAAGCCTTATGGTCCTATGGTTTTGCAAGATGCTGAAACAGCAAACAACAGAATTAGTTTCTAATCCTATTTCTGCAACTCATTTAATTATTTATAGCATCACTTATTCACTAATATAATCTGAAAGGTAGATTTAATTGCTAGATTATGAAATTTTACCATTAAAATATAGAACTAATGCTTTATAAATATGCAATTTTCAGCTGTACTTAGTGTTAATTTTTTCCTCAATCATAGCAAAAAATATTCTAAATCTTCTGTACTAAATTAATGTATTAAACAGTAATCTTACAGTAATTTTATAGTAATAACAGTAATTTTTTTAAAAGCAAAGCATTCTGAGGGGATAAAAATGATGAATTAATCAACTGCTCATCAAAATTTTGAGATTTGAACATAACTGGACATAAAAGAGCTTTTGATTATTTTTAAAACATGAGGGCTTTTGTTGTTTGCTGTTTTGTTTTATCTTTTGGTTTCTAAGCTGTCAGGGTAAAAATAGGTTGTATTTTCAAAACTAAAAAATGTATAACTAATGAATTTAGCAAATATTTTAAAAATATTTCTAATGCATGTTGAAGGTGAAAAAATGTAAACGGGTTATTTGTTGGACAGAAAGAATTCAAGAAAATTCAGATGAGAAAAAAAGTTATGTTCTTTATAAAAAAAATACTGCATTAACATAGCGAAGAATTAGAGAGTTCAGTTTAGAACTATTCCTCTATGAAAACCAGGTTTAGATATCAGCTACACTAACTAGCTAGGTGTCGTAGTTTAAACCAAGTCCCCCTACTCCCGGAGAGTTAGGAAGGAGAATCCAAAGAATGTAGCTCCCACGGATTGAGATAAGAACGGTTTAATTGCTAAGGCATAACACAAAACCCCTACTGCCATTTACTACTACAAATAATAATGATACAGCAAACAGCAAGTGAAGAGAATACAACACCCCACCAGCCACCGACCCATAACTCACTCCACCCTGCCTGGCCAAGCACCATGTGCTCCCTCCTCCATTTTCCTCTCCAGCTTCTCTTTCCCAGTATGCATCCTGGGCATCACGTGCTATGGTATGGAATACCTCATTGACTAGCCTGGGTCAGGTGTCCTGTCTCTCCTTCCTCCCGGACTCCCCTCCTCCACCTGGCTGGAAAAAACCTTGAACAAAAAAACACCCTCAAAACATGCTCAAACCATGACACTAGGTTACTGTTTTTTTTGTTTTACCTCCCAAAGAAATATATTATTGCTTTATTTTTCTGGAATAAAATATGTAACACTTTCACTAAATGTGTAATTGTTTTTTTTTTTTTCAGGATGTCATTAATATGATGCATCTGTTTAGTGTCACCTGGAATGATAATACTTGAACTCAAATGCTTTGAATCACTCTGTAGATCCATATTTATTCATCTAATTGTAACATATGGGTAAGTCCAATTGACTGATGAAAATGGAATACATGCTTAATGATAAGCATATTATTAAGTGTTCTGAGCTGTCACATAAAGAGGAATATTTGTTTCTTTGCTCCAAGTCCTAATTATTACATCATTCACCTCTTTACTTCAGCAGTACAAACAGACCAACACAGAGTACCCTAACATTGCATAATGTGCACATGAGAATCTATGAATATTTAAATAGTAACAAATTAGTTATTTCTGTAAGGGCCATTTATAAACACTTGTAGGGTGACTGAAGTGGCCAGGAAATGCCTTCTAATTAACTATTTTTTTAGCTACAGAAATGTATGACTAAAATTACCTTTTTTTACTAGCATTTACATGTCATGTAAAAGAGGGACAATGAAAACAGAGGTGAGCATTGCACATCAATAACATGACACAAAATCACTTTTTAAACCTCATTTACTGTATTTCTCCTTTTTTAAGAATCTCCTAATTGGAACAGTAATTTGTTCAATTCAATACCAGCTTTTGTGAGGTAAAGGACAAATGAAAAGAAAGAGAAAAGAAAGAAAAAAACAGAATCATAGAATAGTTAGGGTTGGAAAGGACCTTAAGATCACCTAGTTCCAACCCACCTGCCACAGGCAGGGATACATCACATTAAATCATGCCACTCAAGGCTCTATCCAACACTGCCAGACATGGAGCATTCACAGCTTCCCTGAGCAACCCATTCCGCTGCCTTACCAACCTCACCATAAAGAACTTCTTCCTTATATCTGATCTAAGCTTCCCCTGTTTAAGTTTTAACCTGTTACCCCTTGTCCTATCACTACAGTCCCTAATGAATAGTCCCTCCCCAGCATGCTTATAGGCTCCCTTAAGATACTGGAAGGCTGCTAAGAGGTCTCCACGCAGCCTTCTCTTCTCCAGGCTGAACAGCCCCAACTTTCTCAGCCTGTCTTCATATGGGAGGTGCTCCAGTCTCCTAATCATCCTCGTGGACCTCCTCTGGACTTGTTCCAACACTTCCATGTCCTTTTTATGTTGAGGACACCAGAACTGCACACAGTACTCCAAGTGAGGTCTCACGAGAGCAGAGTAGAGGGGCAGGATCACCTCCTTTGACCTGCTGGTCACGCTCCTCTTGATGCAGCCCACGATACGGTTGGCTTTCTGGGCTGCAAGCGCACACTGAAGCCGCCTCATGTTCATTTTCTCATTGACCAACACCCCCAAGTCCTTCTCCACAAAGCTGCTATGAATATCTTCTTTTCCCAGTCTATAGCTGTGCCTGGCATTGCTCTGACCCATGTGGAGGATCTAGCACTTGGCATGGCTAAACTTCATGAGGTTGGCATCAGCCCACCTCACAAGTGTGTCAAGGTCCCTCTGAATGGCATTCCTTCCCTCCAGCCTATCAACCCAAACACAAAGCTTAGTGTGATCGGCAAACTTGCCAAGGGTGCACTCAATCCCTCTGTCCATGTCAGCAGCAAAGATGTTGAACAAGACCGGTCACAACACTGACCCCTGGGGGACACCACTCATTACTGGTCTCCAGCTGGACATTGAGCCATTGACCACAACTCTTTGCATGCTGTCATCCAGCCAGTTCTTTATCCATTGAGTGGATAAATTTCACGTTCTGAGAAACTTGTGATTTATTTCTTCTGGATAAAATTACTTAATTAGGAATTGTGGGTTTTTTTTCAGATACAAAACTATATTCAGTTCCTCAAGTACTAAACCACAGGCTGCTGCTGTATTTTAGTAGGACAACTGAAATATTTTGAATTTTACAAACTAATACCATGGTCTTTCTTTGGAATCCCTTGTTTTAACTTTCTTCAAGATATTAACTTTTAGAGTCCTACACACACAGCTTTCTACTGATCGAAACTTAAGGTCATTTTCTCTTGAGTATTATATTTGAGGGGTTGATGGCTATCCCCATTCCTACTGTTCCTTATCCACATATTATCTGAGCTATTAGATAACTTAATGCACACTCAGTGGGAATCCATTGTTATTCTTCTACCTTGCCAACTGCTCTGTTCAAAATATAAAAGATATTTTGCCATCCCATACTTTCTGTTCTGCCCTCTGGTAATCACTCTCCTCCCTCACTATTCACAGCAAAGACACAGTGTAACTCTATTCTGTTTTTAATCGATATACTGCTTTATTCCTCTACTCCAAATTATATATTTTTTTCCTCTGTTATCCTTGTCATCTCTGCTTTTTATCTCGAGCTGCTCTGCTGAGCTGTCATATTCACAGTTCATTTCCCTTTGACTCAGCGTTAATAAAAGTTCCACTCTTCGTCCAATAGTGAGCTGGGATTACAGCATGGTCTCTGTTAGTCTGCCAGTGAAGTGCATATCCAAACATATTTATAGCACATCATCAAATTTTGCCCATATTAAAAGCACACGCATCTTCCAATAGCTCTTTGATTTTTTTTTATGGTTTTGTGTTGTGGGGTGGTGTTTTTTTTTTCACTTCTGTGAATTTTTTCGGTTCTTAGAAGCTTTTTCATTTAAAAACAGTCACCAGGACAGCAGTTTTGTAAGACATTGTGTATATCATCATAAAGGCTGAACTGAGTTATATGGCTTAAGCTCTACTTTTCATTTTAAAAACATCACTCAAATATCTGGCATATTTTGAATAGGCTCTGGATATTATTGTTTAAACAGTTGTTCAGTTGTCAGGTCAGTTATTTTCATCACAGTTTATGGGCACATAGAATGGGGTTCTGAAAAGGGAATGTTAACCTAGACAAAAAGTCATGCTAGTAAGGCTATATGGCATTTGGATCAGTGCTAGTTCATATTTTGGCAACTTAAGATCTCAACCAGGCTGAGCTCAACTGAGGTGTGTGACCAAGCAGTTATGCCTGTGAGTGCTTTAGATGAATCAGCCTAATAGCCAGGCAGTTCATGGGCTAGTCAGTTGTATGCTTTTATCTTACATTTTATCATAATTGTTACTGTTAAGCTGTTAAAATATTCTAAAAAAGCTACCTTTGCATACAGTAATTTAGAAAGTTAATAGATCTCGCTATATTTGGGAATCTGGCAGACAATACTATATGTATGTTTCCATTCTAGAATCATCCTGAGATACCACATCAAGTATGCTTTGTGTTGATATGAAAAGAGCTTGAATAATGTGTGCTGCATTTTCCTTAGAGGTTAAATGTGAATCATAGAAACAGCTAAGTTGGAAAAGACCATTAAAATCAAGTTCAACCTTTACGCCAAGACTGCGAAGTCCAGCACTAAACCATGTCACTAAAGGTCTCACACATGGTTTTTGAACACTTACAAATATGTGAATGTCCTCTGTTTTTTAAAGTCCTTATTATTTCATTGCTTATATACATACCCAGGGAACGGATTCATTGTTATTGGAGCTGCTGGGTAAAGATCAATTTGTCGAACTTCTGTTCAAGCTGTTGATCTTTTTATTACTTAATGCTAGACTCATGAAGGTCCTTAGTTATGTAACTTAATCTCTTGAATTAACTCAACATCTGGCAGACCTGTTAAGATTACTATTTCAGATTGAGAGATTTATACTTGCAAATCAGCATATGAAATGAGTCAGAGGTCTAGTAGTAACAGTGGTAAATTTGGAGAGAACTGAATAGCCATTAGTGATTAGGTACTCGCACACTGTACACAGGCATAATATCACTGTGGTTACCTCGGGCATTCTAAGGTCAGAAGAATTATACTGTTCTTCTTAGCTGTTTATTCTGCTGAATAACTTTGTAAACTCAAACATGAATCAAAGTGTGGATTATACTAAGATTCAGGGTTGTTTGGGTTTTTTCTTTTTTTGGAGACTTCTGGTTTTAGCTATTAATGATTAACACAATATTAAAAATCTGAAATTTATTTTGAGTGAGAATTTTCTGATTCCTAGTAACTGGATCATGTTATGCTTTCATTTGCTAACTTAAAAAAATCAATTATAGAATAAGATCTTACGAGATTGTGAGCAAGTTGCTTCTTGTTTGCAACAAACTACATAGTCATCTCCTCATATTTCTCATTAGGAAGTGTATTAATCAGACCACAAATCATAGAATCAAAGAATCATAAAACCATAGAACGGTTATGGTTGGAAAGGACCTTAAGATCACCTTGTTCCAACCCCCCTGCCATGGGCAGGGATGCCTCACCCTAGACCATGTCACCCAAGGCTCTGTCCAACCCGGCCTTGAACACTGCCAGGGACAGATCATTTACCACTTGCTTGGCCAATCTAGTCCAGTGGCTCAACACCCTCACAGTAAAGAATTTCTTTCTTATATCTATCACACAGCCTTCTCTTCTCCTGGCTCAGTAGCCCCAGCTTTCTCAGCCTGTGTTCATATGGGAGGTGCTCCAGCCCCCTGACCATCCTCGTGGCCCTCCTCTAGATTTAGTCCAACAGCTCCGTGTCCTTTCTATGTTCAGGACACCAGAACTGTAAGCAATAGCCCAAATGGGGTATCGAGAGAGCAGAGTAGAGGGGCAGGATCACATCTTTTGACCTGCTGGTCACACTCCTTTCAACGCAGCCCATGATACACTTGGCTTTCTGGGCTGCAAAAATAAATACTCTAGAAAATGTTTTCTGGTATTTTCTAAAGGTTTTCTTTTGTAATCCCTTTGTGATGTTTCCTTTGATTTCTTCTGCTTCCCCTTTTAGTGCATTATAGTGTTTGTGTCTCAGGCAGAAAAGTTTTTAATATTCTGATAGAGGGTGGGGGAATGTTTTATATTTTATACTGTGTGAATGTATGTAAATTGTGATATTCCCTCATCTCTACATGACTAAATTTCAGTTACATGCGGTTCTGAATTGCAGAATTCTGGAATCAGTGACCTTGGTAGTCTGCTATGTTTTTGAATGTCTAGCTATATAGAATCATAGAGACATTGATCCACCTTTCAAATATTGCTCTTGTCAGTGCCATGTAGGGAGGCAACATTACCTTTTCTCATCTGTTAATATTGTCTAATTTTTTACCATTTTTTTTTTAAATACTTATTTTCATATATAAAGATGTAGTTCTAGAGCCAAGTGCATGATAATTCCCTTGCCCACAAAAAAAGTTCAGACTATAATTGTTGCTGTAATAGTATGGCCTTATCACTTTCCTACTTATGTGAAGGATGGTAGCTGGATGGCCAGCAGAAATGAGAACAAATGATTTTGGAAAGTATCCTTTGATTTCTGATTTTCTGTAATTTCCTCTTAGCAGTATTTTTATGTGTTTTGGCCACTTCAGAGAAATAGGAACAAGACGTTACTACTCAAAGGGGAGACTGAAGTAAAAGAATTTCCATAAAGGAAATAAAAATATTGTAGTGCAATTATGATAGAAATAGGTCCTTCTGCAGCCCTTAAGGTCTTCCAAACAAACTTTAATCTCGGAATATTCTTTGGCAGGAAAAGGCTAGAAGAATATGTTATACTCCCTTCTCAGATCCTCTAAACTCTCTTCTTTCCTTGCTGGACTAGCCCAGCCAGCCAACTTTGGATTTCCTCACTTCATTACTCAAACATTCCTCAGGTGTAGTGCAGCCTGTGTATATTTTATCCTACTCTGTATTTATTTAATGTATTTATCTCTTTTGAATCTTAGAAGAAGAAAAAATACAATATTCCTTAAAATAAAGAAATAGAGTGGTTATATATGGACTTCAGGTTGAACAGTTTGTCTTTCTTTAAAATATAGAATGGATTTGATTATGCCTTGTAACTTTTATATATTTGACTTTCATTGAATGCGAGAAATTAAATCATATTTTGGCAATGAAACACACTATAATGCACTTTTATGTTTAAATTCTGATTTATTTATTTTTTTTATTAATAGCTTTCTCATCCAGAAAATATTATTACATGAAATCTAGGATTCATTTGTTTATATGCAGGGACATCTGAATTATTTAACACATGCAGTAACAGTGGTAGAGCATCCGTGACGACATTTAAGTAGGACAAAAAAGCCTGTGGTTTAGCAACAGTAGCCAGAGCATATAATGAGAGTATGTGAGAGAAACAACTCTGCAGACACCAAGGTCAGTGATGAAGGAGGGGTGCAGCCCATGGTGAGGCAGAATGTTCCCCTCCTGCCCGTGGAGGTCCATGGTGGAGCAGATATTAAGCCGCAGCTCATGGAAGACCCCATGCCAGAGAAGGGGCATGGCTAAGGGAGGCTGTGACCCCCGGGGTACCCACTCTGGAGCAGGCTCCTGTCAGGATCTGTGGTCCTGGGAAGAGAGTAGCCCTCACTGAAGCAGGTTTTTGGAGCAAGCTGTGACCCCATGGGGAACCCACTCTGGATCAGTCTATTCCTGAAAGATGAACCCCATGGAAGGAATCCACGTTGGAACAATTTGTGAACTGCAGCTTGTAGGATAAACTCACATTAAAGGACTTAATGGAGGACTTTCTCCTGTGGGAAGGACCCTACACTGGAGCAGAGAGTGAGGAGTCCTCCCCTGAAGAAGAAGGAGCAGTAGAGATAACCTGTGAAGAACTGTCTGCAACCCCCATTTTACCACCTCCTTGTGCTGCTGGTAGGGGAGGAGATGAAAACTGTCCATGAAGTTGTCCATGAAGTTGTCCCTCTCCAGGAAGGGAGGGGTTGGGAAAAGTATTTAAGATTTTTTGGTTTTATTCTTAATTACCTTACTCTGATTTGATTGAACTAATTTCCCCGTATTAAGTCTGGTTTTGTCAGGAGTTGCTGAGTGATCTCTCTCTGCCCTTATCTTGACCCCTTATCTTTTATCATATTTAATCTGCTTCATCCAGATGAGAAGGAGTGATAGAGCAGCTTCATGGGCACCCAGCATCCAGCATCCAGCCAAGGTCAAGTCCACTACAATGGCCTTTTAAAAACCAGATACTTCTGATCTTTTTTGGGTGTTAACAATTGACTTCTACACCCAGATCACCTTCATGGCATTCACATTTCTGGCTAGCTAGACTATTACAGCTTAATTCTAGTACCATATCAATGTATAATAGTAGAGCTATGCTGGCATAAAACTAGAGTTACACAGTGGTGACACAGCCCCCACACTTACTGTTAAATTCTGAAATCCCAATAAGTTTAAAATTTAAGCAAGGATAGTGGGGGAGAGAGAGGGTGGAGAGGGAACAAAAAAAAAAGACATAAAGAGGTACCCTTGTTTTTTCCAAAACATGTTTCTTGTTTACTTATTAGTAGATATTAAATTTAAGGAAATAACACATCCAGGATTTGAATTTTAAGTCATTACATAGCCAAAATTAGAACACAGTTTTGTGTGTGTGTGTATCTTTAGTCCTTCATGTGATCTAGGGAGGATTTGAGACTGTTGTCACAGAATCCTAGACTATCATCTCAAGTGGGAAGAGGCCCCTAAAGATCATTGCATCCAATTCCCTGTTTCTCACTGGGTTACCTAAAACTAAAAAAGCACCATCCAAATGCTTGAACTAATGTTAGAATCATAAAATCATGGAAGTCTCAAGCTGGGAGGGACCCATAAGGATCGTCAAGTTCAAATCCCTTCTCCTTGCAGGACTACCTAAAATTAAATCATATGACTAAAAGCATTGTCCAGACACTTCATGAGCTCTGACAGGCCTGTGCCATGACCACTTCTCTGGGGAGCCTGCTCCGGTGACCAAACACCCTCTCAATCAAGAACTTTTTCCTAATGTCCAATCTGAACTTTCCCTGACGCAGCTGCATCCCATTTCCTCATGTCCTATCACTGGTCATTAAAGAGACAAGATCAACACCTCCTGCTTCACTGGCCTCCCTTGAGGAAGTTGTAGACTGCAATGAGGTCACCCATTAGACTTCCTTTATGACTCAGTGACAAAGGGTTCTTGTCATAACTCTGCAAGCAAATAAGTGATTTCGGGAAGATTTGAATCCAAGATGAGAATCATGACACTATCTTTCACTTTGAATTCTGCCTGGGTAACAGCCACAGGGACCTAATAAAGAATGTATGATAGAAGAAAGTGTTAACATTCATCAATAGGAGGTGACAGGTGAAAAGACGCATTAAATTAAAGTCTCAAAGTCACAAAGAATATAGGATAAGAAGACTAACATTAGAAAGGGAACATAAAAAGGAAAACACAAAGGAAAATAAGAAATTGTAGTGAGTTTACAAGGGACAGAAATCTTTATGAAGATATGCAGAACATCAAATTTGCTTCACATTGGTTGTTAAAGTCATGAGCAGAGAAGAAGAAAAAGACAAAAAGAAAATAGCAAACAGTACCAATTAAAATGGTCCATGGGAAATACAGGGAGATACTATCAAAGGTGGGGAAAATGCATATAATAATTTATTTTTAAATTATGATTATTATCCTGCTAGGAGCAAGAAGTTGGCCTTGATGACCCTTATGTGTCCTTTCCAGTTTGAGATGTCCTGGGATTCTATGATTTTTCTATATAACAATGTCCTGGGTTCAGCAGTAGCAGTCATTTTTTCTTCTTCTTGGTAGCTGGTGCAGTGCTGTGTTTTTGACTTTCGGGCTGGGAACGTGATAGCATGTATGTTTTGAATTACTGCTCAAATGTTTTGGTTTGTCCAAGGATTTTGTGAGTCTCATGCTTTGCCAGGGAAGGAGGGGAGGCTAGGAGGAAGCAGAGATAGGTCACGTGATCCAAGCTGGCCTAGGAGGTATTCCATACCACAGCATGTCATGCTCAGGGAGGTAACTGGGAGTTGGCTGGAAGGGCTCAAGCTAGCTCTCTTCTGGGTTGGGCTCGTTTTGGCATGTGGTATCGTATTCTCTCTCCTTGTTTATTTCCTCTATCATTGTTTTTATTAGTGGTAGCAGTAGTGATTTGTGTTATACCTTAGTTACTGGACTGTTCTTATCTCAACCCATGGCAGTTGCGTTCCTTCGGTTCTCCTCCCCATCCCTCCGGGAGCAGAGAGGCGGGGGGGTGGTGCTGTGGGAGACTGAGGTGGGGTTTTAAACCACGACATTAATTATATTGATTTTTTTATTGATTAATTTTTTTATTAATTATATTGATTTTTCTAAAATGCTGTTTTTAATATCTCTTAATAGCATTGAAAATAAAAAAGAAACAGAAATAAGAATGACTATTTTACTATAAAGAATACTGGGATGAAAGTTGTGAGAATTCAGTTTACACAGATAACATGCATATCTAGAAACAGCAAATAAAGCAACAAACCGCATTCATAAGCACTGGAAATCCTGAGAAAACTCTTGGCATGAGAGACGCAAATATGCTAATCCTCTTTCAGTGCAATAGAAAACCAAAGGTGGGGTGTCAAGAACTCAAGAATGTCTCAGTTGTCTGCACAGTGTTTTGTACCTTTTAGCTATAGTAAAACGAAGTATTAAGAAGGGACAGAATGTTTCAACATTAAGGACACCAGGAGCATGCAGCATAAATTTACAGAAAATAATAATAAAAAAATCAAACTCTTTTTTCCACTGCTTTTTAAAAAAGCAACATAAGAAATAGAATACAAATAATCTGTTAAATTTTTAATACTATTTGGGACAACATTAAGTTATTGGAGAGAAGAAGAACCTCCGAACACTGCATACAAATAATCATTTGGTATGGTTATACACCCTAAGGGATGGAAAAGAAATAACAAGCAACAATTCTATAGTCAATAACAGCCATCGTTGTACTTTACAAAAGAATGATCTGGAAGGAGGGACTAAACAGACTGTTATTGAAAACCTCCAATTATCTCATAGAAGAAAAGAGCTAATAGAGAGAGCAACATCAAGGTTAAAAACTGGGATATAAAAAAACCAATATGCACTTTTATAGGTGTATGTAGGGGTGTACAGGGAAAAAAAACAAAACAAACCCAAAACTAATGAAACAAAACAAAAATCTACCAGCTCCCCGAACTAAAAAAAAAAAAAAAGATATCCCAACAAGAATATTTTTTCACCTTGGAAACAGTAGGCTTTCATACTCAGTGGCACTAAGTAGTCATAAATTGGATTCATACAATCATGGAAAAGTTAAGAAAAAAAGATTCAACCAATTTCTCTCAGAATTTCACTGGTTTTGATTTTCAATTGAAAAAAAAAGTACTATTGAAATTCCCATCTCCACTTAGACGGAACAAATTATCCTGGAAAATGTAAGTTCTATTTACTTTAGACTTCCTGACTGGCTCACTTCTTTCCCTACTTCCCTAATGGAATGAAATATTCATTTCATCATTAGCTTCTCTAATGAACTACAGTCTCTCAGGAAAAGGAAGATACTGCCAGAACCTCCAGACCTAAAGGAACGAAGGAAATAAACTACCACAGAGAAGACTGTAGATGGATCCATCATTCATACACACAGAGGACATGTTTCATGCCTTGTAAATTCCTTTGAAATCAGATCACAATGTATGTTTTGATTCTTGGTCTTGGGTAAGTATAATAACAAGAGATTAAAGTAATCAAAGTGATCATCACTTGGAGAACTGGCAATATCAAATAAAACAGAACTTTGCTAAATGGTGTTTGGATAAATCAGGTCCAAGCAGTTTTGGAGCACTAGCAAAAATACTAGTCTGAAGCTCATTTAAAAGTACTGTATTGACTAATGGGATAAGACAGAAAACATAAGATTACTTTAACAGTTTTTCTTTCTTTCAGTGCCACATACTTTGACTCTCTGTAAAAATGATATGACAAATGCTCTATATCATCAAGAACAGACTTTTTCTCATTATTATGAGCACTTCCCTTTTTCTGACACAGTGAAAAGCTGTCACACAACATCTTCCGCGGTGTATTCTGCTTGCTTTCCTTTCCATTTCATTTTGTTTTGCTTCTCGCTGATAAAGCTCATTGGTTAATTAAGATAATTTGCTGATGTGTTTTCCCTTAAAACAGTATAAGCATAACACTCAATTGTAACACTATGAGTCTCAGTTTGAAAATATTGGAAGAAGAAATTTGAATTAACCATACACAAGAACTGTCCTTCACCATGGCTGATTAGGATATAACAGTAATTTATTATGTTTGGCAGTAGGATTTATATGTCAAGCTGCCATTAAAATCTTAGGATGTGATATCTCAGGAGTCAGCACATTATTCTTACTACTATTATAACTTCGACAAGCATAAAATGAAGACAAGGTCTTAAAGTTCATCTAAAAGTATTTGACGAAGTATTTAGAACTTAAACTTTAAGGAAAAAAAATGCAGACTAATCTTTTTCTGAAAGATTTCCTTACCACTGGATAAAGTTTAATTATCTTAGGTAAATAACTTTTTGGCTTGGATCAGTTTCTATGGTGTACAGATTAAGCTATAAATTAATCTAGAAAGCAATCTGAGTTTATATTTGTGAATGTTAAAATTTCAATATTAAAATTAATTTTCCACCCATTTCTTTAAGGATTTTTCTAGATTTCTAGAATGGCTACCCTACAGTTCTCACTGCAGCCTTTGGAAGACTGTCAAATTTAGTGAGCAAATAGAAAAACAGCCATTAAACAGAACCATAAAAATTAGCAATGCATTTTTTTAATGTGTTTTGGATATGCATGAGGTATGTATGAAGCTAAGAGAAACCAAGACAGGAAAAGGAGAATAAGATCTTGATTGTGCAGTTTTGTATGAAAAAAATTAGATCAAACCAAAACCCCCTACATTGACACTAGGAATAAAATCCACAAATCAAATGTTCACATAAGATAGGATTCTTCCAACCAAGAAAAAATATTTCTTGCTGCTAGAAAAAAAAATCAACTGACAAAACTAAAAGCATTTTGAAAGAGTAAAGGGAAAAATCCAGTCACTTCAGTGTGACTTGTAGAGAAAAGCAGCAGCACAGAAAGAAAATGTAATTGTGGTATGTCTCCTTCACTTGACCTGTAGGAGTTTTTGTGTTGGAACAAATTTATATTTGTTTAAACACACCCCCATTGCTTTAAAAAGTCTAGGCACTCCTCTGAAAGGAAGCCTCATATATACAAATTTACACCCAGCTGTTGAACCACAGCCTGGAGCTGGTTTCAAATATTTGCTCATATTTGCTTCTATTTGCTTCACACCAAAGAATAGAAAGGCAGAAAAGGAAAAGAAAAATCTTTGAAAAGGTCATGAGATCTCAAACAAAAGCAGTGTTAGGCTGCGAAAGGTCCTCAAAAATGCTGAGTTATTAAAAGATCACAAGTGATCTGTGAAGCTTCCAAGGAAATGCCAAGTTTTGGTAAATGCATGCCCAATAACTGAAGAGTGAAAATGAAGCTGTAGGATGCAAAGGAGGTTAAAAAATTCAAAACCTACAGTTAAAATACAGTTCAAGAGCAGACTGCATTGAATTATTGAATGAAAACCATAATCTCATGGACATATTTAACACAAATTCAGTGCAGGATCTGTGCTCCTGCATTTCAAAAGTGTAATATTGTCGACAGTCCGCATCACCATTAACAATCTTATAAGTCAATAAATTGAGTCCCAATTGTGAATATCCTTTATGCCATAATCAATAATCAGCATCAGATTATTTAATCATAACAGAGCTGGCACAACTGAAATATATAGAGGCAGAAAAGGGTTGAGCACATACTGGTTCCTGAGTCTTCAAAAAGATCAATAAAGAAGCTTTAATGAAGTTGGGACTTTGACAAAGTAAACATTACAAATAATACTGCTTTTCATGTATGTGTAAGTAATGTTTCTTGCTCTACCTTAAATATTACAAAGTGATTTATTGATTATGTTACTTGATAGTTAACTTTTCTTTCCTGAAAGAAAAAATCATTTTCTCATGCTTTATATAGTCTAACAGTTACTCACTGCCATGGTGCAAGAAACATTTCCCCTGATGATTGCTTATAATTATTTTCTGTACTGCTTGGGTTACATTTTCAAAGCAAAAGAGCTCCTGCTAGTAGGCAGCTGTCAGCTGCCATTCTTTTTCACTATTAATATAGTCTATACCCTCTTAATATCTTGTATATATTATGTTTAACCTAAGAATCCTGCATATTCTTAGTATTCTTATTTAAATATTAGGAATTTAACTTATTTTCTCAAGTGTCACTTTGCCTGACTTATGTCAAACCCTGCTCATTTGCTGCTTTCCAAATGAGTCTAACAGACTTCAAACAATAAGGTAAAACACCATCTGTCTTTGGTTTCCAGAACAAAAGGGTCTGTCAGGGGCTCAAAAATTTCAGTTCATGCTTCTGCACTGTAATGGACAAAGTAGAACATTTTTCTATCAGTGTCTGGTGCAGTAATTTCACTGTGAATAAGAGAGGAATCACCTAGCTACACAGATATAGCACAGAATTAAACAGGGCATAAAAACATATTCAAAACAGTTCTTTATTTGTTCCTACAGAGTAAAAAATCAGCCCCGTAAGACAGCTCCAAAAATATGTGTTTGCTTCAATGCTTCAATGAAAAATGAGTAAATTGGCACATTTGAAAAACTGTAAAGTTGTCACGTGATTTAAATTATAAGGTGAGCAAAGACACATTATCACCAAGGAGGTGCTCTGATGCAACGCGATGATTCATAGGCCTTAGCTGTGCAATTTCATTGTCACATTGCACTGTTTTGAAGTTTACACGTTCTGTTTGTTTGTGCTTGTTTGTGCATGTTGGGTTTTTATGGTTTTTATGTTGTTTTTTTTTTATGTTTGTTTTGTTTATTTGGTTTGGTTTTTTTGTTTTCTTTGGTGGGGCTTTTTGGGTACACTTTTTTGTGGACCGGAAGTTTTCTTGATTACATATGTTTAAGAGTCCGAAAATAAGCAGTGATTATTTCTGAGGATATTGAAGCCCACCCAACCCCTTAAATAAATAATTTCTATAAAATAAAGAATTATATAAAACAACTTACTTCTTGTGTGTGATACTTCTGCATTATAGGCATTACTGTATGTCCTATACCTCCACATTATATCATGTGGTGGTTTGTTTGCTATATCATACTCCTAACAAAGAAACAGATGTAACACACAACTGTAACGTGATGCTGTCTCTGGGCACAAGAGGTATACAGGCTGGGATGTGTTTCAGATCCATGTTTCTGACTACATTATAGAAAATACTATTCTTGCTTTCTTAATTCAAAATTACCTATGTATCAGAATGGCAATACAACAGATATGAATGTTGCATATTTAAGCTGGTGAGAGAAATAGCATGCCTCAGTGTCATCATTTTAGTCATTCTATGGAATATTATTTATAACGCTTTTCAAACAGGTATTACTCTGCTTTAGGTTTCTGTGCAGTCAGCCTTTATGAATGAAGAACTTTAAGTTTGCAGACTGTGGTGGTCTGAAGACTGAATACAGCAAAGGAAGCTGCTCTCTTCCCGTGACGAAACATATCCTTGGATAGAATCAGTTCACTGATCAGCATTCTGACATTTCAGAATGTATTAAAAAGAAACCAAACATCAGGGCAATTAGAAGTATGTAACAGTAGTTCTCTGCTGCCTTTCAAATTATAATTTACTAATCAAGAACAAAAACAACCTACATGGGAAATATTTTTAGTGCTTTTAAGATTATTTGTATTATACAGAATAATGTGGATAACTTTCAAAGTAAAAAGTATTTGGTAGAAAGTCTGCTAGCATAGCTGTTATACACAACCCACCTTACTTCAGATACATACTGTAATGTAGGATTGCAATATAAAGTTTATATTTAAAAATATATAAAACTTGCTTTTTAATGTTGCGGTGGTATTTCAGGGTTTTTCATTAGGTTGGTTTATTATTATTATTATTATTATTATTATTATTATTATTATTATTACTTATTTTTATTATTATTATTGTTTTCTCTAGGGCTGATTTCTTAATTTATTGTTTCTCCTCCCAGAAATGTCGCTTTCATATTTGGATGTTAAAAAATTAACTTCAGAGCAACTGACTTCTCTTCATAGCTCATGCAAGACCATTCTGTAAAGCGCTACTGTCGGAATTCCAGCTTTCTTATCAATAATTGACTGCTCTCAGTTGCTGATGAAACCATCTATAGAAGTTCAGTTATTCGAGACTGTATGTAATAAATTTAATACCACATAGTTTCAGAAATAAAAATAGAAGGCTAGAGGATAAGAAGATGAATATTTTGAAGATATGAGCACAGTTAATGTAGAAGAGGAAAAAAAGGAAAAAAACCCTATAATGTTAACCGGAAAAATATATTCTCCGGACTAGGAGGATGCCATAAGTGATCATTTAATTTTGGAACATAACAAATTTTTGATGCTAGATGAAGTGGATTCTATAAGCCTCCAAATGTTTTGTAATAAATGTATTGTGCGAACATAAATACATTGGCACTACATTTTTTTTGAGTTAATAACAGCAACAGCAACAAGAGTAAATATATCTCAGTATATGAATAGAGATAATCATAGACTCATAGAATCATAGAAGCAATTAGGTTGGAAAAGATCATCAAGTCCAACCATTACTCCAGGCCTGCCAAGACCACCACTAAACCATGTCGCTAAGGGTGCCATCTGCACTGTTTTTGAACACTTCCAGGAACAGTGATTGCACTGCTTCCCTGGGCAGCCTCTTCCAATACCCAACCACCCTCTCAGTGAAGAAATGTTTCAAAATATCCAATCTAAACCTCCCCTGGAGCAGCTTGAGGTGGTTACCACTTGTCCTATTGTTCGTAACTTGGGAGAAGAGACCAGCTCCCACTTCACTACAACCTCCTTTCAGGTAGTTGTAGAGAGTGGTAAGGCTCAACCTGAGCTGTCTTCTTTCCAAACTAAACAAGCCCAGTTCCCTCAGCTGCTCCTCATAAGACTTACTCTCCAGGCTCCAGCTCTTCAATGCCTTTTTTGTAATGAAGGGGGCTCAGAACTGAACACAGTATTCAAAGTGTGGCCTCACCAGTTCCAAGTACACAGGGATGATCACTTCCTGGCCATGCTGGCTATGCTGTTTCTGATACAGATCAGGATGCTTTTGGCCTTTTTGGCCACCTGGCCACAAGCTGGTTCACATTCAGTGGTAGTCAATCAGCACTCCCAGGTCATTTTCCCATGAACAGCTTTCCAACCACACTTCCTGTAAAGTTTCATGGGGTTGTTGTGGCTCAAAAGCAGGACCTGGCACCTTGCCTTGTTGAAGCTCATACCACTGGCCACAGTCCGTTGATCTAGCCTGTCCAAATCCCTCTGCAGAGCTTTCCCACCCGCCAGCAGATCAACACTCCCAACCAACTTGGTGTCATCCACAAATTTAGTGAGGGTGCACTCAATCCTCTTGTGGGAATTCTTAGAGTCAAGGCCACGTAGTGAGCGATCCTGATACCCTGAGCCTTGTTACTGTAAAGTAAGAAGACTTTTGGCAGGCATAAGCAAGGTCAATTGTCTTGTTAGGCCTATGTAATTTTCCACTGAAAACGTGCAGAGAATGATCTCTGCCAAGGCTGTAGTTTCCCACTGTATTTTTAGAGTAAGGTATTTAATCGCAATTATAACAAGTTATAAACATTAGCTTTGTAAACGGTAGTAACCTCTAGGCTAACCAATTAGAGCTCAGTATCCAAGGGTGTTACATAAGAAACCTAAGGGTGTAAGGGTATAAATGGAACACTGTATCTGAATAAATTTTGGCAATTGCTTGATCACATTGATCGTCTCTGCGTTGTCTGGAACTCCTGCGTCAACATCCCCTCATCCAGATCATCAGTGAACATATTAAACAACACTGGCCCCAAAACCGAGCCCTGAGGACATCACTAGGGATTGGTAGCCAGCTGAATGTGACACCATTTACCACCAGTCTTTGGGCCTGACCATCCAGCCAGTTTCCAGTGCAGTGAAGAATCCTCCAATGCAGGGCATGAACAGCCAAGTTCTCCAATAGAATGTTGTGGGAGACAGTGTCAAATGCTTTACTAAAGTCCAAATAGACAACGTTCACAGCCTTTCCCTCATCAGCCAGGTGGGTCACCTTATCATAGAATGAGATCAGGGTCGTCATGAAGGACCTGCCCTTCATGAACACATGTTGACTGGGCCTGATCCCTCCATTTTCCCACACATGTTTTGTTGTCTCACTTAGGACCATCTGCTCCATGACCTTCCCTGGCACTGAGTTCAGGCTGACAACCTGTAGTTTCCAGGGTTTTCCTTCCTGCCCTTTTTATAGGGAGGCATCACATTGGCCAACCTCCAATCCTCTGGGACTTGCCCACCAGACCAGGTCTGCTGATAGATGATGGAGAGTGGTTTAGCAAGCTCAGTCAGCACTCTAGGGTATAACCCATCCAGATCTATAGATGTGTATACATCTAAGAGGAGCAGGAGGTTGCTAACGATTTCTTCCTAACCTATGGAGACTTTAGTCACCTCACAGTCTCTGCCATTCAGCTCAGGAAACTGAGTACCCTGAGGATGGCTGGTGTGACTATTAAACACCATTAAGTACCTTAGCCTTTTCCTCATCCTCAGTTACTAGGTTTCCCTTACTATCCAGTAGTGAATGGAGGTTCTCTTTGGAAATTTTACATGAAGTTCTTTGTATTTTTAATGGAAGATGACATGTTAGCTATGACTTCAGTCATAGCTCTCACTTTAGAGTCCTGACTTTCTGAAATTCAAATACACAAAACACTTTTTATGGTTAATTCCCTTCGTACCTCTATCTTGTGGCAGCATTTTTCACTTCATCTGATTTACTGCTAGTTTTTAATAGGAGAGTCCAGTTGTAAATGAAAAATTTAATAACATTAAGCACTATAAATAAATAAATAAATAAATAAATACTATTCGTTATAACAAAATCAAAGCACTAATGTTCTTCTAAAAAACCGATGATATCATTTTGACAACATTATTTTTGCTTTGCTTATTCGTGTTATTAAACCAAAGGGTCATCTTCTATCACATAGGCTGTAAATCACTTTGAGTTAAGTTCCTGTTTTACTTCTTTTTGTGAGACTGCACTGAAAATACTAGGATAAATAACAAGATATGCATGTGTAGTGTATTAGCAACCAGCTAAATTTGTCTTCAAAACTAGATGTGCAGTTATATGAGAAATGTGTATCCATGACAGGGAAAGATGATCTTTTAAATTCTGGAAAGTTGGCTGGGTCAGAATACACTAATTAGCTGTTAAGCTTCTAGGAATGAATTATAAACTTCTCATGCCTCTGCCATTGGAAAATGGATTTTCTGGTTATACAACTTTTCATATTAAAAAAACCAAACATAACATTCTTTTTTTCTGCTAATTATACTTTAAGATGATGTAGATGTGCATAAATTCTTATTTTTTTACCTCCACATTTAAATAGGTAGAATTCCCTAGGAATCAGGGAAACCTAAGCTCTGAGCCTACTAAAAAAAGAGCATTAAATGAGCAAAAAGTGAGTTCTGTGATTTTGATTATGCAGACTATGCAGTTTTCAACTGAAAATGAAATGTGACTCAGAAAAATCCTCCTACCTTGGAACTCTTCACTTTAAATAGTAATGGCTAGAAATTTCTACTTGTATAATAGAATGGAAACCTTACTCTTCCTCATAATCCTTAGATACTCAAGTTAGCACTTAACTGATCTGACCAACCAGTTCAGAAACTAATGGAGGACAGGCTTATTTTATGAGAAAATATACCTTCACAATTAGACACATGATTCTGAGTGTATCAGCTTGGTTTCGTAAAGAGTTATTATTCGAATCTGACCTAGGCTCAAATCCATTTTGAATATACCTACAGGTCATATGCAGTTGAAAATTAAATTAATAGATGATCTAATGATGCCTGTGGTTAATCTCTTATGAATAAACAGGCAGAGTTACATAGCGGTTATATAAACAGTAAAAGAAAATGTGCTTAGAATAGGATGTAATCAATCCACAGTAATTTTGAATTACCAAAATGGGATCTGAAAATCAGTCTGCATTGAGATAATTGACTATATAGTTTCCAGAGACAGAAAACTGATCAAAGTATAATAACAATAATGCTTCCGCATGAAGCATCATGTCAACCCGACTTAAAAGGAATGTATGCTTGGACGGTGTGTATGAGCAATTCCATTTGGTAAACTGGAACTAACAAACCAATTTTCTCAGTCTGGTGAGAACTTTGTGCAAGAAACCAAACACAGCAACTATCAACTGGCCTCTATGAGTTGTGGCAATTGGGTCAGTTTCTAAAGAAGGTAGAAGGAGTCTACAATTAGAATCAGCTACTTCAGTATTTTGCCTTGCTGTTATACTAAGCTTTTCAACATGCTACTGGGTCTATTCCTAACCAAATATTTTGGAGTATTTTCCTACAAACAACTTATTTATGGGGATGCATAATTCTTCTATTATGAAAGCCCAGGTTATTATGTTTATTTATTCTCCCTAACAAAAGGAGGTAAACCTTCTGTACGTGATTTGACTAGGCTATGGTAAGGCATAACTTAAGTGTTAAACTTGTTCTAGATAAGAGGGGACACAGGTTATATGTGGGGATAATAATAAATTATTTGTCTACTTAATCAAAATAAAAAAGTTAACAGTACTAAACATGCAGATGGTTTATAGCTGCAACATTCTTAGTTCAAATGAATTCAGGAAAACCTCTTCAATAACATTTAAAAACTGTAAAAGGTATTGTACAAACTCTTCCTCCCCAAACCAACCAACCAATCAAAAAAGCTTGTTAAGTCAATCCCTTTTATTCTGATATTGCTTTCACTTATCCATTTTCTTTCTGAGTCCAAAATCACATACAGCTGGCTATGCTGGGAAAGACCTGAGGAGTCTAATCTTATCCTAATGCAACAAAGTAATGAAAAAATTGATTTCAGGAGATATTCAAAGAAGGATCAGGGAAGTGTAATAGTTGGTGGGTGAAGATGTGGATTATCTGTAGCTGTTTCATAATGCAGTTAAAATTGAAATATAATTTAAATATAAGTAGGTTGGATCAAGGATTCAGTTGATCCTTTTACACAATCGTATTCAGGACATTGCCAACTATATATTCTTGCTCCAAACCCTCATGTAAATTATCTTCTGGCACTTGAAAATCCACATCTTTCACAAAAACTAACAGTTGCTTTTGGAAACTAATCTATTTTTATGTGTTTAAACTTATATCATGTGTTAAGTTAATGCGTATGTGTTTGTGTGTGTTCTGGTTGTTGATATGGCAACTTCATTGATATTGCTGTTTTCAGTTGCAAACCTAAGATGAAATGTCTGACTGCAGTCTTGAGCTGCATGTATTGTGACATGACAATTGTTCTTAATGGGTTTCCCATGTGCCCAGTGGGAATATTTCTGCCTTACTGGCACCCACATGTATATGTAAAATCCATCTTTTTGCATTTGTTCTATTCAGGTAATTTCCTTTTTCACTTGTGAAACTCAAGTATTGTCCAGAACAGAAGCACTTGAAGGCAATGAAGTCTCATCAAAGGGAGCTTCTGCAGAATGAGAGGGATGTTTTGAACTAATCTGCACACTAACCATCTAAATGCACATTATCTTGGCAGATATGTTGCACTGAAATAAAAAAAAAATCTGATACAGGCACAACACCATTGGAAAGATGGACAGAACTGTAGATAACTGATAGACAAAAGATGGACGATGAAAGTGCTATTGCTTTACTAAAAGTAGGAGAATACCCTCACCCTGAAGGTATTGCCTTCAGGAAGGACAATACGCTATCTCTAATCAAGTTCATAAATACATTGTTTTTGCTACTTCCAAATAAAAAATTGTCATGAGTGTTACATATGGTATTTCTGACTCTCAAGATTTGTGAGTCATGGTTGTATGTTGTGGTGTAAAGCTGTCATTTAATAGATGTTACTTTGTTAGACCTCATGTCTCAAGTATTCATTCAGTTGCCTGACCTCATTTTGATTATCTTTCTGACAAACACTCTCTATTGACAAAGTTGATGGGGAAGCTTTGCAAGCAGGGGGCTTTATCAAATCCTTGGAAAAGGCTGCAGCATTCAGTCAAGCCATGTTCTGTGGATATTTATTTTAGATTAAATTAGTATAGGCTGTCTCCATATATATAGTCAATGGAAAGGTTTAGCCAAAGGGTAATTCAGAACAGGAATCTAGCTTAGGTGCCTCTAAAGCTTGCCTCCCTCTGCTAACTGTAAAAGGAACAAAAACTCCTGACAATTTCCTGTTCACATAACAGCATTGCAATAGTAGTATTCCTCATTTATACCATTTTAAGAAAAAAATAATTTATTCACAGTGTTTTCTCAAATAACTGGTATTTCTATAAATGTATGATTTCTGACAAAAAGAAGCAGGTCTCATCTGGAAAATAAGACCATGATAAGGTGATATCTCCATGCCAGACAGTACAAAACCATGGAGCTCACTGAGGAGTAACAACTCCTCAGATATATTACAGTGAGGATTATAAAAGTTGAGAAATGTTTAATATCTGTAGTTGCCTTATTTGCATTGAGAACTTAAACACTAGGTGAATTACAAAAGTCAGCTAATGACAATCTTTGTCCTAAAACAGCTTATTGTTTAACCACAGTTGCCAGAGCTAAGTAGTTTGAAAGGACAACATAAAATGAGGAGTGGAAGATCATGTGATAAATGGCCTACCTACAGCCTAGCTTTGCAAGAACAGAAAAGTTTTCCTGGGATTTGCACGTGATTTAAAAATGCCACTGAAAGCTGATGAAGACAGAGTGAAGGAAAAGTCATCTCTTTGACTAAGAAACAAAACGGTTGTATGAAATTAACCTTACCCATCTGTTTCAGTGTGTGCAGCTGTTTCATGAATTGCTGTGCTCCATATCATTATTTTAGCATTATATTGAACATGGTGCTAAACAGATGACTGGAAACATTTTTTAAGTTTATTTGCATTAATTGTGTGTGTGTACATGTGTGTTTGTGTGTAGTGTATAAGGGATGGGAGATGGGGAAATTTCCATGTAAAGAGGGATATGGAAAGATCATGTCACAAGGGCTTCAGCATTTAGGATAGTAGAGAGACATATGGCAAGGTATTAAATGTATGGAAAAATTAATTTTTCACAATATGCCTTTGATCAAATTTAGATAAAATTCATTAAAAAACAATTCTGTGAAGAAGAAATTTCCTAGTAGCTGCTTAGTAAAATTGATCTTGTCAATATTGTTACCGCTAAAAACATTACTGGAAAGTTATTTTATTTAGCTTTACAGCAGGTCCACACATCTAAAGCGGATTCTGTTAATTTAAAGGAAGCCACAGAGTTTGATCTGCAATGAAAAAGCTTAGTAATTTTGGCAGTCATAGCTTGAGATGGGTTTTCCTCAGGGATTTAAGGAAAGAGCCAAACTCTAAATAAAACATGAATTCTCAGAGTTTTCAGATGCCAAACATCAATGGAAACAGCTTATGTTACAGATACTAGGATCTCCAGGCTTAGAAGTAGCCTAGGTTTAAAAAGTTCTTGCACACATTTTAAATTCTGAAAAATCCCCAAAATGTGTGTATTGGGCCAAGTAAGAGACAGAGGATGATAGCCTTTGTATGCCTTTGTAGACTTGACAATGTAACAGGGCATATAACTGTATATAAGAGCATTCTGACTTTCTTGGCTAAAGATTCAAAGTTGCTAAAATCCTTGATGGTAAAGCAGATCTATTGAACTTTTTCATCCAAATGTCTGAGACATAGATCTAACGTGTTCTCTAAGAAGCTTAACCAGAAAAAATAGAAAGTGAAATTTTCCTTACTCCAGAAGCAAAATACCCACTGATAGCTTTTATATTTAACATGTGAGTTTCCTAAGCACTTGAAAGCAAGCGTGTCTGCAGAAATACCTAAAAATACAGATATTTTATTTTTTATATGCTTCATTGTGAGACGAGGAGGCACAAAATGAAATACAAACTTTTGTAAATAAGCAGAATCAGTTTTAAGTAACTTTAAGTTTGATGGCTTTGTAGCAGTAGCAATGGAAAATAACTGAGGTGCATGACTCACAGGAAAAAAAGAGTGCAGCTAGAGAACATGCTGAGAATTCTTGTATAACACAAACTCTTGTAGTTGACCTAGTTCTAGGTCTTTATGACCTTAGTACAAAAAGAGTAAGAAAAACAGGATAGAAAAATAGGATGTGAGGATGGGAAGTATCTGGGACTAGCAGATGTCCAGGATGGGCTGCAGCTAAACTAGCTGATAAGTAGAAGGACAGAATTATTGCTATGTCTGTAGTGTTAATGAACCAATTAAGCTGGTGTAAACATCTACTGGGGAGTATCTGGGACTAGCAGATGTCCTGGATGGACTGCAACTAAACTAACCGATAAGTAGGACGGGATGATTGCTACGTCTGTAGTGTTAATGAACCAGTTAAACTGGTGTAGCACACTTCAAAGGCTGCCAGAAAAGATGAAGATTGTTGGAAGTAAACGACCCTCAGAGACCACCACCACAGTTTTGCACGCATGCGGGAAAACTTTCTGGAAAATTATGTAATTCATACGTAGCCTCATGAATATGCGTCTATGCCCAGTGACTATGCAAAGACGGCTTGTGTAGCAATACGGGGACACACGCTAGGTGGAGCTATCCTCTGTGTCTCCCGGTACTGCAATAGAGAATGCCTGCTTGTCAACTTGAAAACTTTGTTGACGAGTTTTTTTCCTGGAGTTTTCTCCGAATCAGTTATGACCTGAACTGAGTTTTAGATATGTCTAGTCTCTTTCTTTTCTTATTTCTAAGATGTGGCCAATCCCCTAAGGATATTTAAAGCACACCTGAAAGGAGTTAGACTTCTTTCATTTTGTCCCAAAATATTTATTTTATGCAATTATTGTCTAATAACGATCTTGAAATGAGTCTACAACCCATGACCACTAACTTCCACTTTCTTCTTCAGTGGCATGCATCCTACTTGTATAGTATCTATTTGCAGAAGATGTGTAAGGAGTCAGTGGGACAGCACTGTACACTAAATCTGGAATCTAGTGTCTTGACTGTGCAGAGTGGTGGGGGTTGCACTTGCTATTCTTATGTACAGTTCTCAGCTAGTGCTTACTAGCTCCACTCATGTATGACTTCTCAATCAGTTTTCATGGTTTCTTTAGATCTTTCACTGGCTGAATAGAAAATTTGAGCATTTAGTTCATAATGCTCTAAACTTCTGACTCTAGAAGCCTAATATTTTTTA
Source organism: Melopsittacus undulatus (assembly GCF_012275295.1). Lineage (NCBI taxonomy): Eukaryota > Metazoa > Chordata > Aves > Psittaciformes > Psittaculidae > Melopsittacus > Melopsittacus undulatus. The sequence continues at coordinate 17,107,466 of NC_047527.1, forward strand.
AGCATTCCCTTAGTTAAATTTACCTCTGTGAATAGTGAGATCCATCCCCAACAGAACTTTATAACACTAGGTAAAATCTTCTGAGTTTTAGTTTCCTTTTATGCCAAGTATGAAGGTAACATGTTAGCAAGACACCTAACAACACAGTACACAGTAACAAGAAGTACAGTGAAAATCTGTTAATGGAGATTTCCATGGCTATACCCAGAGTCACAAAGCTGGGCATGTGAGAGCTCAAGATAAGTGCTCATTCTGTTTGTAAGGTCAGTAATGACAATTATTGTATAATTGTGTCCTTCAACCCTCCTTTTTACAATAAAGATGAAGCCAGTAGATTTTTATATACACATATAAAACCCCCAAAAAAACCCAAACCAAAAAACAGCCCCCAAAACAAACAAACAAATAAAAAAAAAAAAACCAAAAGCCCCAACAACCAAGGTTAGTATATAATTACATTTTATGCATGTTCATGTGCCTGTGCAATAGTTCTTCATGAGTATTTTTTTGGTTATACAACCACAATATCAAATATAAATTTTACACTGTTTTTTTTTCATGTTCCTTAATGCTACTTCTGGTTAGTACCATCTCTTCAGAGACTGTACTTGGAGAAAATCAGATCAAAGAGGGGAGAAGGTGTTACTGTAATTCTTCTCTGACTAAACTAAATTAATCATTTAGTTTTGAATGAAGAATAATAGCTCGAACTTTTTGCAAAGAAAATTAGCTTGCTATCCACTTTTCTTTTCTTTAGAAATTTGATTTTACAGTGTAAGTACCTAATGTACTGAATGATTTGCATAATCACCTTGGCCTTTTCCATGTACTGCATGACTAGGTTTCCTATTTTCTTCTGGAGGGGGGCCACATTTTCTTTCAACTTCCTTTTATCCCAAATATACCTATGGAAGTTTTTCTTGTTGATCCTCAATGTCCTTGGCCAGATTGAGTTCTGTCAATGCTTTAGCTTTCCTAATCTGTTGCCTGGCTATCTTCCATATTCTTCCTAGGCTATATGTCCTTGCTTTCAGCCTGTCTAGGCCTCTTTTTTACGCAGGAGTTTGTCCAGGACCAAGTTGTTCATGCACGCAGGCCTCCTGGTGCTCTTGCCTGACTTCCTTCTTTTTGGGATGCATCGTTCCTGAACTTGGAGGTGGTGATCCTTGGATATTATCCAGCTTTCTTGGGCTTCCCTTCTGTCCAGGGCTTTATCCCATAATACTCCACCAAGCAGATCCCTCAGGAGGCCACAGTCCTCTCCTGAAGTCCAGAGTAGCAAGCTTGCTGCACACCCTCCTTACAACCCTAAAGGATCTCTAACTCCCCCATTTTGTGGTCACTGCAGCCAAGGCTGACCTCCAATTTTACATTTCCCATGAGCCCCTCCCTGTTGATGAGGAAAATGTCCAGCATAACCCCCCTCCTTGCTGGTTCCTCTATCATTTGGTTAAGGAAGTTATCACCAGCGCATACCAGGAACCTCCTAGATGGCTTGTTCCCTGCTGTGTTGTCTGCGCAACAGATACTGGGGTGGTTGAAGTCCTCCAGGAGAACCTAGCCTTGTGAAGGCAAGGATGCACCTCTCTGTCTATAGAGGGTCTCATTCTCTTATTCTTCTTGGTGAGGTGGCCTGTAGCAGACCCCCACTGTCCCACTGTAATATCCCTTGTCAGTGCCCTCCCTTTAGTCCTGACCCATAAGCTCTCCTTTGGCTCTTCTTCCATGCCCAGGCAGAGCTCTGTGCACTCCAGCTGGTCACTGACATAGAAGGCAATACTCCCTCCTCTTTTACATTTTATGTTTAACACTGCAACTCTTTTTCACTGATGTTTAAGCAGAGTTGTGCAGGCCTCTTCTACTGTTCTGTTCTTAAATATGAAATGAGGATATACTTCACATATGGAAATTAAGTTTGAAGGAAGAAAAGTCTAGCTTTGTTTCTCTTGTCACATGTTCCAGTAAATAATTGGTGGAAACAAAAATACTTCTGTTACTTTTCATTGACTTTTATGATTAAAAGTAAAGCTTCTACAACCTCAAAAATACCCGTTATTTTAATAAGGTTTCTGCCACTCCCCCTCCCAAAAGTGAAGCTGAAATTGGGGATAGATTTTGCTAACACCAAAGCCCAAAAACTGTAACAGGAAAAAATAGATTAATCAGTGTTGCATTTATGTTTGCACATCTCATTGGATTTTTCATGTGTGATTGATGACAGTGGTAGATGAAAAAGAGATGGTACAACAAATTCTTAGGTAACTGGAGAGCATGGGCAGTGTGCTATAACTGTAAGTTTAGTGGTCTGAAAATTTTTAATGAGAAGTTCTTCATGCCTTGTTTTTCTTGCAAAAATTGCAAGGAAATATAAAACACAATATGTTTTTTTATCTGTAAGTTCTGTCCATTTGATTAATTATGGTATCACATCTTGCAAGAATAGCTAACTTCCTTTGTTGTATAGGATATTAAAAATGAACAGAAGAATGAGTATCTTATTCTGAATCCTGCTGACTAATTTCAGCCAAGGCACAAATTTCAGAGTTATTCACATTATCAAATCTTTTCAATAATAGTATTATTTACAAAATTATAATAATAATAATTACAAAATTTTAAAATACCTCCAAACACATTACACCAGCATTTAATATTTCTATGTGTCCTGGGTTCAGCAGTAGCAGTAATTTTTCTCCTTCTTAGTAGCTGGTGCAGTACTGTGTTTTTGACTTTTGGCCTGGGAACAGCACTGATAACACCGATGTTTTGAGTTGCTGCTCAGTAGTGTTTATTCTGACCAAGGACTTTCTGAGTCTCATGTTCTGCCAGGGAGAAGGGGAAGCCAGGAAGAAGCAGAGACAGGACACCTGACCCAAACTAACCAAAGAGGTATTCTAGACCACAGCACATCATGCCCAGTATATCAACTGGGGGCAGACTGTAATATTACCTTAGCTCTATATTGCGTCTGTTATATCCTGACATTACATTTGCTTATTTTCATATCTTCATCGGGTTGGTAGCTTACAACCACCTTATTAACAGTTAATATATCCTGGCCCTATATCTCTTCTGCTTCTGTCCAATGAGTCCTCAGTTTCTTATTGGCATCAAGTAAATGACTAGGCACTGTTTCAGTGAATTTCATTCTTCCTCTGTTATCTAAAGATGAACTGTCTCTTCACTAATAGTATTCTAATTATCTTATGTCTTGCTCATGCCCTCTAGTTTCATATTAGAAATTATGCACATTATCATACTTCTTGCATTAAGAAGGCTAACAAAAATTTTAATATTAAGAATTGATCCATCCTAAGACAGATTCTTTAGTTCACCACTTTGTTAATTCTCCAGTGTTACAATATCATACCTAAATCAATGGATTTGACAGATGGACCACTTAGTAGATAGGGAATTGGCTGGATGGTCACACTTAAGAGAGTGGTGACAAACAGCTCAATGTACAAGTGGAGGCCAGTGACAAGTGATGTTCCTCAGGGGCTGGTACTGGGACTGGTGCCAACACAGACAGTGGGACTGAGTACAACAGCAGCAAGTTTGCTGATGACACCAAGCTGTGTGATGCAGTTTACATACTGGAGGGAAGGAATGCCATCCAGAGGGACCTTGATAGGCTTGAGAGGTGAGCCCATGTGAACCTCGTGTAGTTCAAAAAGGCCAAGTACCAGGTCCTGCACCTGGGTCAGGGCAACTCGAAGCACAACTGCAGGCTGGGTGGAGAGCGGATTGAAAGCAGGCCTGAGGAAAAGGTCATAGAGCTGTTGGCTCAACATGAGCCAGAACTGTGCACTTGCAGTCCAGAAAACCATCTTTATTCTGTGCTGCATGAAAGGAGCATGGCCAGCAGGTTGAGAGAGGTGATTCTCCCCCTCTGCTCCACTCTTGTGAGACACTACCTGAAGTACTGAATCCAGCTCTGGAGCCCCCAACACAGGAGGGACCTAGACCTGTTTTGTGAATCTAGAGGAGGTCTGTGAAGATGACCAGAGGCTGAAGCAGCTCTATGAAGACAGTCTGTGAGAGCTGGGCTTGTTCAGCCTGAAGAAGAAAAGGCTCAGGGAAGACCTAAAGGCTTGGGGAAGACCTTATAACAGTCTTCCAATACGTAAAGGGGGCTTGTAAGAAAACTGGAGAGGGACTTTTTACAAGGACACGTAGTGACAAGACAAGGGGGAATGGCTTTAAATTGAGAGACAGGAGATATATTAGACAATAGGAAGAAATTCTTCACTGTGAGGGTGGTGAGATGTTAGCACAGGTTGCCCAGAGAAATTGTGGCTGCCCCATCCCTGGAAGTGTTCAAGGCCATTCCATGGATGGGGCTTTGAGCAACCTGATCTAGTGGAAGTTGTCTGTGACCATGGCAGGGGGTCTGGAATTAGATGATTTTTAAGGTCCTTTTCAACTTTAACCATTGTGTTATTTCATGATTCTTTAATAAAAACGTGTTCATACATATGTTAGTATTGCACATTAAGTCAATATATTAGGTATCATGGTAATACATACAATTATTAGATCATGGTATTTCTTTTTTTTTTCACTCTGTATTCTAATTTTTCATTTTAAGGTCATCTGGGTCAGAAAATTGACAGCAAAGTGCTTGTTATTGTCTCTCTGTGTGACTGATGGCCCATTTTAAATATGCCAGCAGCATGATTCTATCAGCAGTGGCATAAGATGTATCAGAATATCTTAATATTTTACATGCTGGTATTTTTTTTTGCTTTGACAAAAAGCTGATATTCATTTGATTTTTAGCACAGTGCAGAGAAGAATAAGGATTTCTGAATTATGTCATGTAATTGGTATCTTTACCTTGCCTAAAATTTTGGTAAATAGTAAACTATGCAAACAAAAAACTGAACCCCCCCCATACTTCAAGTGTGTGATTTCAACTTGAAATTAAAGAACTCCCTTCCTGTGGGTTAAACAAATACAGATGATTGACCAATATTAGGCTCTTCATGTAAAAGAGAACACCCAGGAATATTGATTTAATCTTGTTTATTTTCTCATCGATTATATTGGAAAACCTTGAACATTTAAAAAACTTGACAGTCATAGACATCAGATATATAGAAAAAGTTTTCATTTTTCAGTCCATCTTAGTAAAATTTCTTAAATATCTATATTTCTAATTTTCCAGCAGTGCTGCTTTGCAGTCTAGCTGCTGTATTCCAAAATCATCTCAAATGCTTGATGTGTAAGTGCTTTCTTACATATATACGTATGAGGTATTCCATACCATAGCACATCATGCCCAGGATGCAACTGGGAGAGAGGGAGCCGGAAGGAGTGGAGCTCTGGGGGGGGGAATGGAGGAGGTATCGGTTGGTGCTCAGTCGGGGAGGGTGGAGTGAGTTATGGGTCGGTGGCTGGTGAGGTGTTGTATTCTCTTCGCATGTTGTTTGCTTTATCATTATTATTTGTAGTAGTAGTAGCAGGAGTGATTTGTGTTATACCTTAGCAACTAAACCGTTCTTATCTCAATCCGTGGGGGCCACATTCTTTGGATTCTCCTTCCTAACTCTCCGGGAGTCGGGGGAGCGAGGGGGGGAGTGAGTGAGCGAACTGTGCGGATTTGGTTTAAACCACGACACCAGAACATGATCACAGTGATACACGGGAACATCTAAGGCCTGTGATATCATCTGATTTCTATGCTCATCCATGTCACGTTTTGTTTTAATGTCACTGATAGTTCATTCCACAGTGAATAATTATTTTTCCTATAAACTAACCAAAATGAAAATAATTAAGACAGAAGCTTCCTGAATGCCACACCATTTCTATCACAGCTAAAACAAGTCCAGATCATATCAGGCCACAATAATATTATATTAATGTCTCAATGAGTTTCTCAGGAGAAATTTTGAAACTTTTGACACTTTTCAGTACACCAAATACCTGCCACTTGGTTTAAAGAGTAAATGACATCAGCTATTCCTCTTTAAGTGGAACTATATAAAAAATTTATTGAAGTTTTATTTATTTATTTAATTCTGTTTTATTCAGTCATGATATAAAATTTCTATTTCTGAATACCATTCTGGGAATTACAGCTACTAGAAGAAAACCTTCATTGGAGACTGAAAAAGAAATAGGTATTCTGACTCTTTACACTTTTGTTAATATACTGTCTAAATTTTTTTATTGTTCTGGCAAAAATAACATGTATTTAATTTCTTCCCATTTTTCAGTAGTCATGACTAATGCTGAGATCTGCATTTCTGGTACTCTATCTGAAGTTTAGCAGGTAGATCCTGCCTGTGCAGAGGAGTTTTGAATGTGTGAGACAGAACAAAGAAAACTGGAAAGCAATGTGAAAAAGTAAAAGAAAGAGACAGGAAAATGTAATTTCAGTCACTGGTGAGGAGTCAGGGAACTAGACTAGGTGATACTGTATCTTCTTTAAAAAAAAAAAATCCCCAAACTACCATGAAATTAACAATGACATTCAATAGGTCATTAAGTGAACACACTCAGTGGAATATAGACAATTTGCTATATTTCATGAAGCACTTATACTTTACCATGATTCCTGAAGACCTGGCTAGGAGGTATGGAAAATAGGGGTGGTTTCTTCTGCCTTACACCCATCTGCTGTTCACGGTGGTGACCACTAGACAAACTCTGCAGTGAGCCTGCAAGACTCTTGAAGCAGCCCTTACTAAAGAAGTAATTAAACAAGGCTTTTGGGGGAACAGCTAATATAGTCCACAGACTTCAGTGGCATCTTTCCAACATTTCTAACATTCAAACATTTTATGCAGCAGATAAATAAATAAATAAACAGATAGGCAGGCAAACAAACATCTCTGGAGACAGAAACACTGAGTAAAGAAATCACCTGGAGAAATCAAATCAGCCTACAAGAGATTACAAGTAATGACTTAAGTCATCAAAACTCGTAAGTGTTGTAAAACAGCAGAAACTTAAGAGGAGAAAAATGAAACATAAACCAGGCACAAATCTACCCAAGATTGCCTCAGGAGTTTCACAGCTTGTTGTGTAACATACTGAAAAGGTCAAAAAGGCTCCTATACTTCTGCAGTGTTAATTTTACTTCAGGCTATAGATACATATTGAGATCTGTTTAAGCATTCTTTCTCAAAAATACCAATACTCCTCTTCAAATGGCACCAGAAGGAATAGAACTGCTGAAATATCAGGAGACACAAAACAACAAATAATTGAACTTATGAAATGATTGAAACATATCTCAATATATTTGCTATGTATTGAGATTAAGCTACTTCAGAAAATATACTTTTACAATGCTTAAGGAAGGATACTTGGGCAACGGTTGTTTAGGAATATGGCAGCAATAAAACGGATCAGTCCTAAGAAGATATTAATTTGCTCTTATAAATGACAGTAGGATCTTATCTGTTTCTTGTGGCTGTTCATCACAAATTCTTAATGATATTTCTCTCACAATTCTTGTCTGGTATTTCAGCACATTGTCCTCATGTCATTAACGTCCTTTTTTCATGCAGTTGATCATTTGCTATTTCATAACACTCCAAACACACAGTAATTTAAAGTATTAAAATGTGGGTCCGTGTATGCTCAGTAAAACCTCAATTCCACAAAATTTGGCCAGATTATGAAAATGTGAAGTACAGGCTCAACTTTCTAGACATAGCAACATTGCTACTGAGCTACACCAACTCAGTTTTTCTAACAGTGGGAGCAAAAGCATAGTCTGTTCTGTGGATTTTACAATGCTGCCATGGTTCTTAACTTGTGATTGATTAAGAAGCTACCTGTCCATAAAAATCCCTTAGGCCTGCGGAGCAAGGAGCTTGACTACCAGGATCTCTGTTTTACTAAAAAAAAATGGAATTTATTTAGAAAAGATTTAAAAAAAAAGACCTGAAGATAAAAAAAAAATACATTTGTGTCTGTTGTAAGTAAACATACCACATTGAACATGATAAGTCTGATTTTGTTTACACAGAACTTAATGTGTATTCAGTGAGTGAAAACTGTGGAAGATTCCTCTCCACAGCAGAGTGCCCCACTGGCTGACCTGACCTGTTGTCTAGTGAGGCTTACTGCTTGCCAGGGGTCAGATTGAAGGTGATCTAGACTGCTGATTCTTATCCAGCCCTCAGACTATTAGCTACTGCTCGCCTTCTGTATGGGTGCTGATACTGCCATGGGAAAACTGCAGAACATCAAGCTTGACTACATGTTTCCAGAGGTGAGAGCAAAGAGCATAGGTACGCAGGTGGTTTCCACCTGGGTGGCCCTGTTGATAAGAGAAAAAAATTCCCTTAAAACTAGGAAAGATGTGGGAGGGAGGTGACAACTCATACCAGAAGAAAGCAAACATTGCTCCTATCTACGAAAAGGACAAGGAATTACTAATAAACCTTATCTCAGTCCTTGCAAAGGTGATGGATCAAATCCTCCTTGATACTATTTCCAAAGATATTAAGGACAACAAGGTAACTGAGAGTATATGGAATGAATTTATGCAGGGGAAATCTCGCCTGACCAACCTGCGATGAGATGACTGGCTTGATGATGAGAGGAAAACAGTAGTAATAGGATGTAGTTTACCTTGATTTTATCAAGCTTTTCAACTTCTCCCATAATGTTCCCACTTTCCCCCATAATATTCTCGTAGACAAGTGGACAGTGAAGTTGACTGAAAATTGGCTGATCTGCCATGCTCAAGACATCATGATCAGTAAGCATCAGGATGTTCTACAGGAGGTTGGTCAATAATGCTACTTGAGATGACTGAGAGGGCTGGCACTCTTCAGTCTGGAGAAGAATCAGGGAAATCTTGTGTGTAAATACCTTATGGAGCGTAGTAAAGAAGTGGTGCCAGGCAATGGGCTCAAATGGAAATAAAGGAAATTGCATTTAAACATAAGAAAGATTTTGTTTGCTTGCTTGGTTTTTTTTTTTGTTTTTTTTTTTTTTTTTTTTTGTGTGGGTGGTCAAATCTTGGAACAGGTTGCCCAGAGTGTGGAGTGTTCAGTCTCAGACATATTGAAAATCTTCCTGGTGCCTCCAAGCACCCTGCTGTAGTTAACGAGGTTGATCCACAGGTACCTAATTTATTTTGTGGCTCTGTGATCATTATTACTGTTGTTGCTACTCTCGTCCTTATAAAAGTGCTGTGAAATATGAGCAAGATCTTTTACTGCCCTATGGGTGTAGTAAAAGTCAATCAATGTTTAAAGCACAAACTGGTGACACTAGATCCAATAACATGACAAAAAATTATTATAATTAAATGTGAGAAGTAAACTGATAATTTAAAAAGGAACATCTGCTCAAAGCAGAGAAAGGATTGCTTTTCCCTGTATTTCTTGTGATGCATACTTCTAGGGCTAAGCTGGAGATATTCTTAAATTGTTTATTAGAACAGGAGTAAATATTTGATGTACACTATATTTGCGCTTAATATAGCTATCAACACCAAGGGCACGCAACTCTTTCTTCAGACTACAAAGCAAGTAAGCAAACTATTTTAAAACCAGATATTTCTGTCAAATTTTTAACTAATGCAGTTGCCTAAACACAAAGTTGCTGAATTGTAAAAGAATTATGAATAGTTGGAACAGTTCAGTTTATTTATTTGTTACTGTGTTGGGAATTTGGTTTTAAAAAGAAATCTACTAAGCTTAGACAGTAACAATAGAGCTGTCATTATCTCATATTTTTCCTACATTTTCTGTTAAGCCTTGTCAACCTTTTTCTGTATCAACACAGAGGCCCTTGTATCTGGTTTTAAAGATTAACAGTAGAATATATCTTAAGTATTGGACTTAGAAGAAGACTGAATTTAATAGAAAATTTGAATTTATTCCAACATTAATGCCATTTAATATGAGCTATGAGATTTGACATTAACTGAAAAGAAAAAGTAGGAATTAAATGTTTTGAATATACTTTCATTATTACAAATTTTTAGTGCCTAGATGATTAACATAAACATCAGTGTTGTGGGCAATGCAAAAATTTGGAGGTGTAGAATGGTTAAATTTTACAAGTACCAGAATTTTCTATGGCTTCCACTCTGTTAAAAGCCAGAGGATTCCTGTAGACATTCTAGTGAACAGAAATAGAGCGATGTTGCCTGTAGCGAGTAATTTCTTGTTCTTTTTAAAACAGCGTTTACCATTTTTCATGTTGCCTGTAAATGGAAAGAGTTTCTATAGAGACATGAATATTGACCATGTCTTTACTTCTAGTGATTCTGCCCTAATTTATATAAGCCAATAGTTTAGCCTGTTAAACATTTCAGGTATGAACTGTGTTGTCTCTAAAATATCAGAGCTATTTTTAAAGGATAATTCATGTTAAGTCCTTTCATGTTCACAAGAACAACTACTGATTATCTTCTGAATTATACTGTCATTTATCCTGACAATAACTATCTGCAAATTCAAATTCCAAAGCCATTGGTTTAAAATTTTAGTCTTTGAAAAATTAAACCACTTGTTCCATCACTTTCTATTGGTTATATTTGAAACATGCTGTAATTCATCAGATCTTTATTGTATTTTTTTTTCAGTGTTGAGTGGTACTAATTGCAAAAGCATCAGAAGGCCAACAAGAAAATGAATACTGAGATCAGAAACAAAATAAGCTATTTTGTTTTCTTAAAATACAATCTATTGTTACTGAATAAATTGTTCCAATTTATTTTTAATCTGCTTAATGTTTCAATAGTTTAACCAAAACTGTTTAACCAGTTATGATGATGCTAACGCACAGAGACTAAAGTATTTCTTATTACAAAGCATATCTCCTAAACATTATTGCAATTAAAAGTTGTCTCTCCTAGTATCTCTTACTTTTTATCTGTGTTACATTCACCCTTCCACTGTTCTGTGTATTTCAAGATTTTGGAAAGCATGGTTATGACAATTTGTGAGCCTCCTGATGTCTTTTTCAGGAACGCAATCATTGTCATGGGGAGCATTTCTTCTTTCTCTTTGTCTGGAGGGCCATATTAAAAGTGGTAATTATTTATTCCTTGCCATGGTGCCCACTTTGGCATATTGTTAACTACTTTTTGCACACATCTATCTTTCTCCAGTAGTCTGGAGCTGTTATTTTCAACTTTACTATACTAACTGCTTTTTAGCATATGTTAGATACTTAACATTTTTGTTGCTCCTAAAATCAGTTTTTCCCATCTCCTGACTTTCCATTGTTATCAGAAACTTACCGTGCATGAGCTATAGATAATTCTGTAGTTTGTTTTCATCTCTGGTACTATCTGGCCCATATCTTCAAGGTCTCTGCTGTCACTGCAGTCTTGTACTCCTTCTCATGCATCATGAGTGGATGAGGGAACAGCTGCAGCTTCTGGTTACCAGTGCTTTAGTAAAGTTTTTTATACTGTTTCCCATGGGCTGCTTGTGGCTTGAACAGATGCACTGTTTGTTCAGTAAAAAAAATGTCTGAATGGGAGCAAAGTATTGTTGGTGAATGGAGTTGCTGGCTGGTCACAAGGGGTGTTCCCCAGGGTGCAGTACTAGGGCCAGTCCTGTTTAATATCTTTGTCAATGATCTGGAGTTGAAGGGCACCCTTCAGTCAGTTTGCAGGCGATACAATGTTGGGTGGGAGTTTTAATCTGCTGGAGGGTAGGAAGCCTCTAGAGGGGGATCTCGACAGGTTAGATCTATGTGCTGAGGCCAACCGTATGGGGTTCAACAAGACAAAATGCTGGGTCCTGCACTTCAGTCACAACAATCCCAAGCACCGCAACAGACTTGGAGAAGAGCGGTTGGAAAGCTGCTCAGCAGAAAAGGACCTGAGGATGCTGATTAATAGCTGCTGAACATAAGCCAGCTTGTGCCCAGGTGGTGAAGAAGGGCAACAGCATCCTGGCTGTCATGGTTTGAGCATGTTTTGAGGGTGTTTTTGTTCAAGGTTTTTTCCAGCCAGGTGGAGGAGGGGAGGCCGGGAGGAAGGAGAGACAGGACACCTGACCCAGGCTAGCCAATTAGGTATTCCATACCATAGCACGAGATGCCCAGGATGCATATTGGGAAAGAGAGGGCTGGAGGGGTGGAGCTCTAGAGGAAAATGGAGGAGGGAGCACACTGTGCTCGGCCGGGCAGGGTGGAGTGAGTTATGGGTCGGTGGCTGGTGGGGTGTTGTGTTCTTTTCGCTTGTTATTGGCTGTATCATTATTATTGTGTTATGCCTTAGCTATTAAACCGTTCTTATCTCAATCCGTGGGGGCTACATTCTTTGGATTCTCCTTCCTAACTCTCCGGGAGTTGGGGGACTTGGTTTAAACCACGACACTGGCTCATATCTGAAACAGTGTGGCCAGCAGGACTGGGAAGTGATTGAAGCCACATCTCAAATACTGTGTTCAGTTTTGGGCCCCTCACTACAGGAAAGACATTGAGATACTGGAGCATGTGCAAAGAAGAGCAATGAAGCTGGTGAAAGGTCTAGAGAACAAGTCTTATGAAGACTAGATGAGGGAACTGTGTTTGCTTAGCTTGGAGAAAAGGTAGCTAAAGTGTGACCTTCTACCTGAAAGGAGATGTAGTGATGTGGGTGTTAGTCTTTTCCCAAGCAACAAGTGAGAGGAGAAGGGCGAATTGCCTCAAGTTGTATCAGGGGAAGTGTAGATTTGATATTAGAAGTTTCTTTAATTAAATGGCTATAAAGCATTGGAATAGATTGCTCAGGCATGTGGTGTAGTCAACATTCCTGGAGTTATTCAAAAGATATGTAGATTTGTCACTAAAGGATGGTTTAATGGTGAACTTGGCAATGCTAGGTTGATTGACCTTAAAGGTCTTTTCCAGCCCAAATGATTCTATGATTATATTATTCTAGGATCAGAGACAGTTAATTCTACAAAACCCTTCCCAAAATCTTTGCTCACAAAGCCAAGCCATCAGTTAGCCACTTTGTATAACACAGGTGACAATAAGACATAAACTACAATTACATAAATCTTTAAAAACCATGTCATTTATTAAAAAGTGCAGACTTGAGCCTCCTTTCAAATTTTAACTTCGACTGATTGATTTTTTCTGGCCTTGTTTAAATAACAAAAAATGAAAACATTAAAAACCCCCAACAGCCTACAGTGTAATTGCTTCACTATTTCCTATATAATGCCTGTCCAGTTATTTCTAAATTATTTTGGTTGTAGTTGAAAGGAACAACAAGCTTTTAAAAAAACTGACCTAAAACAGTTTTAATATGCCAGCCTCACTGTCTTCTATAGATATAATAAACAAAGCATGAGGTAGCATTCAACTCTGCATCAGGCTGAGTTGCAGAGAAATTTCTATTTATCTCTTCCTAAATCATTCAAGGACTTAAATGGTTATCCCTGGAACTTTAAATGAAATTAGTCTATTAATTTTCCTTATTATTTAATGTTTTCAGCTGTTCTATAGTTAATACATTTGTTTTAAAGTCTGTCAGTATCAAAGAATGTATGCTAATCTTGCATTTTAGAATACAGAATCAAGAGCAAAGGTAGGAGATAACAATGACACTGGCTAACAAGGGAAAAAATCTCTGAACCTTCAATCCAAGGGGTGTAACCTTCCTAAGTGCAAAGTTTGGAAACTAGCTTAATGGCTTGCTTCTCCAAAATGGAGATATCAGCAACTAGTACTTTTTTCCTGAGAGCAACTGTGAAAGTGTGAGTTTAAATTCTGCCCTCAGGTAAAGATGATGACCCACTATATAGCCAATAGTCATTAATCATTGGCTTACTACATCTTTACCCCAAATCTAAAATCACCTCCATAATCACACACAGGGTCATCTGTATTTACACTAGATCCTGTGTTTTCCTCTTTATACCATAAATGCACATTATACCTTTTGTTTGTTCGGTAAGCATGCCTGATTGAGTGGTTCTGCAGAGATAAGCAATGGACTCTGGATTTTTAAGATGGCCTTTGTGATAAGCAGACAAAATCAGCATTATAAATTATCTAAAAGTTAGAACTGTTGGTGTAGCTCACTAAATACGATTTTGCCAATACTAGTATTAAACCACAAGTATTTCATTGACTCCTCTTTTCAGGGACTTAGGACTTGTCTGGGCTTGCCTTGTACAGAGCAGTTTTATCCTTCTTTCAAAAGCTATCTAATGGCCAAGTGACTCTTGATTAGCTTGTCTGAGGTGACTCTCTCTGACTATCAAATATGGTAAAGTTCTGACAAACCCAGGTAGCCACTTCATAATAAGTAATAGGCTATCATGCTAACTGGAGCTGATGGAGGCATTTGTGCAACAACCATTGTACAGCGAAACTGTAGTTGGGGATGAATTAAAAGAAAGCAGGCTGTGATAAGAAAGCCTAAGCTTTCTTCTAAGCATAAGAAGAGCTCCAAGCAGATTCTGAGACTGAGGAACAAGGGTCCCCTGATAATGAGAATCACTTCTACCAAGTGAAGAACTCAAGACACTCAAGATTCTTTCTGACAACCCATTACCTCTCTGCTTGGGATGTACTATTGCCATAGACCATAAAATCCCCCAAAATATTGGAAGGATGAGCATAAATATTACAGAAAAAGGGTAGGTATGAGGAAAAAGGGTTTTTTTTCTATAACAGTTTTGAGATTGTGTCCTTTCGTATTAATTTGAACTGTGAGTGTTAGTATTACTTTAACTAGACTATGAAAAGCTGTTTCCTGTGTTTTGATTCAACTGTTAAGATTTTAATTACTCTAACAATAATTCCTGGCTTCATGTGTATATGGCTTGTTCCCTTAGCCTGCTAACTAGATCATGGTTTTCACTCTCACGCTTTGACTTAAAGTGAAAGCACCTCCTCATCCCAGCTTCATTGAATGAACTAAATACTCCCTGCAAAACTTTGGGAAACAAAGCAAGCACCGATTTGTTAGGTGCTGAGTTTTGGCATATGACTAAGAGCCAAATTTATACTCAAAGAGAGTGAAAAAATGAAACTGATTTGGTGAAATTAGTTCAAAAGGTTGAGGGTAACACACATGCTAGCAAAGCTCCAATCTCAATAAAACATACACACATGACCATATTCATAAGCAAAGTTCAGAATCTTGTTTGACAGAACATAAATGCAGGAACATGGAGGTACAGGCGTATCTATTTTGTTACAGGGTTCCTTAGAAATACTTGCAGGTAAAATACGGTTTCAACTAAGAACAAATAAACATATCTTTTATTAGTGCTTTGTAAATTTAGCAAGTTTGTAAATTGAGCAAGTCTGAATTTCATCAAATAGGGGGTATAATGCCCCCAAAATTACTGACAAAGGGGTCTGCTAGAATCTGGAAGATTATCCAATTACAACTTAAAGAAGTTTACAGCAAGGACAACTAACTAAATGTAGAAGTCTCTGAAAGCATTAGGAAAAATTAAGGAGAGAATGTGAGAGAGAGTGACACTTTCTCATGTGAGTAAAGTGAGAAGAATTACTTGGGCCCTTAAGTTTTGTGGTGGGTAGCATAAGAATACGTAGAACAGACAAATTAGAAGTGTTCTGAAACACTGCCATCTTGAGATACTTCAAAGAAGAAAAACAAACAAAAAAAAAAGCCGAGAAAAGCAGAGATTCTGCTGTCCTACATATTCAAGAAAAACATGCTAATGTTTTATATTTCTCTTCCTAATGTATGCTTTTTTATCCTTGTTAAGTTTCTGAATGCTTTTGTCAGAAAAATTAATGTAATTTTCTTTTAAAGTAATATACTATCCTGTGACATTTCTTAAGAAAAAGAGAAACACATTAGGAGATGACGCTATGCATAAACCTAGTCTTACAGACCAGACCTCATTGTCATTAACAGCAAAGCACAGAAAGTGCTGAAGCTCACTTTAATCTCTTACCATCAAATAGGTTTTGCTAGTCCCATGACCTTTTGCAGTCTGGCAGGTTAATAGTTTGATTACTTGTACTCTACCAATTCAAAAAGGTCTGCACTGACTCTTTCCATTACAGGAAATGATCATGAACATGTGTATTACTCTAGAGGAGTCATGTAAATGTCTGAAGTGGCTATAACATACCTAACATACCAAAATAAATAACACTTTGCTTAAAAAACCCTCAAATGTTAAAAAAAGTATTTATTTAAAAAAAACACACTAAAACATAAATGCAAAACAAATGTAGTCAGTTATTGGGACATTGCACACTTTCTTTTCCGTACTAATAAAAATATAGTTAAAAAAAAATTGCTTCAGGGATTTTTTTTTTCCAGGCTGTAGGCAACAGTTACATACACTTTCTTTTATAGAAAATTTGCTTCATCTTCATGTTGAAGGAAAGCTGTGGTCATGGTAGTCTGAGTATGCATGAAGGTGAAGTTATCTTTTACCCTTCTTTATCTACTATACTTCTTAACTGACATATTTTGTATCCATTTAATTACATGGATGCTTACATTTATATGAAAAATTAACTTGGAGAAAAGTATAAAACAAGCCTTTCCTTTTCACAGAACTGAATTGCAAAGAAAATTTAATATAGCAATATAAGACCTACAGCTTTTCATTAGGGAAACCAATGTGTAAGCATTTTCTCACTGACATCAGTATCTCACAGGGGGGTCAGTGTAGACAGAAAATCTTCCACTTCTAAATTACAGTATTTCCAAAATTACTCTGATCTGGAATGAAGCCAACTCATTCAGCACAAATCTTAGACTCTTGTGGAATTTCACTCCCTAGAGCAGATAAATATAATTTTAATGTATTTCAGCATCAATATAATTGCAAACTAGGAGCCATCTAGAAGACAGGTTTAAGATAAGTTTCTATTCTACTTAGTTCTTTCTGACTGAAACTCCCAAGATACTGCTGGCAGTTCAATTCCCAGTGACCTATCAGGTCCCATGTGAAACATGAGCTCCACTCCAGCTCAAAATCAGATTTTCCACAAGGCTGCCTCCCTTTTCAGTTATGACAGAAGGAAAAGTCAAAAACTTCAAAGGTGGTAGAAGCAGCATGTAACTAGACACTAAAAAAACACTTGAAAGTATTTTAAAATAAAAAACATTTTATAACAAAAAGCATTTTACGATAAAATTGCCTTAAAAAGGGCAATTTTCAACAGAGCTGTTTTAAAAGGGTGTTATGAGTAAATTCTGTCTGGAATACTTCAAGATAACAACATATAAAACTTTCTGTTATAAGGACTAGTATAGTCCTTTTATATCACCAAGCCCTGATTAAACATTTTTTGATGTTTAAACGTATTTCTTAGAGTCTACATAGTTCTTCTAAAGTAGCTTTTATGATTTAAAAACTTAATTAAAGTAATAATAGGAAAGTTCTACTGACTCAATATTAGGTTTTGCTCACACAGGTATAAAATTTGTGTTCGACTTTTCAAGTTAGTCTGTAAAGCCTCTTACAAAGACGTGGTTTAGTGAACAAGGAAATACAGTCTAGATTGTAGGTCGTAACTTGGGACATCCTTCACAGATTAGGACTGGGATTAATAATGTCTAGTGTCTAGCATTTATAAAGGTGGGTGACAGGGTGGAGTGTATGGTGGACACGAGATTGGGTGTAGCCATCAGTACCAGGACAGATGATATCACTGGGACCTCAACAGGCTGGAGAAATGAAGCAGCAGGAACCTCATGAAGTCTAACAAAAGGAAATGTAAATTTTTTTACTTGGGGAGAAAAAAACCAATATACTGCTACAGGCTGGATTCTGAACTGTTGAAAAAGCAGCTTTACAGAAAATTACCTGTGGGTGCTAGTGAACAAGTTGACCATGAGCTAGCAGTATGTTCTTGCAGCAATGACATCCAACAGTATCCTGGGCTGCATTAAGCAGAGCACTGCTATCAGGTCAAAGGATATGATCTTTTCCCTCAGCCCTGGTGAGACATACCTGGGTGCTATGTCCAGTGCTGTTAAAAGAGAGTCAGGGATATACTGGAGATAGCCTAGCAAGGGTGGGAAAGATGGCCAGGGGCTAGAGTACAAAAAATACAAGAGGCTGAAAGTGGTAGACTTGTTCAACCTGGAAAAGAGAAGGCTAAGAACAGACAGTATCACTGTCCTGATGAAAACAGGCCATCAGCAGACATTGTTAGTCACTTGCTGAGGGGGGTGGCTTGAGAAAGGACGCCTGTGGCACCGGAGTGGAGCTGGGGGAGATCAGCGTCCAGAAACCTCACCACAGAGCGACAAAAGCCACTGAGGAAGGAAGCCTCAAGTCCTTGACAGGACTTGCAAAGAGCTCAGCTACTGCGAGAAGGTGACTCACCGGGGGCGGAGACAGGAGGAGGGGCACCAGCTGTGAGTGGTTAAAAATCTACCCAGGGAGCACGGCGACCAGGAGCGCGGCGAACAGAGCAGGCAAACAGAGTGGGTCGAGGCAGTTCGCACGGGCAGGCGAGCGGGATGGTGAGCACTCGCCGTACGACCAGGGTCCGGTCTGGGAGCTCTGCCCTGGCTGCCCCGGTGGTGGCCAGCGTAGGCACCCAGACAGAGCCGGTAAGTGGGGAGGCTACAGTGCAGAGCTTGGAGTGTAGAGTGTGCCTGCACTGGTCTTGTGAGGGAAAGGTGCAGAATGGGCAGGGTTGCTCTCGCTGCTCCCTGATGGAGGTCCTCCTCCAGCAGGTGGCTGAGCTACGGGATGCTGTCAGTAAGCTACAAGATGTAAGGAAAGCTGAGAGGAAGCAGGACTGCTTGCTCCAGGACCAAACAGACAGGGGCCTCAAGATTCCCCTCTAACTCATGGAGGAGAGAAGGAGGCTGTTGATCAGGGAAGCTGGGAATTAGTAACAAAAAAAAACAACAAAAGGAGGAAGAGAGCAATTAGAAGCAAGGGGCTTCCTCCTAAATCTGCTATACCCACCCAGAACTGCTTTGCTGTCCTGCAGGGGGCTGATGAGGAAAGGCACTTGCATCAGAAACAGTCGGCTGGTGCACTGGTACAGAAGATCTCTACTGGTGCCGCCAGGAAAAAGCGGCGGGTTATAGTAGTAGGGGACTCTGCCTTGAAAGGGACAGAAGCGCTCATCTGTCGGCCTGACCCGGTAGCAAGGGAGGTGTGTTGCCTACCTGGGGCACGGATCAGGGATGTTGCGGAGAGGCTGCCTGCTCTACTAAGTCCCACAGACTATTACCCGCTTCTAGTGATACATGTGGGTGCTAGAGATATAGATAGTAGTAGCCTGAGGAGTATAAAGAAGGACTACAGAGCTCTGGGAGAGGTGGTCAGGGGTTCTGGAGCTCAGATAGTCTTTTTGACAATTCTCCAAGACACAGTGGAGGACCTTCCAAAGGCAAGGAGGATTGGACAGGTTAATAAAAGGTTAAAAGGGTGTTGTCATAGTCAAGGGTTTGGGTGTCTTGGACATGGGGCCCACATTTGTAGGCCAGGCCTACAGGGGGCTGGTGGAACTGCTCTGATAATGAAAGGGAAGAGTGGCTTTGCTGGGAGGCTTGCCAGACTTGTCAAGGATGCTTTAAGCTAGTTGTGTTAGGGGAGAGGAGCATCATTCCATCCCAACACACCCAGTCAGTTGCCAGCACCTATAATAAATACTCTGAGCAATATAGTAATATTCTACCCCTCCAGCCACTGAGCTGGCTTCATTTGGAGCTCGGATCAGATGCCTCTATACAAATGCCCGTAGCATGGGGAATAAACAAGAGGAATTAGAGATGTGGGCACATCTACGGGGCTATGATATAATAGGCATCACCGAAACATGGTGGGATGGCTCCTTTGACTGGAGTGTTGGAATGGAGGGTTATAGGCTTTTTAGAAAAGACAGGCCCAGTAGGAGGGGAGGGGGAGTTGCCCTTTATGTTAGGGATAGGCTAGAGAATATGGAACTCTGTCTGCGGACAGGTGATTAGTTAACAGAAAGTTTGTGGGTCAGGATTAAGGGGAAATTGGTGACAGGTCACATTACTGTGGGGATATGTTACAGACCGCCTGATCAAGAGGAACCTGTGGATGAAGAACTCTACAGACAAATAGGAAAAGCCTCATGCTCACAGGCCCTTGTTCTCATGGGGGACTTCAACCACCCTGACATCTGCTGGGGCGACGGTACAGCCCGGCACAAGCAATCCAGGAGGTTTCTCGATTGTGTGGAAGACAACTTCCTTCTGCAAGCAATAATGGAGCCGACAAGGAGAGGTGCCCTGCTTGACCTCATGCTCACTAACAGGGAAGGGCTCGTTGGAAATGTGACTCTCCAGAGAAGCCTTGGAAGCAGTGATCATGACATGGTCGAATTTGAGGTACTCAAGACAATGAGAAGAGCATGCATTAAGCTCACTGCCCTGGACTTCAAGAGAGCAGACTCTGGGCTCTTCAGGAACCTGCTTAGCAAGGTTCCATCGGATATAGCCCTAGAGGACAAGGGGGCCCAAGACTCTCGGTTAATAATCAAGGATCACCTGCTACAGGCTCAGGAGTGTTGCATCCCGACCAGAAGGAAGTGCAGCAGGAGGGCCAGGAGACCTCCTAGGATGGATAAAGAGCTGCTGAGAAAAATTCACAAGAAAAAAGAGGCTTATAAAAGGTGGAAGCAAGGACAGGTGGCCTGGGATGAATACAGGGATGTTGTCAGTGTAGTTAGGGACCAAGTTAGGAAAGCTAAGGCCCAATTGGAGCTAAACTTGGCAAGGGCTGTTAAAGATAATAGGAAGGGATTTTATAGGTATGTAGCGGCTAGAAGACAGACTAAGAACAATGTAGACCCCCTCCGGAAACTTTCAGGAGAGCTTGCTACACAGGACTTGGAGAAGGCTGAGGTTCTGAATGGCTTCTTTGCCTCGGTCTTCACTGGAAAAGGCTCTGACTGCAGCACCCGAGTCTTGGAAAGCGGAAGCAGGGACTGTGAAAACTTAGACCTTGGGCCCATTGTACATGAAGAACTGGCTCGAGACCATCTTAAGAACCTGAACGTACACAAGTCCATGGGACCTGATGAAATCCATCGGCGGGTCCTGAAGGAGCTGGCAAATGAAGTTGCAAAGCCACTGGCCATCATATTTGAAAAATCATGGCAGACAGGTGAAGTTCCTGACGACTGGAAAAAGGGAAATATAACCCCCATTTTCAAGAAGGGGCAAAGGGATGACCCGGGGAATAACAGACCAGTCAGTCTCACCTCTGTGCCTGGCAAAATCTGGGAGCAGATTCTCTTGGAAGGCATGCTAGGGCACATGAAAAAGAGAAATGTGTTTGGTGACAGCCAGCATGGCTTTACTAGGGGAAAATCCTGCCTGACCAATTTGGTGGCCTTCTATGACAAGGCTACAAAAGTGATGGACAGGGTTGGAGCAGTTGACATCATCCACCTGGACTTGTGCAAAGCATTTGACACTGTGCCACATGACATCCTTGTCTCTAAATTGGAGTGTCATCAATTTGATAGAATTGATGACACTCAGTGGATAAAGAACTGGCTGGATGGCTGCACACAAACAGCTGTGGTCAATGGCTCAATGTCTAGCTGGAGACCAATAACAAGTGGTGTCCCTCAGGGGTCAGTGTTGAAACCAGTCTTGTTCAATATCTTTGTCTGTGACAGGGACAGTGGGATTGAGTGCGCCCTCGGCAAGTTTGGCGATGACACCAAGGTGTGTGGTTCTGTTGATACGCTAGAGGGAAGGAATGCCATTCAGAGGTACCTTGACACACTTGTGAGGTGGGCTGATGCCAGCCTCATGAAGTTTAACCATGCCAAGTGCAAGGTCTTACACCTGGGTCAGAGCAATCCCAGGCACAGCTACAGGTTGGGCAAAAAGGAAATTCATGGTAGTCCTGCAGAGAAGGACTTGGGGGTGTTAGTCAATGAGAAAATGAACATGAGCCAGCAGTGTGCACTCATAGCCCAGAAAGCCAACCATATCCTGGGCTGCATCAAGAGGAGCGTGACCAGCAGGTCAAAGGAGGTGATCCTGCCCCTCTACTCTGCTCTCGTGAGACCTTACTTGGAGTATTGCGTTCAGTTCTGGTGTCCTCAACATAAAAAGGACATGGTGCTGTTAGGACATGTGCAGAGGAGGACCACAAGGATGATCAGGGGACTGGAGCACCTCCCATATGAAGACAGGCTGAGAAAGTTGGGGCTGTTCAGCCTGGAGAAGAGAAGGCTGCGTGGAGACCTCATCACAGCCTTCCAGTATCTGAAGGGGGCCTACGGGGGTTCTTGGGAGGCACTATTCATTAGGGACTGTAGTGACAGGATGAGGGGTAATGGGTTGAAACTTAAACAGCAGAGGTTTAGTCTGGATATAAGGAAGAAATCCTTTACTGTTAGTGTGGTGAGGTACTGGAATGGGTTGCCCAAGGAAGTAGTGAATGCTCCATCCCTGTCAGTGTTCAAGACCAGGTTGGATGAAGCCTTGGGTGATATGGTTTAGTGTGAGGTGTCCCTGGCCATGGCAGGGGGGTTGGAACTAGATGATCTTGAGGTCCTTTCCAATCCTAACTATTCTATGATTCTATGAAATATGAGCCATGCTTTTTGGAGGTGCACAACAACAGGAGAGAGATAACATGCATAAGTTGAAATGTGGGAAAATTCTATTAGGTATTAGGATTTTTTTTACTTTTAAAAGGTAGTCCTGTGTTCATTCACTAGATGGTATGAATATGTGTAGATCCAGCCTATGATGAGTAGTTTCCTTTCTTTGCTTTGCCTGGAGTCAATATCAGTTGTCTTTAGTGCAATGGTACGTATTGCATTGCCCCTTTTCCAATGCCAGCAAAACATAGTCATACAGTAAAAGTCATATTGCTTATTTTTTTAACATGTCGTACCATCAATGTAGGGAATAACGTATCTACAACAATAAGGAATAAATAAATAAGTTTATTATTTATGAATAAAATACAGTGACAATATAATTTTTCAAGCAATCTCTCCTAGCTTCTAGGGAGCCTAGGTACCAGAAATACCTTAGAATTTATTTTTTCAGATCTGATTATAGCTATACTGATTACAGTTGCATGTGTGCATGATCCACTCATATAAGTTGGATTCAGCTGCAATAAAACCTTATACAGTTGTGAGAAACTGCTAAATAATGATTTATCTGAGGGTATTTATTTAAATTCTGACTGAAGAAAATTGTATCATAAGGTAAATATGTGTATTATAGCTGTTTGTTGCTGTATAATGAAACTTACAAAGAGGTAGTTATGAAAGTAAATACATTTCCATTACATTTGACTGCCTGATCAAGAGGAACCTGTGGATGAAGCACTCTACAGACAGATACGAACAGCCTCATGCTCACAGGCCCTTGTTCTCACGAGGGACTTTAACCACCCTTGTATCTGTTGGAGCAACAGAATGGCCTGGCACAAGAAAGCCAGGAGGTTCCTTTGTTGTGTGGAAGACAACATCCTTCTGCAAGTAACAGAGGAGCCGACAAGGAGAGGTGCCCTGCTTGACCTCATGCTCACCAACAGGGAAGGGCTCGTTGGAAATGTGAAGCTCCAGGGCAGCCTTGGATGCAGCGATCATGAGATGGTCGAATTCAAGATCCTCAGGAGAGTGAGAAGAGTGTGCAGCAAGCTCACTGACCTGGACTTCAAGAGAGCAGACTTCAGCCTCTTCAGGAACCTGCTTAGTAACGTTCCATGTTAGCCCTAGAGGGTAGGGGGGCCCAAGATTCTTGGTTGATATTCAAGGATCACCTGCTACAAGCTCAGGAGTGTTGCACCTCAACTAGAAGTAAGGGCAGCAGGATGGCCAGGAGACCTGCTTGGATAGATAAGGAGCTGCTGAGAAAAATTCTCAGGAAAAAAGAGGTTTATAAAAGGTGGAAGCAAGGACAGGTGGCCTGGGATGAATACAGGGATGTTGTCTGGGAATCTAGGGACCAGGTTAGGAAAGCTAAGGCCCAGTTAGAGCTAAACTTGGCTAGGGATGTTAAGGATAATAGGAAGGGATTCTGTAGGTATGTAGCAAATAAAAAACAGACTAGGGACAACGTAGGCCCTCTCTGGAAGCTATCAGGAGAACTGACTACCCTGGATTTGGAGAAGGCTGAATGACTTCTTTGCCTCGGTCTTCACTGGCAAAGGCTCTGGCCACACCACCCAGGTCTTGGAAGGCAGAACTGAATGTACACAGGTCCACGGGACCTGATGAAATCTATTAATGGGTCCTGAAGGAAATGGCAAATGAAGTTGCTAAGTCACGGTCCATCATATTTGAAAAATGGTGCAGTCATGTGAAATTTCTGATGACTAGAAAAAGGGAAATATAACCCCCATTTTCAAGAAGGGGAAAATGGATGATGCTGGGAATTACAAACCAGTCAGTCTCACCTCTGTGCATGGAAAATCTTTGAGCAGATTCTCCTGGAAGGCATGCTAAGGCACATGAAAACAACAAAGTCCTTGGTGACAGCCAGCATAGCTTCACTAAGGGGAAAACCTGCCTGACCAATTTGGTGGCCTTCTATAATGGGGCTATGGATCTGATGGACAGGGGTGGAGCACCTGATGTCATATACCTGGACTTGTGCAGAGTTTGACATTTCCCCTTACAACATCTTTGTCTCTAAATCGGAGAGACATCAGTTTGGAAGGTGGACCACTTGGTGGATAAAGAACTGGCTGCATGGCTGCACGCAAAGAACTGTGATCAATGATTCAATGTCTGGCTGGAGACCAATAACGAGTGGTGTCCCTCAAGAACCGTTGTTGGGAACAGTCTTGTTCAACATCTTTGTTGGTGACATGGACAGTGGGATTGAGTGCACCCTCAGCAAGTTTGCCAATAACAACAGGCTGTGTGGTTTGGTTGATAGGCTGGAGGGAAGGAATGCCATCCAGAGGGACCTTGACAGGCTTGTGAGGTGGGCTGATGGCAACCTCATGAAGTTTAACCATGCCAAGTGAAAGGTCCTACACCTGGGTGGGAGCAATCCCTGGCACAGCTACAGGTAGGACAAAGAAGAAATTCAGTGCAGCCCTATGGTGAAGGTCTTGGTGGTGTTTGTCGATGAGAAAATGAACATGAGCCAGCTTCAGTGGGCTGCATCAAGAGAAGCGTGACCAACAGGTCAAAGGAGGTGATCCTGGCCCTCTACTCTGCTCTCGTGAGACCTCACCTGGAGTATTGTGTGCAGTTCTGGTGTCCTCAACATAAAAAGGACATGCAACTGTTAGAACAAGTCCAGAGGATGGCCACGAGGATGATCGGGGGGACTGGAGCACCTCCCATATGAAGACAGGCTGAGAAAGTTGAGGCTGTTCAGCCTGGAGAAGAGAAGGCTGTGTGTTGACCTCTTAGCAGCCTTCCAGTATCTGAAGAGGGCCTACAGGGATGCTGGTGAGGGACTATTCATTAGGGACTGTAGTGATAGGACAAGGGGTAACAGGTTAAAACTTAAACAGCAGAGGTTTAGATTGGATATAAGGAAGAAATTCTTTACTGTTATGGTGGTGAGGCACTGGAATGGGTTGCCCAAGGAAGTAGTGAAAGCTCCATCCCTGGCAGTGTTCAAAGCCAGGTTGGATGAAGCCTTGGGTAATATGGTTTAGTGTGAGGTGTCCCAGCCTATGGCAGGGTGGTTGGAACTAGACAATCTTAAGGTCCTTTCCAACCCTAACTATTCTTTGATTCTATTTTATGATTCTATAGTCTTCATTGATTTTTCATGACAAAAGAATTATTTCCTCCCTCCTCCTCCCCAATATAATTGAAAGTGAAAATCTTAAGAAACTTTACAAGAATGTGAGAAAAATAGAATAAATTTGAATACTGAATATTTACTGAGCCACATATGAGAGGAGGAAGATACTTGTTTTCCTTGTTAGTCTCAGGAAAGTTTCAATATTCATCCAACTATGCAAATAATGGAACTAGGCATAACTTAGATAATTAATATCAGAAGACCCAAAGGCCTTCAGGATGTTGGACAACTCACAAAATAAGCACACTTTCACTTGGAATAATGAACTCCCAATCAGATGTTTTAGAATCAATTTTTCCAGTGAATGGCATTCTAAGATTTAAAGCAATTCTACAGACAGAGAGAATACATTCTTTTCTTATAAAAGTTTTTAAATAAAACATTTAGAAAATTTAAAATATTTCTTATAAATTTATTTAAAGGTGTAATGTCTCAACTGTAAATATATAGATATAGTTTTGCTAGTAAAAATATAGATCATTGTAAATTAAACAAAAAGTCATTAAATAATCAATTTGTGAACTACACAGGAAAATAGAAAACCAAACTACGATTATGCTGAATAGATGAGTCAAAACCAGCAATATTTTAAAAAGTTTGAAAAACAATAGATATGCAACATTCATAATGCCAGGTTGATTTGAGATCAAATGTCCAAAGAATGGTAAAGAAAATAAAAACTTACTACGGAGAATGAGAAGATAAAGCTTAAATTAAACAAATATGTCAGGATAATACAGTTAAATAATAAGCTACAACTAGACTGCATAATAAAAAATAATAAAAATGAATCTTAGCTCATGCAACACGAAAGACCTGACAGGTGAAGAACGGTCACAAGCAAAACAAAGAGAAGATGCAGGAAATGCAAAACACATGCCAGCAGGGAAGATTCACAAGAATAAGAAATAGACCTGTCATGACACTTGAGGTCTATTAGACTACAGCTGCCTACAAGAGAATAGTTGCTGTTGTTAATAAAATAGCAACAATAAAACAATTTCAATTGTTAAGAGGTATAAAATATATGCTTGTAAAGTAACTTGTGTGTTGTGTTTATTCTATTTAAAAACAGACCTGTGTTCTGAAAAAAAAAACCCCTAACATCAAAATGGATTGTCAAAAGAAAACCAGGAATCCAGGGAGGGAAATACAATGTTACCTACTGCTGTGGATAAACAAATCCTGGGGAAGTATGAAGTAGAGCTGTGGTAAAATAAAGTTATTTGGCCACAATGGTAATGGAGAATGTTGAAAATAAAATTAAACAAACAAGAAAAAAAAAGCACAATTTTTTTATGCTATACAAGATCAGGTGTCATTTAAGGATCAGTATTTGAAGGCATAATAATATGAAAGGAGAAAATCAGACACGGGCTAATAAAGTCACCATCACCAATGGCAGAAAAAAAATGAGGTCACTGTTAAAGACAGTTGCAACCATTTTTTTTTGACTGTGAAAGTAAAAATTCTTGACTCAGGTAATCTTTTCTCACCCTTTTACCACAAAGCTGTCCGTTCTTTTTTCTAACAAGTCATTTGCAACTTCAGTGTTCTATTTTTCACTTCCATCCTCAAACAAGTCTGCCTTTTTGTCAGATCTATCCCTTTCACATGCAGTTCAAGCACTCATCAGAGTCCCAGTTCTTCTGGAACATCTGATAAAAAACCCACAATATTTTACATCTGCCATGATGCCCAACAGAGAAAGGATTTTGTCCCCAAGGTCATCTGGGAAGTTTTTAGAATTTTAGTTATTAGGGATACTTATTCCTGTCCAAGCAGGTGCTGCATTTCTCTTACTGTTCATTCAGATGCTGATTTGCCCTTGGTGACACTTTTGAAGCCCAAAATGAGACACTCCATTTTAAGTTTTGGTGTGTGACAAGAAATAAGAATCTTGTAATAACACCCAAAGAGGCATTATGCTGAACATTCAGGTGCTGACACTTAGCAAACAGAAAATTCTCATGAAAAAGGTTTGACTGAAACCACTTGTTTCCCTGTGAGAAACTGTAAGAAAGACTGTTTACATGGAATCTGCAACCAGAAAGACCGATTCTGGCTGTCAAAGCTTCAGTCCTATTTTTCACAACGACAAACAGGAGACACTTTAATTTCACAGTGATGATTATCCCTCAATGCTCATGTGTGTATCCCATCAGGGCCCATGGACTTATGTATATGTTTTGCTTAAGTGTTCTCTGCATGATTACATCCCTGGCCAGATTCAGCTCCATTTTGACTTTAGCTTCCTTAACTTCATCCCTTCATGCTAAGACAATGTTTCTGTGTTCCTCCCAGGTTACCACTCCCTGTTTGCTTCCTATTTCTGTATGCTTCCTTTTGCTGTTTGAGTTTGCTGAGGAATTTGTGGTGTTCTTCTGCACAGGCTGCCTGATATTTTTGCCTGACTTCATATTTGTTAAAATTGTTAGATATTGTTAAGCATCAGTTGATATAAGCATGCAAGCTGCAAGTGTGTTTTGGACTTTATTATTTCTGGACAATATTTTGTTTATCTGGAACAGTCAAATTTTGTTTATTTATTTATTTTTAAGTTTTAATTTGAGAGTTGTTTGGGTTTTTTTTAATAAGATTTTTCTGGCATTGGGAGAAAACTGGTCTTATTAGTTTAGTCACACTTTCTTCAGGTGGTTAAAATAGGTCTCTTCACAGAACTAGAACCATGAAAATCCTACAGTGGTAGGTTTTTAAGTTAAGACACTATGGAGAAACATAGAAATTTAAAAGCAGTTGAATGAGCTAATACAGTTGAGGAAGTCTTTGTACATGATTCATCTGTTTTATTACTGGGTATTACGGAATTAAATAAGAGTTTGTGCTAGGTATTCAATGACTCAGAGTCCTGCCTATATTAGAGGCTATTGTGTTGTGCATTGTCACACAAAGGAAAACCAGCAGTGAGCCTGCAGGCGCTTTTTAAACATGTTTGTTCAGCATGAAAGAGCTGATATAAAATGCAATAGTTACAGTTCTGCTTGTATATGTTTGTCTTTGGCAAAGACTGTATCCAATTATAACCTTGCTCTGATGTTAATCTTCAGACAAGGCATGAAAATTTGTAACTGCAGCAGTATCAGTGACAGAATGAGTAGTTTAACCTTTGTACATGAATGATCCTTTACGCCCCCATCTCAGAACAACTTTAATCCTCTTGCTGATACGTTTAAATAGC
Organism: Melopsittacus undulatus; assembly: GCF_012275295.1. Classification (NCBI taxonomy): domain Eukaryota; kingdom Metazoa; phylum Chordata; class Aves; order Psittaciformes; family Psittaculidae; genus Melopsittacus; species Melopsittacus undulatus. Next base: position 17,136,346 of record NC_047527.1, read on the forward strand.
AGTCATACTGTAAAAGTGATACAGAAGAGCTTGCTGCAGCATCTCTACTGAAAAAAAAAAAGTCAGGAGTTTTCACTGCTATCTTTTGAAGACATGGAGTTACTTGGAGGCTTGGAAGAGACAGATTTGCTTTTCTGTCTCATATACCAATAAGGCTTGTGAAAAAATGTTCTCACAATTTAGCAAATATTTCTCCAATTTTCCCCCCTCTCATACCCACATTGTGCTTACCTCTCTTCTACGGAGAAAAGAAATGCTACAATATGAAAAATATTAATATTTTTAAAGACAATGCTCTACTTACTGCTAGAATTCTCCAGCCAATTTCCTTGGAAATCTTTGGCAGGGAAAATGAATAGTTAGAATCAAATTTCAAAATGAATAGACAAAAGAGATTATTGTCTCAAAGTTTTAACTATATATGCATTGCACTGATTTTGATCAGAACACAAATCTGAAGTGTTATGACCACCTTTGATTTTAAAATGTATATCATAATGACATAAGTTAGTATTTTTCAGAATAGGTGCTCTTGCCTGGACTGCATCTTAGAGTCAACAGTAAAGGATGACATCACCTAGACTAAGATATATATATATATTAGCTGGTAGGGTACTCTACTGGAAAGCAGAAGAGGCTCATTAGAATCTCCTCAGGCAGAGGAGAGAATTTAATGCAAAGTCCTTTGCAACTAGGTAAAAATGTTTAAGATAAGCTCCTTTTCTTTCTTAGTTTTTGGAAACCATAAAGTCATATCTCTTGTTTTGAAGGATGGGACAGTTCCTAAAGTTTTTGTTGGGAAGATCCTAAGCATAACTACATGATTGGATGCCTGTGGCTATTTTCCAATGCAGGAGAGTCATTCTGGGTGAAGGACATGGCTGTGCATCCCGCTGCAGATGTTAGTTCATATTTTCTTCTAGCCCTGCTAGGACTAGAGTGGTAACTACTACAGACCCATCTCCTCAGAGTGGGTGGAGACCAAATTGAGAGCAGTCCTGAGCAGATGGACTAAGGGGTATTGGTTGATGAGAAGTTCAATATGAGCTGGCTTCAGTGTGCACTCGCAGTCCAGAAAGCCAGTGTTATTCTGGGCTACATCAAAAGGAGCATAACCAGTAGCTTGAGAGAGGTGATTCTCCCCTTTACTCTGCTCTCATAAGGCCTCACCTAGAGCTCTGGGGCTCCCAACACAAGAGGGACATGGACCTGCTTTGTGAGTCCAGAGGAGGTCCATGAAGAAGATGAGAGGACTGGAGCACCTTTCCTGTGAAGACAGGATGAGAGAGTTGGGCTTGTTCAGCCTCCAGAAAAGAATGCTCTGGGAAGACTTACAGCAACCTTCTAGTACCTTGATCACTTTTAAAAGTGTTCAAGGACAAGTTGGATGGGACTTTGGACAACATGGCCCAGAGGAAGCGCATGGGGGTTGGAACTAGGTGATCGTCAAAATCCCTTTCAAACCAAACCATCCTATGATTCTTTGAAAAGAATACAGAAAAAAAAATATTTGTTTTTTTTTCTTTAAATTTGCATCTCTATCCATCATTCTAATGCATTTTGTTATAATATGTTTAAGTGAATTTACATTGTTGTGAAAATGGCTTGGGTTATGGAAGTAACATTCTTCTGTCTGGTCCTTTCAAATTCACTTTGATTTTCCATGTTCTGCCACTCTTTCTTTTCTGAATACTCTATTGAGCTTTTTATTACAAACTGATCTTGATCTATCCTTCCACTCCTTTACAGTTTGTCAATTCTTGTTCCTAGATCTGGTCAAACAGTGATATACCCGATGAATCTCAAAAGTAAGAAATGCTGTTTATGTAATATTATCTTTTATTACTTTGTGGAGAATTGTAATAGACCTTTAAAATTCTAGGAACTGATAATAAATTGAGAATGAATGTATGGAAGATTATCGGAAGGATTAACAGTTTATAATAATGGCATATACCAATGTCAAGTAGACTAATGACCTCAAATTTATCTGCAGCTGCTCAGGATACACAAGCTGAGAAAAAGACTGCAGTTGCTGAGACAAGATGGAAATACTAAACACTGCCATGTACTGAAGATTACAAAAAAGGTACATCTAAAACCACCATATTATCATAAATTTAATAAGAACCAAAGAGAAGTTGCAAGATCTTGATAGATGCCATCATCTGTCCTTCATTTCATTGCAAGGATATCTCTGCAGATCACTAGAATGCATATATCACAGGGCCTGAAGGTCAGAAAGATCACTTGGCTATATGTACCTTAGAGTCTGAATACTGAACAAACTGCTTAGGAATATGCTTCTTGGTGCTTATGAGTATGTAAGAATGAGAGTGTGAGCAAGTGAAATAAAATAAATAAAAAAACCCTATAATGCTTCAGCGTTATTTTCTAAAACTTACACAGTCTTAGCCACTATTAAAATTAAAGGCTCATCTGATGATTCAGGTTGGAAGGGAGCTCAAGGCATTTCTAGGTAACCCTCCTGCTCAAGAAAGAATCAGACATAAGGTCAGACCAGGCTCCTGAAGCTGTTCATTCAACTCTTAATCACCTACAAGGATGGAAACTGCACAGTATCTCTGAGCGGCCTGTTCCAAAGCTTGAATGTCTTCATGGTGAAGAAGGTTCTCTTTATATCCAGTTTGAAGTCTGTTTCAGTTTATGCTCATTAGCTTAATCTATTCATGTGGATCAAAGGAGTGAGAATCAATACCCTTGGTAGCTTGGAGGTAGAAAGCACAGGGCCTTAGTTTAGGACAATAATTTCCTCTCTGATTTTATAGTCTTTTGAACAGGTTTATTTCTCAGTAAACAAATTTATTATGTTTCATAACTGCACCAATTTGTAATTTACCCTAGTGAAATAATGTATATAATGTCTACTTGACTTTTTAGAGTCCATGTTCAGACACCATTGTACAAACTCAGCATTGAAAAAAAAAATATTGTTTCACTTTCCCTTAATATACTGCTTAACAAAAAGTCTGCTCTCTAAAGTATCTGGTTTTAGAATACAAGGTCAAGCTAAAAGTGTACAGCAAATATCAAAGTATCTACATATTCCAATTTAATTAGCAGCTCTTAGATATGAGTTCTTTAAGGAATTCAGTCATCTATATTGTTGAAATAGTCATACTGATCAGACCAGTCCATGGCACAGTTTTCAACCATGCTAATATTTGAGAGTTACAGTACAAAAGAGAATGTCTAGTAGGATTTTGAGTATGTCCAATGTATTGGAGGGTAAAAGAGTTACACAGCATGAATATGGGCAATTTTGTGCCATACATTTCAGTGCTAGAGGATCATCCAGGCACGTTTAATTTATGCAGCTTGTGGGTCTAGTAATTTGCAATCTGCTTTTGCTAAAAAAAATGTTCCAGACAACAAACATACTGAAGTGAAAGACTGACATCATGGGAGAAAGCATGTGTTCATAACCATAGTTCATTTTACTTTGATGCTAAGAGAAATTAGCATTTTCCTTTGCTCTAGGTACTAAAGTGGAAGAGTCTTCTCTACTCGAAGACCTCCCTTTATTGAATTAGATTCATAGAATAGTTAGGGTTGGAAAGGACCTTAAGACCATCTAATTCCAACCCCCTTGCCATGGGCAGGGACACCTCACACTAAACCATGCCACCCAAGCCTCTGTCCAGCCTTGAACACAGCCAGGGATGGAGCATTCAAAACTTCTCTGGCCAATCCATTCCAGTGCCTCACCACTGTAACAGTAAAGAATTTCTTCCTTATATCCATCTAAATTTCCCCTGTTTGAGTCTTAACTCATTACCCTTTGTCCTGCTTCTTCTCAGCTTCCCTGACACCTTGCAGCCTATTAATAACATCCCGCAGCTCAGCCACCTGCTGCAGGAGGACCTGCACCAGGGAACACCGGGTGCAGCCCTGCCCATCCTGCACCTTTCCCTCACCAGACCAGTGCAGGCACCCTCTACACTCTGAGCTCTGCACCGTAGCCTCCTCTCTCATTGGCTCTGTCTGGGTGCTTACGCTGGCTACCACTGGGGCAGCCAAAACAGAACTCCCAGACCGAGCTCTGCTCATAAGGAGAGGGCCCCCCATCCCACTCGCCTGCCCGCACAAATTACTCGCTCCACCCCCGATCGTTCGGCCTCCCTGGAGCATGTTTTTAACCATTCAGGGCTGGGGCTTCTCCTCCTGGCTCCGCCCCCTGTGAGTCAGGTGCTCCCGTGAGCTGAGCTGTTGGCTCCTGCGCAAGTCCTGTCGAGGATTTGAGGCTCCTTCGGTGGCTCTTGCTGCTCCGAGTTGAGCAGCTCCTGGAAGCTGAGCAGCTCCTGGAAGCTGAGCAGCTCCTGGAAGCTGAGCAGCTCCTGGAAGCTGAGCTTCCCCCGGCTCAGGTGTTGAATGTGTCTTCTCTCGAGCTACTTGCCTCAGCAATTCAGAATTCATTGTCATAGTCTCTCTCTCTCTTTTTTTTTCTGAATTAATTATTATTATTTCATTATCCATATTTTTATCAAAAAGCTGCTTTAGCTTTTGCTTATCTTAATCTGATGCAATGCTGCACATTTGCATATCTGTTACCTTTGAATGTATTGTCTCCTAAGTGAACTTCTAGTTTTAGAAACTGAAATAAGTTTTGATTTATTATGGGCCTTCAAATCAGCTTTGAATAACAGAATGGGGAAGGAGAAGGGATGGATAAAAATTCCTTGGGCATAGGTAGAAAATGTGCAGTCTTATGTACTGCTATCCAGTATTTCCTTGTATTACTTTCATTATAATGTTCTGATTTACTAACACCAAAGAATTTTTTTGCCAACATGCTATACTTTAATTTTATGTTGTTTTCTGTCAGAATTATCTATTTTTTCTCTACCTGTCTGCTTATCTCACTCCTCAAGTCTCCAGCACCTCAGACTCTGGCACTTGGCTTGGATCCTGAAACACCTAGGCTCAAACTTCTACAATCCTTAGTTTTTCAGAAGGCTTTTACTCTTCTTTCTGTCACACTATGTCTAATATGCATGACATTAGCATAGAACTAGGCAGCAGGTACAGAAAAAGCAGATAAAGGCTATTCATTTACTATTTTAATCATAGCCTTCTGGGATATAAATGGGGGTAAATCCAGCACAGCATTCCTTAGCATGTTTTTAAAGCTCTTTAGTAGCTAAAATGAGACTGAAAAAAGTGGACTTGTGGTTTGAATATTGTCAGGAAAGTGATATGGGTATTGATAGGAGGAATGAAGGAAGACTTTGTAACTTACTGTCTTTTCCCTTTAGTTTATATCAGAGCTAATTTCCTTTCATGGTTGGATGCTTAGCAGAGAAGTTTGGGGCCTGAGCATTTTCCCAGGCATTTCTGAAGTGTGATGAGCTTTGATTAGCCTGACTAACCAGCCTTAGAGGAGAGCAAATTTCAATTAGTCCCCAAGTTATCTAAGCCCTTTTTGCAATGAGGTGTACATACCTGAGATGCCTGTTAGCACACATTGCACTCAAAACTTGTAACTTCACACTGTATCAGTAGGGCTGCCTGCAGTTGTGTCAGTGTCAAGACACTTAAAACATCAGGCAAGGTATATAGAACAACCAACCCCCTGATTATTAAATATTAAAAGAAACATTTTTTAGCTGCATTGTCTTATTCATTTTATCAGAGGTTCCATCTTTTTAGCTGCTAGAAATAGATTAAGGTTGAAAGAGTGATAACTCTTGGTCCACTCTGCTTGAGATTCTTCTCTGCCTCCAAAAACCACTGGGGCATAAAGTGGACCCAGAATATCTGTGAAAAAGGGGCTTTATTACTTTAATTATGTTATGTTTCTTATTTTGTTGAAGCTTGCTAGAGCAGTTGTGGATGCCCCATCCCTGGAAGTGTTCAAGAACAGATTGGGTGCGGCTTTGAGAAACATGGTGTAGTGGGATGTGTCCCTGCCCATGGGAGGAGCAGTTGGAGCTAGATGACTTACAAGGTTCCTTCCAACTCAAACCACACTATGATTCTACAATTATTGTGCTTATTTTGTTCAGCCAAATACAATAGAAATACAATTGAAATTGCCGCGGCCAGGTGGAGGGGAGAAAACACCGATACGATGTAGGTTCACAAAATGCTCCATTTATTGATTACAAGGCTGCTCTTAATATACTGTCTTACACGCGATCACGCATTACTTGATTGGCTGCTTCACTTTGCCCACAAGGGGTACACGCTCCACTTTACCTCTCCTGATTGGTTTCACACCTTCGCTTCAGCTTAGCGTTACATCATGCTTCTGGCATCTTGTTATTGCATTCCTGTTTTGCTGATCTTGACGCTTCTTCTTTTAGCCTGGGGTCAGAGGTTCACTTTCTCACAGCTTGCTGTAAGCCTGTTAAAGCGCCCATGCTCGACCCCCAACATGAAATATTTCTTAACATTGCAAAATATTAGTGAGTTTCAAAAGGTGAAAAAAAAGTCAAGATTAATGAAGACTGTTGAAAGTAAATAGAATAAAAAAAGTTTTCTGTTTATTATAAAAGCATCAATTTTTCATTTGCACTTTTTCGAAATAGCAAAGTCAAAGATGATTTAACAGCTATAGGCATGTAGAAATGTGCACAAACAAATTATTCATACTAAGTCTGAAGAAACACATCCCTGAAAAAACTATTCACTAAGAAGTAAATCTTGAGCAATGTTTGCCTCCTGGGTCAATAAATGTTAATTTTCATCCCAGCATATGAAAAACTTGTTTATTTTTTTTAATTAAAATTCTCAGGGAATGGACATTGTTGATATAAAGTAAAATAGAACATATCTTGCAAAGTAACACAATGAAAATGGCAAAGCTTGTCCTGTCCTAAAATTTAATACAAATAAAAATTGAGGTATGAATTTAGAGTGCAGTAACTCTTCTTTAGCAACTATAGCAAAGAAGTACCTTGCTAAACTAGACATAAATTTAGCATTCCTATTGCTTAGTAAGAATAATTTTGCATATGAATAATAAGACAAGATTATATTTAAATAAATCATTAGGGAAACATCATTGGTACTTCTGAGCTACTGAGCTGATGGTAGAACCTTGTCTGCTTACTGTGGCCGAATCATGTGTCCTTAATGTGACCTCATTTAAACACCAATCCTGCAATTCAATGAGCTGGATTCCTTTCAATTGCATGAAACTGCATGTGTCTTTCTATGAAGATTAGATAACAAGATCGAAGTTAATGTATATCCTGGAAGATACGTAAAAGTTGCAAAGGACCTCCTCTTGACCTACTTACAGCTATATGTATCTTGTCAGCTTCTTTTATTAAAAAGGTCCTGCCAAGTCTTATAAGCGTCTGACTCCATTCATTAAAATGGAGAAAAAAAAAAGTAAATGACAGATCAAAATTTCCCAGCATGACATGTAATGCTCTGAAATATTTGTCAAATGAAGCCTTTTTTGTTTGTGGCTGTTCTCAATCTATCAGTCATGTTACTGAGGCAGTGAAAACCATATTTGATTTATCTTTATTTTCTATTTTTTCTCCCCCCCCCCCCCAAGTTTGTTGTTAACTACTGACTCTTTTGATTGCCTAAATAAGAACACAGCAACTTACATACATTTATATGTATATTTTAATTAGGAATATCAGCTTTGTAAAAATATACTTTAGAGAACAGTATGTTCCAGTCATATGTCACTAGTGTAGAGAATTCTTATTGTGCAAAGCCAAACTGAACTTTGAATAGCTATAGCTTCTGGGAGGAGAGAAAGATATTAAAATGATTAATGAAGCACACTGAGCAGGACTTTGCTTTTTCAGACAAAGATATTGTAGATTGTAGCTTGTTTAGAACGTTAGTTCACATGAGCCTCATAAGACTCCTAAAGATCAGTACTGAATAGGCCTTTATTCAGACATAACAAGAACAGTCAGCAGTTTGACATAAAGATATACTTGATATAATATTTATCAATTTAGAATTAGGTTAAAGACCCATCTTAGAAGTGCTCTGTTGGTTAGAAGCAGATTAGCCAATATATTAGAGATACAGAATAGCCATTCTCAGAACTGATGCTTCTTATTATAAAGAAGGGCCATCTTGCTATGTGTGGTAGTGATTTTTAAGAAAATATGACACACTTCAAGGATGTAGACTGTTTGTTTAGTGTTACATTCTTTTGTAAATATACATGTGTTTGTTATTGAGTTTTTTTTCTTAAGGTCTTTTTTACTAATTTTCTTGAAAACATATTCTCAAAAAAACTTTGTACCTGATAGCTTGATATTTCAAATCCCATTTGCCATTTCTATGTACTTAAATTCCTTTGAACATTTACATGAAGTACCAATAGGTGACATGGAATTCCCTCCCTTCTGGTTTTCATCATATTTACGCTGTGTATATTTCTTTAAGCTGTGGAAAATTTTACATGAGCAAAAATGCATGAGCTACAGTAAAACAAGTAACACCAGGGTGGGGCTGAGAGTACTAATGTTCAAGTCTGGAGTACAGAGAATAGCCATTTAAAACGATGCAAGGGTTGCCGTAACATTTTGTCTCTATTTATTTGTTGCCCTCCATAATAGACAGTGTGATGTCCACATACTCAACTAGATCAAGTTTCTTACTCTTACTGCTCTCTGAACCAAGACCTCTATTTTCTGAAGGCAACATTCAGAATGTATGAGGCTGTTTACAGTATGTTAACAGAATGAGTTCTTATGTATGTGTACAGAAATCTCCAACTCCGAAAGTGTGCATCACCTGAAAAGAAATGGGGGGGGAAAAAACGTGTCTTCTTTTTCTTACACTGTGTTTTAATGTTTGGCTTTCGGGGGGGGGGGGGGGGGGGGGGGGGGGGGGGGGGGGTTGTTTGTTTGTTTTTTCTACTATGCTTTGGTAGTTCAGCTCGTGCCAGTCATCAAATTTTTTGTCAAAAGATGTGCTGGTTTCGGGAACTGTCTCTGGAGTCTGCAGAGACTATTGAAGTAATACAGAAATTCCTCCTCCTACAGAAAGGGCAGTTTGCACCTGATGCTGTTAGCTTCAAATAGTCTCAGTTAATTATCCTAACTAGAATGTTTCAGCATCTGTGGAAACAGAAGTCTCATAAGAACACTTATTTTTATACTTCTGTTTTTTGTCATAGACAGTTGGTTTTCATTGCATTTCCACCTTCCTTTCCACAGAACATTTATTTCACCTACTGCTTTTGTTGACTGCTTTCTGGCATGTTTTTAATGTTTGAGATACTAGCTCACAGGTCCATTACTTTAATGGTTGTGATTTGGTGGAATGGTATGAGAGCTGATTTTACCTTTCTAAATTATGTCTGGAATTCTGGAGAACTTGCATCTTTCATTCCATTGTTTGTTCTTACTTTTATCCAGCACAAATCCATAATTTCAATGAAAACCTTTCTGTAGGTCTGTAGTTCTTCATCTACCTTTTCTGTTCAGTCTCAGAACTAAGATGCTACTAGTAATAATAATTCAGAATTTTCACTGTGATTTGCATTCATAATGTAAAGTACAGATGTCAGGGTGTTTTTAACATCCTCCGCTCTGTCACACAAAAGGCAAAGTTAATTAAATTAATTAGAAAAGTTCAAGTATGAGATTTATATTAACTATCACAGAAAACTGCAGTAGGATGTTGGTACTAATTAGCATGTACTTTCACTAAAATAAAATGTTAAGATCTCTGTAGACTTTATAAGCAGAACAGCTTGAATAATGCTTATCCTTAATCTAAGAAATCTTTTAATGAAATAATCCTTTGGGCTTTGTTATACTAATTTTTACAATAATATGTTCTTATCTTTAACAAAGGTAAGTAACATTATCATTAATTTTAATATTTATTTATTTATTTATTTATTTATTAGTTATATTTGATATAGTCCTTTGGTTGGCACAAGGAGACAGGAATCTGAAGATAATTTAGACTGGGAATTTAGGCTGGGAATGTTAAACCTTTTCATATTGAACTTAAGATATAAATCATGCTTCAGCAGCTACTCTTTGACCCACCACGTTGAGCTGACCCAGAACATAAGAAATTTGTCTGTCATTTGAAGTAAGAGCTATATTTATATGCAATCACTTTTGGTTTGTTTGTAGTCTGGGTTTTTTTTTATCCATTGCCTTTCATTTAAAGAGGAATTTAGAGTGTCTTGTTTCTGCCTCTTCAGCAGGAGAGAGTGCTAATGGCAGTTTACACAATTTCTGTTCCCGTCAAAACAAAATTCCAAAATTATCTCAAATTGTAGTTATATTTCCCGTACAGAGGTCATTGTCTGTTTTGCTCTCACTTCAGCTACATAAACCACCATATTTCTGTCTTTTAAAATAGGCATGCTTTTTCAAGGCATAATAAATACCTTCATGTTTCCTTTAAAAAAAAATCTGTAAGTCTATTAGCATTATTGGGTGATTTAGCCTAAATAACACTTTTCAGGTTGTAACCTGGTTTTGTCACACACCGGCTCCTTCCCCCTCTCCCCCAAGCTTTTCATAAGATCCTTTCTAACCCTAATCATCCTATGATTCTATGATAGGTATTGAAACTTAAAACTAAAGAATATGAATGATTCCTTCAATCATTTTTTAATTTTGTTTGTTTTGAGAACTTTCATAGATGCTTACTTTTTGAAATACATTTTTATTACTATTTAGAAATCGGAAAAATTTGTCTGAAGATTTAAAAATAATAGATTAAAAATATTATTTTTATAGTCTCTGTCTGCAAATTTTCTACATTTAGAACATGTAAATAATAAAAAAAAAATTCCTTCAGGAATATGAAAATACCTTTACTGCTCCTAATATGTTTGGGGTTTTGTTTTCTTTTACTTTACTTATTTTACTTTACTTTACATTATTTTATTTTACTTTACTTTACATTATTTTATTTTACTTTACTTTTTATTATTATTTTTATCTCTAAAATGTATTTAGGTGCCTAACTGTTATACTGGGTCTTCTGATTATTATAGTTTGGTGGAGTTCAGGAATTTTTAAAAAACAAAATTAATAGCTAAGTAAATTGTGGAGGTTCTTTTTTTCTTCTTTCTTGTGATCACAGGAAAACAAGCATCTGAATCTGTGTGCTTCTACCAATCTTTTGTGACGTTGGGGAATTTTTCACAAAATAGTGAATTTAAAAAAAAAGCTCTATAAATGAAATTATAGAATCATAGAATAGTTAGGGTTGGAAAGGACATTAAGATCATCTAGTTCCAAACCCCCTGCCTTGGGCACCACAAATGAAATGCTGAAACAGTGAGAGCATCATAGACTTTAGAGAAAATAAATCATTTTTCTGCTGAGATACATTTTTTGAAAGTGTGTAATATTTCTGTTTTTAAAGCTCATTTTTGAAATCAAACCTTGCTTATTTGTAATACCCCCAGAAATGATACTATTTAGAAAACTGTTCATTAATTATTACTGTAGCAATATCAGTAAGAAGGTTTCCAGACAAGAAAAAAAGTCAAACACACTATGCTATATACTGCATAAGGAGACCTTTATTTTTTGGCCTTTTTCCATTACTTAACGCAGCAACATTTCTTCCTGTTGGTCTATAAAAGAAGATGTTACAAGATGTCCCCAGAGCCTTCAGTCCTCTAGACTGAACAAGACCAACTCTTTCAGCATCTCTTCATAGGATAATCAAGGTGCTCCAGCCCCCAGTCATCCTTGTGTCTTCCTCTGGGCCCACTCCAATACGTCCATGTCTTTCTTATGGTAGGGGTTCCAGAGGTGAATGCAGTATTCCAGGCAGGGTCTCACCAGAGTAGAGTAGAGGGGGAGAATCTATTCCCTCAACCTGCTCTTCATGTTTCTTTTAATGCATACCAGTATTCTATTGGCTTTTTGGGCTTCAGTATTAAGTTTTTCATCCATCAATACTCCCAAGTTTTCTTCTCAGAGGTGCTCTCAATCTATTCTCTGCCCAACCTCTAGCTATCATAGAATCATAGAATCATAGAATAGTTAGGGTTGAAAAAGACCTTAAGATCACCTAGTTCAAACCCCCCTGCCATGTGTAGGAACACCTCACACTAAACTATGTCACCCAAGGCTCTGTCCAGCCTGCCTTGAACACCGCGAGGAACAGAGCATTCACAACTTCCTTGGGCAACCTATTCCAGTGCCTCATCACCCTCACAGTAAAGAACTTCCTCCTTATATCCAATCTAAACTTCCCCTGTTTCTGTTTTAACACATTACCACTTGTTCTATCACTACAGTCCCTAATGAAGAGTCCCTATCCAGCATCCTTATAAGCCTCCCTTCAGATACTGGAAGGCTGCTATGAGGTCTTCACATAGCTTTTTCTACTTCAGTCTAAACAGCCACAACTTTCTCAGCCTGTCTTCATATGGGAGGTGCTCCAGTCATCATCCTCATGGCCCTCCTCTGGACTTGTTCCAAAACTTCCATGTCCTTTTCATGTTGAGGACACCAGAACTGCACACAATACTCCAGGTGAGGTCTCACAAGAGCAGAGTAGAGGGGCAGGATCACCTCCTTCAACCTGCCGGTCACGCTCCTTTTGATGTACCTCAGGATACAGTTGGCTTTCTGGGCTGCAAGCTCACACTGAACCTGGCTCCTGTTCATTTTCTCATTGACAAACCTGGCATGGTTAAACTTCATGAGGCTGGCATCAGCCCATCTCACAAGCATGTCACAGTCCCTCTGGAAAATGTTTACATTTAGCTAATGTTTAAATGTTTAGCTATGTTTAGGATTTTCCTGACACAGAGGCAGGATCTTGCACTTGGCCTTGTTGATCTTCAAAAGGTTCATGTGGGCCCACCACTCAAGACTGTCAAAGTCTGTCAGTATGGCATCCCTTCCCTCTAGAGTATCAATCACACCAGTCATCCTGGTGTTATGTGCAAATCTGCTGAGGGTGCGCTCAATCCCAGTGTTCATGTTGCTGACAAAGATGTTAAACAGCAGTGGTCCCAATACAGACCTCTGAAGATGACATGGGTTGAGCAGTAGCAGTCATTTTTTTCTCCTTCTTGTGGCTGGTACAGTGCTGTGTTTTGACTTCTGGGCTGGGAGCAGTTGCTTGGTGGCGAGCGTGTTTTGGGGGTGTTTTTGTTCAAGGCCTTTTCTGAGCACGTGCTCTGCCAGGGAGGAGGGGAGGCTGGGAGGAAGGAGAGACAGGACACCTGACCCAGGCTAGCCAATGAGATATTCCATACCATATCATGTGATGCCCAGGATGCAACTGGGGGAGGGGGCTGGAAGGGTGGAGCTCTGGAGGAAAATGGAGGAGGGAGCACGCGGTGCTCGGCCAGGCAGTGTGGAGTGAGTTAGGGGTCGATGGCTGGTGGGGTGTTGTATTCTTTTCGCTTGTTATTGGCTTTATCATTATTATTTGTAGTGGTAATGGCAGTAGTGTTTTGTGTTGTGCCTTAGCAATTAAACCGTTCTTATCTCAACCCGTGAGGGCTACATTCTTTGGATTTTCCTTCCTAACTCTCTGGGAGTTGGGGGGACTTGGTTTAAACCACGACAGAAGAACATCACTTTTCACCCATCTCCACCCAGGCATTGAGCCATTGACACTCCTGATGGAACATTTGAATGCGTTTTACACAGGTACACTGGGACTGAGATCTCCTGGGACTAGCCTGTTAGGGGCCTGATACTGTGCCTCTCCTTTGAGTCCTTAATTTCTTTTTCCACTTCCCACTGTTCCCTGTTGCTCCTCTTGGACCTGTAATAGGCTTATGTCTTCTGTGATGGGCCTGGGAATATCTGGCCAAGATATTTTTCAGGGTCTCCCTCCCAACATTGTTTCCCTGTGCTTCTTCAGGGGTGTGCAGATGAGCTTTTATTGCGTAAGAGCATTTTCGTACAAAGGATAGTTCAGTGGATGGAAATCAAATAAGAAACTGAAAACAAACTGCCATATACACATGGTCCTAAGGGATTAGGAGCAGTGGTACATGTTACTACATGAATTCTAAAAAATAATATGGGAAATGCAGCATCTGGGTCTTCATGAAGATATTAAACATACTTAAAAGAGGACAAAAGGCAGGAAACAAGCACTAACATTGTGATGTAAAAAAGACAAAGACAATTATGCTGGTCAAGAACTGCATAATTTCTTAAACAGAACTTTGAATCAAATTAACATGTTAACAATTTAAGCAATTTAGCACGTAATGAAAATGAGCTCAAGTTCCTAGTCAGAAAAAGAATAGTAAATTATGGAGTGTCTGTCACTTACCTCCAGATATAAGGAGAGATTCTGAGCAAAAAATCATCAGTAGCATGAGATTGCTAAGTATGATGGAGGATGGGGGATTGCAGCCTCACAGATATCTGCTGGAAAAGCGGCACAGCAAACTGCAGGAACTCCAGGAAACTACTAATATACATGATAGTAAGCTTGACCAGAGGAGTGTCACTGCAGTAAGCTTGACCAGAGGAGTGCCACTGCTGGACCTGTTGCTCACAAAAGCAGAACTTCTTAAGTCAAGAGAGGTCAAGAGTGAAGGTAGGCTGGGCTGCAGTGATCATGCCCTGGTAGAAATCTATCTGGATGGGTAAAAAGAAGTCAGGACCGCAAACCTCAGAAAGGCAAACTTTTGACTAGTTAGGGTGCCAAAGTGTGGGATCCGTTGAGAAACTGCCCTCAGAGGCAAAGGAGTGAATGAGAGCTGGAAGGTATTTAAAGACATTTTTCTTAGAGTGCAAGAGCTCTTATCCCCAGTGTGCAAGATGTTGGACAGGGAAGATGGGAGGCTATCTTGGCTAACTCAAGACATCTTAGCTGAACTAAAATGCACCAAGAAAAAATGAATGTGCAAGTCATGGAGGCAGGGATATGCATACAGGGATGATTATAGGGATATAGCTCAAGAGTGCAGGAAGAGCATTAGGAAAGGCCAGGAACAGCTAGAGCTGATCTTGCCTAGAAATGTGAAAAATGACAACAGTTTCTTCAGGTACATGGGACAATACAGGAAGAGAAAAGAAACTGTACCTTTCCTGATGAGCAAAACAGGACACCTGGCTACAGCAACAGAGAGAAGGCTGAGATAGTCAACCATTCTTTTCCTTGGTCTTTTCTGGCGAGTGTATTAGCCATGCAACCCAATTCATAGAATCAAAAGGCGGGAACTAGAAGAATGAAGGAGAAGACCAGATATAAGACCATCTAAGGAACCTGAAGGTGTCCAAGTCCATGGGACCTGATGAGATGCATCTGCGTGTCCTGTCGGAACTGGTGGATGAAGTGGCTAGGCCACTATGCATCATATTTGAGAAACTGTGGCAGTCAGGTGACATTCGGGGGGGAAACATAACCTCCATTTTTAAAAGGGACAAAAGGAAGACCTGAGAAATTACAGTCCAGTCAATCTCACTTTGGTGAGAGATGGGAAGACTGAAAGTAGGGGAGGTGCTCTTCATCAGGGTGTGCAGTTCAAGGATAAGGGATGACAGTATTAAAATGAAAGAGGGTAAATTTAGATTAGCTATTAGAATTTATTTACTTTGAGCCCAGCTAAATCTTTGAGCAGATCCTCCTGGAAACTGTGTTAAGGCACATGGAAAACAGAGAGTCAGTTGGTGGGAGCCAATATGGCTTCACTAAGGGAAAATTGTGCTTTGAGAAATTTGGTGGCCTCCTATGATCAGGCCACAACACTGGTCAATAAGGGAACAGTGGCTTGGATTTGTCCAAAGCATTGGACACTGTCCTGCACAACATCCTTGTCTCTAAACTGGGGAGGCATGGATTTGACAGATGGGCCACTCAGGAGATAAGGAATCAGCTGGATGGTCAACTCAGAGAGTTGTGGTCAGTGGCTCAATGCCTGGGTGGAGATGGGTGAAAAGTGATGTTCTTCAGAGGTCGGTATTGGGACCACTGCTGTTTAACATCTTTGTCAGCAACATGAACACTGGGATTGAGCGCACCCTCAGCAGATTTGCACATAACACCAGGATGACTGGTGTGATTGATACTCTAGAGGGAAGGGATGCCATACTGACAGACTTTGACAGTCTTGAGTGGTGGGCCCACATGAACCTTTTGAAGATCAACAAGGCCAAGTGCAAGATCCTGCCTCTGTGTCAGGAAAACCCTAAACATAGCTAAACATTTAAACATTAGCTAAATGTAAACATTTTCCAGAGGGACTGTGACATGCTTGTGAGATGGGCTGATGCCAGCCTCATGAAGTTTAACCATGCCAAGTGCTAGATCCTCCACCTGGGTCAGAGCAATGCCAGGCACAGCTGCAGGCTGGGAAAAGAAGAGATTCAGAGCAGCCTTGTGGAGAAGGACTTGGGGGTGTTGGTCGATGAGAAAATGAACAGGAGCCAGGTTCAGTGTGAGCTTACAGCCTAGAAAGCCAACTGTATCCTGGGCTGCATCAAGAGGAGTGTGACCAGCAGGTCAAAGGAGGTGATCCTGCCCCTCTACTCTGCTCTCGTGAGACCTCATTTGAAGTATTGTGAGCAGTTCTGGTGTCCTCAACACAAAATAGATATGGAACTATTGGAACAAGTCCAGAGGAGGGCCACGAGGATGATCAGGGGACTGAGCACCTCCCATATGAAGACAGGCTAATAAAGTTGGGGCTGTTCAAACTGAAAAAGAGAAGGCTGCATGGAGACCTCATAGCAGCCTTCCAGCATCTAAAGGGAGGCTGTGGGGATGCTAGAGAGGGACTCTTCATTAGGAACTGTAGTGACAGTACAAGAGGTAACAGGTTCAAACTTAAACAGCAGAGGTTTAGAGTGGATATAAGGAAGAAATTATTTCCTGTTAGGGTGGTGAGGCTCTGGAATGGGTTCCCCAGGGAAGCTGTGAATTCTCCATTCGTGATGGTGTCCAAGGGCAGGTTGGACAGAGTCTTTGGTGGCATGGTTTAGTGTGAGGTGTTCCTGCCCATGGCAGGGGGATTGGAACTAGATGATCTTAAGGTCCTTTCCAACCCTTACTTTTCTGTGATTCTATGATTCTAAAGCATTCCTGTGAGATGCAAATATCAGGATTATAACTTCTTCAATGAATTAAAAATGAGAGGGGAAGCTGGCAGTTAAAATTTATGTTGGGATACTGCTTACATGGCCTAGAACTATGACTAAAACGTCAGACTTTACAGGTCTCTGGCTTATAAATATTATGTTAATTCAGACAAGCTTTTGTTTACTCAAACAACCTTCTCAGTCAAAGATTACTTAATTTTTCTCTAAATGTTGCTCACTCTTATGTCTCTTTGTGACAGGAATGCTAGATGGTATAGAGCCTGATATTTGACAAATCTCTAACTCCACTGTTGAGAACACTGGAAAAATTTCCACCAAGACCTTATTACATTAACTCACTGCATGGAAAAATATTTCTCATTATTTCTATTACTAAACTTTTAGAAAATATATTATGTGTACCACAGTTACATGCCTGCAAGTTACCCAGACCAAGACAATGGATGTTAAATATCTAGTGAGAAGTACAAGCAGGTTGCACTAGCACTGGTTTCAGTTGTACCATGTAATAACCATCAAATTATATGGGCTATTAGAGCTCTCAAGTTCCTTTACCATTTTACAAGCAGTAACTGAGTTGGACTACTGAATGCAGTTGAACTGCAGAAATGCTTACTTTCCAGTGGGTGGTAGCTTAGTTAGACTTTACCAAATCATGCTGTGTATGACCACTGAAATATTTCAGAACGCACATTTCGTAAAAGGATCAAATCAGGACCAGTAAAGTGAAAATAATAATTTTGAAATGTCTGATTTAATCTGCATTCTACCTTCTGTGAGGTTGTATTATGGTAATTTTCAGTAACAAATACATCTTTTCATTTGTAATGATAAATTGGTCCTCCTACCAGGATGTTCTTTGTAACATGTAACAGGAATCATATTAATAAAATGGCCAATCCTTGCTGAATGAAGCTTAGTGACAGATGAGTTTGGCAACCCTCAGTGCTTAAATGAGTGTTTCACCAGTATTCTAAATGGAAGCAGATGGCAGCTTCCCAGGGACTGTGCACATTCCCTGGGGGAGAGGAGAAATGTTACAACACTCCACCATTGCACTGGAGCAGATAATTAGGCAATTAGATCTATTAAAAACTGACAAAGGGGAAAATATAGATTAACCTTCTCCTTAGGCTTCAGTATGGCAGTACTTGTAATAGCCTATACAGAAAGTCACAGTGAACTCATGATTTGAGAATTTTAAGACCGTGTTATTGTAATTTATATATGTATGTACATATGCACACCTCATACAAACTAGATATATTTTACATGCAGATGTACATGCATATATGTCTATATGTGTATGTTGCATTTGTGTGTGATTACAAATAATTTTCTCTCTCATCAGTGGTGAATTTGTTAAAAGTCCAAGGCAAAGGTAAATTATTCCTTAATTTCTCCAAGTAGACTTTACTTCACACAGATCTGTCTCAGAATGTCAAAATGTAAGGAGTGGGGAAGTTTCCTTTATGAAAATTTCTTTATGGAAGCTAATTATCTCCCCTAGTGCAACTGGAAGAGACAAAAATTCCCAGTAATATCATCAGACAGAAAGCTTCTCCACTTCTTAAAGATCTTCAGCATGGACTCTTGTGTGTGTATGTGCATCTTTCTGCACCAGACAGATAAGCCCAGTTTAACAGTTTTTGTCACAAAATGAGCAGAGATTTACAAAGTATTATTAGTTGTGGGATATGGCATAAAGTCTCTTAAAAATGTGAAAAAAAAAGATGTTAGGAAAGGGGATCCTTGTCAATATTAATATAGGAAAAATTCCAAATAAAATCTGATCTATGAGGCTTCCTGTTCGCATGATTTTACAATTAGTAAATAGACTGATGGAACTGGAAATAGCTTCATTCTCATTATGTTGGGTAATATACTAATACTATAAATACTGCAATTTATTTATATTAATGAGACCTGTTTGGTTTTGTTGCAAAGGTCTAAATTACAGATTGTGCAATTTGTTTCTTGTAAGTTTCTTGTGGTAGAAAGAAAAAAGCATATTTGACATGGTTTAGTGGTGGAATTTGCAGTCCTGGGGTAATGGTTGGACTTTATGACCTCAAAGGTCTTTTCCAACCTAGCTGACTATGATTCTACGATATTCAAAGGCCCTTCTGAATCTTCTCTTCTATTAGCTGAAAAATGGCTAATTGAAAAATGAGCTGATTTTTTCAATGTATCCAGGCATTTTTTCATATATAGGCATTTTATTAATAGTCTGTCATCAATGATATGTTTGTAGGTTCACTCAAATGTCAATATATTGTTTATTGTTAATATATTATTAATAATTTTAATAATATTTATTATGTTATGATTCAGGAGCCAGTTGTTCCAGGTACTATATAAATACAGAAGAAAAAACCCTTGTATTGATCCACACTTTAAAAATATCTGTATGACACAGTATTTTAAGAAATGCATGTAATAGTATGAATTAAAAAAAATCAATTACAGATCACATAATCAAAGAAAATTTGGAAGATCCTGAACGTATAGGAATGAACAGATACCATACATAAAATTACATGAAGAATATACCTTTTGATCTCTAATGCAGTGTGACACAGAGTAGATGAAAAAAAAAAGGATTATTAGAAAAACAGCACAACAAGATAAAAAGTAAAAAATATCAAACATGAAATTATAGAAGATAGAGAAAGCAAGCAGTCACTAAGAGATATATCTTTAGCTAGGCAATATCATCAGCTTCTTAAGTAACCAAGACATTTCAAAACTAGGTCAATTTAAAATACAGTTTCTTTATAAGACACCTATGGCCTCTATGTTGCCTGAGTGGTTTATTCCAGACCAATATCTTCCTTTTTATACTGTTGCTTTGTACCACATACCCAAGAAAAATGGAAACTTCCTTAGGTTATTTCCCTGCAGCCAAGGAGACATTTTTCTAAATTACTTCCCAGTTTTATTTACTTGCAAAAGAAAAAATAAGGTCTCCTTGAGCTATCCCTACCATGTTCTGCACATCAAAAACAGTTTTACATTGTCGTCCAGTAATTTCAGGGTAGTTTTCATTTTTTATGACTTATTTTAGAGGCAAAGAATATAAATGGCTTCCTACCACTGCATTATAATTCCACCATTTTGCAAGTTTCAGAGAGATAGTTCACACCCATGCTCACACAATAAGTTTTATACATATGTGGTTATCTCTGAGAAAAGAAACCAGCAAGGACAACTTTCCTTTTCTTCATTGTACAGGAAAAAAAGCTGTTCATTGTATTGGCAAATGCCATTTTTAATGCAGTAATCTAGTGTCTCTGCATTCCCTTAGAGCATCTTTTGAGAGTCTGATTTCCTTCCGTTCACAATACAAAGAGACTAGGAGACTAACCTTCATCAGATAAAGTCAGCATCTTGAACTTTCTGTTTATGATTCCTCATGGGGGAATTAAAAAAAAAAAAAACAACACACAAGAATTTGGAAGTAATTTGGCTTCATACAGATTAAATAGGGGAGAAACTGGTTCAGGCATCAAGCTCAATGATTCCTTCTGACATTGTATTAAATTAATCTGTGATTTGTTGCTCAACTATTTCTCCTTTCTGCTTAAATAATGTGAATGTATTACTGAACAATGGAAAATGCATAAATGGAGTAAAAGTTCTGTTTTAAAACTAAATAGTTACTAAGATGTTATTTTAGCATCATTAATATAAAGTTGTTTTCTCAACTTGTGAAGAAGAAATAAGAGTTTGTGGGATTGGAGTGCAATCTATACAAATTTTTATAAAATGATAAATTATATTTGAAAATATGTGACAGAGGTAATGGATTTTAAAGCCAAGTAATCCAGATAAAAAGAATTTCAAGCATGTAGAAATTAAATAATGTGGCCGCTAATATAAACCATAATGTTAGAATTAGGATATTTATAGAAAGCCATGCAACATTAAATTTTATAGTAATATAAGTAGTTTAAATACTACAAAAAATGCTCAGAAGGCACTACTATAATTATATAGAAAGTCAACTCTGAATGTTTCTTTAGTAGTACCAGAACACTTTTTTTGTCCAATTTTCTTACACAATTCACAGAATCACTGGATTGGAAGGGAGCTCATGAAGGTATCTAATTCACTCCCTGCTTAAATAGCTTTAATTTTTGGGAGATGTTCCTTCTACTCTGTTTTAACTGTGGTGGTGGAGACTTCATAACCTTCGCAGTCTAGTTCAGTACTGTTTTATCCTTACCACCAAATGTCCCATCTTTTCAATTTCTTTGCTACAGTTATTATTTGTGCTACACATATATACATGGAAAATAGGAAAACTGGAAAACCTAGTTGGCTTGATTACTTGTTCCAATACTTTTCCAGGCACTGATAATAACCACTTATTAGCTGCTATTAACCAGGTTTAACAAGGGCAAGTGTAGGGTACTGCAACTGGGGGAGAAGAACCCCAAGTACCAGTACAAGTTAGGGGTTGCCCTACTAGAGAGCAGTTAATCTGAGAAGGACCTAGGAGGACTGGTGCATGAAAAATTCATTATGAGCTGGCAGTGTGCCCTTGCAGCCAATAGGGCCAATAGTAACCTGGGATCCATCAAGAGGAGTGTGGCTAGCAGGTCAAGGGACATAATCTTCCCCCTCTACTCAACCCTAGTGAGGCCACATCTGGAATACTGTGTCCAGTTCTGGGCTCCGCAGTAAAAGAAAGACAAGGAGATACTGGAGAGGGTCCAGTGAAGGGTCACAAGGATGATCAGAAATCTGGAGCATCTCTCTGATGAGTAGAGATTGTGGGAACTGGGCATGTTTAGTCTAGAGAAGAGAAGACTGAGAGGGAATCTCATTAATGTATAGGAGCATCTCAATGAGGAGGGTGCAAGGAGAATGGTGCCAGACTGTTTTCTGTAGTGTCCAGTGATAAGGAGAAATAGCCAAACTAATATACAAGTTTCACCTCAACATGAGGAAGACCTTCCGTATGCTGAGGGTAGCAGAGCACTGGAACAGGCTGCTATAGGAGGTTCCGGAGTACCCCTCTCCAGAGACATTCAAAACCCACCTCGACGTATTCCTGTGTAACCTACTTTAGGTGGCCCTGCCTTGGCAGGGAGTTTGGACTAGATGATCTCCAGAGGTCCCTTCCAACACTAACAATTTTGTGATTCTGTAATCCTGTGAGGTATATCTACAAGTACTGATTCCTCCTTTCAGATTTTACAAAAATAAGGACCACAGAGCTTTTCCCAGTCTTTCGAAATCTCACTGTGTTTACCCTTAGCAGGGCTTATTGACAGGGCTTTAAACTAGATATGAAGGGGGGAGGGGATTTAACTGAGCCTGTTAGGGACAAGCCCAAGAGAAACATGCTAGGGCTTGAAGGATGGCGGACTAGGGAGGACTATCAATCTATTGTTTCATTTGTGGGAAAGGATAGCTTAGACCCTGTCCCACAGGTGAAAAAGGGTACTAGGACAAGAGTTAGCAGAGCTAACTCACAGAGCTTCAGGTTAGATTCAAAGTGCGAGGGGGTCGTGGCTGAACTAGTGCGGCATTGTTCTACTATTAATGAAGACCAAAAGGCCTCCCACCTCCCAAGGGTGCCATCAGTGTGCTCTGCTCACTCCCTGAAATGCCTGTACATCAATGCATGCAGCATGGGGAATAAACAGGAGGAGTTAGAAGTCTGTGTGTGGTCTAAAGGTTATGATCTGGTGGCAATTACAGAGACATGGTGGGACAGATCACATGACTGGAATGTGCTCATGGATGGCTATGTCCTTTTTAGGAAAGGTAGGTCAGCAAACCAAGGTGGTGGAGTTGCCCTTTATGTGAGAGAGCGACTAGAATGTATTGAGTTCTGTCCAGGGGCAGATGAGGAGAAAGTGGAATGTCTGTGAGTACGAATTAAGGGACAGGCTGGTACGGGTGATACAGTTGTGGGAGTCTATTATAGACCTCCTGATCAGGACGAAGGAGTTGATGAGGCTTTCTACAGGCAACTGGAAGTAGCCTCGCGACTACATGACTTAGTCCTCATGGGGGATTTTAACTACCCCGATATTTGCTGGAAGACTCACACAGCCAATCATTCACAGTCTAGGAGGTTCCTCCAGTGCATTGACGATAACTTCTTAATGCAAATAGTGGACAAACCAACTAGGAGAGGAGCGCTGCTAGATTTAATACTCACCAACAAGGAGGGTTTGGTTGAAGTGGTGATGGTCAATGGCAGCCTTGGCTGCAGTGACCATGAGATGGTGGAGTTTAGGATCCTGTGTGGGAGGAATAGAATACCTAGCAAGGCCACAGTTCTGGATTTCCGAAGGGCCAACTTTGGCCTCTTCAATCTACTGCTAAGGGAAGTCCCATGGGAAAGGGTACTAGGCGGTAAAGGGGCTCATGATAGTTGGTCAGCATTGAAGGACCACTTCTTCCAAGCTCAGGATCAGAGCATCCCAATGAGTAGGAAATCAAGGAAGGGATCTAGGAGACCAGTGTGGTTAAACAAGGAATTGCTGGGCAAACTCAAGTGGAAAAAGAGAATCTATGGATTATGGAAAGAGGAAATGGCCATCTGGGAGGAATACAGGACAGTTGTTAGAGGATGTAGGCAGGCAATTAGGACAGCTAAGGCCTTCTTCGAAATTAATCTTGCTAGTCGGATTAAGGACAATAGGAAGGGCTTCTTCAAATACATAGCAAATAAAACTAACACAAGAGGCAATATAGGCCCACTGCTGAATGAGGTGGGTACCCTAGAGACAGAGAATATAAAGAAGGCAGAAGTGCTGAATGCCTTCTTTGCCTCTGTCCTTACTCCTGCAGACTCTCCCCAGGGGCCCCAGATTCCTGTAGCCCCAGAAGGAGTCAGGACAAAGGAGGAGTTTGCTTTGGTAGATGAGGATTGGGTTAGGGATCAGTTATGCAATCTGGACATCTATAAATCAATGGGTCTGGATGGAATGCACCCACGGGTGCTGAGGGAGCTAGCGGAGGTCATTGCTAGGCCACTCTCCATCATCTTTGGAAAATCATGGGAAACGGGAGAGGTGCCTGAGGACTGGAAGATGGGAAATGTCACACCAGTCTATAAGAAGGGCAAGAAGGAGGACCCGCGTAATTATAGACCGGTCAGCCTTACCTCCGTCCCTGGAAAGGTGATGGAACAACTTATTCTTGACTCCATCTCTAGGCATATCAAGGATGAGGGGGGTTATTAAGAACAGCCAACATGGTTTTATGAAGGGGAAGTCATGTTTGACCAACCTTATAGCCTTCTATGAGGAAGTGACTAGGTGGAGGAATGATGGTAGAGCGGTAGATGTGGTTTTTCTTGATTTCAGTAGGGCATTTGATACTGCCTCCCACAGCATCCTCATAGATAAGCTAAGAAAGTGTGGGCTTGACGATCAGGTAGTGAGGTGAATCAAGAACTGGTTGAAAGGAAGAGGGCAGAGAGTTGTGGTCAATGGGGCAGAATCTAGCTGGAGGTCTGTGACTAGTGGAGTCCCTCCGGGGTCGGTGCTAGGACCAGTGCTGTTTAATTTTTTCATCACCAACCTGGATGAGGGAACTGAGTGTACCCTCAGCAAGTTCGCTGATGACACTAAATTGGGAGGAGTGGCTGACACACCAGAAGGCTGTGTTGCCATTCAGCGAGACCTGGACAGGCTGGAGAATTGGGTGGGGAGAAACTTGATGAAATTCAACAAGGGCAAGTGTAGAGGCTTGCATCTGGGGAAGAACAACCCCATGTACCAGTACAGGTTGGGGGTTGACCTGCTGGAAAGGAGTGAAGGGGAAAGGGACCAGGGGGTCCTGGTGGATAGGAGGATGACCACGAGCCAGCAATGTGCCCTTGTGGCCAAGAAGGCAAATGGCGTCCTAGGGTTCATTAGAAAGGGTGTGGTTAGTAGGGCAAGAGAGGTTCTCCTCCCCCTCTACTCTGCCTTGTTGAGGCTGCATCTGGAATATTGTGTCCAGTTCTGGGCCCCTCAGTTCAAGAAGGACAGGGAATTGCTTGAAAGAGTCCAGTGCAGAGCCACAAAGATGATTAAGGGAGTGGAACATCTCCCTTATGAGGAGAGGCTGAGGGAGCTGGGTCTCTTTAGCTTGAAGAAGAGGATACTGAGAGGTGACCTCATCCATGTTTACAAATATGTAAAGGGTGGGTGTCAGGATGATGGAGCTAGGTTTTTTTCGGTGATATCCAGTGACAGGACAAGGGGCAATGGGTGTAAACTGGAGCATAGGAGGTTCCACATTAACATCAGGAAGAACTTCTTTACTGTGAGAGTGACAGAGCACTGGAACAGGTTGCCCAGGTGGGTTGTGGAGTCTCCTGCGCTGGAGATATTCAAGACCCACCTGGACAAGTTCCTGTGTGATGTACTCTAAGTTACCCTTCTCTTGCAGGGGGGCTGGACTAGATGATCTTTCGAGGTCCCTTCCAACCCTTGGGATTCCATGATTCTGTGGTTTAAACCCAATCACAAAGCTCGTTCACTCACTCCAGCTGCTGGGGAGCTGGGGGGCAGAATCCAAAGAATGTAGCTCCCATGGGTTAAGATAAGAACAGTTTAATAACTAAGGTATAACACAAATCATTACTACTACTACCCAATAATAATAATTACAATAATAATGAAAAAGGAAATAACAAGTGAAGAGAATACAACACCTCACCACCCACCGACCAATAACTCACCCCACCCTGCCCGACCGAGCACTGACCGAAACCTCTTCCAACCCCCCAGAGCCCCAGCCCTCCCGGGTAACTCTCGGTTACATCCTGGGCATGACATGCTGTGGTATGGAATACATCTTTGTCTAGCTTGGGTCAGGTGTCCTGTCTCTCCTTCCTTCCCTCCTCCATGCAGAGCATAAGGCTGTGTGGTGATAGATGACAGCTGGGGTTAAACCATGACACTGCCCTCCATTGGTGGTATATAATTAAAGTTGTTAGACTAAATGTTTATCAGCAACAAACTCATCATTAACTTTATTTAGAAATTTTATGATGCATTACTTTGCACTGCTTCATCAAAACCTGTCAGAAATAAATACAATTATTTTTCAAAGAATTAGTCATAGAATCACGGAATAGTTAGGGCTGGAAAGGACCTTAAGATCATCTAGTTCCAACCCCCCTGCCATAGTCATTGGAGTCTTTTCTAAATTATTATTTGCAGCTCACTGGGGATTAACTGACATGTGATGATGCTCTCCTGTTTCCACTGGCTAAGTAAAACTAAGAAAAGATAAGGACTTTAAAGATTTCCAAGTATTATGCTGTTGTATAAACAATTGTATCAGTATTGAGAAAGGAGGAAGAGGATGATTGTGAGTCAAAAGATAATTTATTAAAATACAATCACAGCTATGAAATTGAAGATAACAATGTTCTGAATTATAGCCTCCTAATTAGAATGTCATCAATCAATCGAGTTCTATATTACTGATGTATTCAAAACTTGAAAACAAATTAAGGTTTTTCAGATATTTGCTAATTGAGTGGAAATTATGGGGAGACCACAACACTCTGAACATTATTTTTTGAAAAATCTATCTCAGATTTCACATTTTCTGCAAATTTCACATTTCAATAGCCTGAAAATATATAATTTTTTTTTATCTGTTTTCCTTCATTATCAGTCCAGCCTTGCTTGTTTTGGAATGATTGATATTATGTTGAGACTAATACTATTTTTTTTAGCAATTAATTTCAGGCATTAGAATAAATTAGAGTAAATTATAATGATTTATTCTGGTTATCGACTGCAGGCAACCAGATATGAATGTGTATAATATGATGGTGAGTATGAAACAAGTATGAACTCTTATAGTTGCTAAGAAATTACCTGTAGGACAGGTGACAATGCTTAGCAGATGTATAAAAATATGACAGAAGCATGGAAAGTTGTTAACTATTAACTGCTCAATTTACTTTTGGTGAGTGAAGAAATGCTGAAGTCTTTAAGACAATCTAATGAGGAAGAATGAATCACTGTTAACTGGGAACTGGTAAGGCCACTCTATAGGCAAATGTTTTGTCTGTCAAGATATTTATGATCAGGTCTATGGTCTAAATTTCAGAATGTGATTACAGGACACAGACATAGTGTATTTTAACAGATGCAAATGTTCCATGCTAGATGCTTAGTAGGCAGTGAGCTTTGGTTTATGTTTATACTTTCCATCTTGTGCTAGAAGGTGTAGAAAGGAATAAGGTCTGAAAGAATAACAGAACCACTAAAATTGCTCTTAGAAAAAGAAAATTAAGTAATGATTTTTCAGGGAGCATGGGGTTTTGATTTATAATATGGATACAGAAAGAAAAGTGCAACAAACAACTCCAGAGACAAACTAGAACCCACATATTCATCTCCTAAAAGACCTCTTGGGTTAAGCAATCTAGAAGCTGTCTCTTCAATTACTTTAAAAGGCTAAAAGAACGATGATCTTTTTCTATGGCCTTGTTATACTGGATAATCCCTGCAGGTGCAAAAAGATAATCAGACTGACAAAATTCAGTGAATGGACAGTTAGTGCTCTGTACTGCACAAGCCAACAGCCTGGAGACAAAGGGGGAATGTCAAGCTCTACTTTATTATTGCTTCACTGAGCTTGTTAACTGTTACTTTTTCCAGTTGCATAACATTGATGATATTTTGGATGTCACTTGAATCTATTCCAGCATGCTCATCTCTTTTTAAATGCTTGCTTTAAGCACTGGAGGAAACTGTAATCTCAGTTACCACAGTGTAAATCAAGAGTAACTCCAGTGCAGGCACAGGAGTGACATGGTATAAGGCTAAACTTAGTTCAGAAGGAAAATCACTGAATATATGCTGTGAATTCGTTTAATAGTCTTTTCTGTCTATGCAACATCCATACAGCTTGTGTATTAATTCTTCCTTCTGTAACAAGCAAAGCTACTCTTTCCTGTGTTCATTATTCCTCCAATCACTGTCCTACTCCCTGGTTTTCTAATACGCTTGTGAGACTTGGAAGGAACAGAGATGCTGAAGAAGGTTTCTAAAAGTATGACAAGAATTTTAATGCCAGAATGACAAAAGCATATGGATATGTTTTCCAGAGGTTGTTACATTCAAAAATCTTAAGGGCAAAGTGAAAGAACACTTTATATAGATATAAAGCAAAGATTTTATTATTAGTATAAATGATACCTAATAATTGTTAGACAGTTAATTATTACAGGAAACATAGAAGCTAAAGTACACTTAAAATTGTTAAATACACAGTTCTCAGATTGGACTCCTCCTGGTGCAATGTTCACCCTCCCCCTGCTCCTGTATCCTGAGTTTTTCTACTGTTTGCATGTGTGGTGTAGTGTTACTGGGAACTGTCTTTGCCAAGATAGACAGATAACGA
The DNA here is from genome assembly GCF_012275295.1 of Melopsittacus undulatus. Lineage (NCBI taxonomy): Eukaryota > Metazoa > Chordata > Aves > Psittaciformes > Psittaculidae > Melopsittacus > Melopsittacus undulatus. The sequence continues at coordinate 17,164,740 of NC_047527.1, forward strand.
TGTTCATGTTGATAGTTTCTTTCTCCTCTCTCTGTGGTTCACTTAGAGCCATTTCCCTATTTTTGGTAGCATGCTTTTTCTTCAGTGGTCTGCAGCTCCAAGCTGCATCCAAATTGGCTATATATGGTGCTTATTATATATGCCAGGTACATGTTCTTTGTTCTCTTTGTCACCCCAAGAATCTTTTCTTCTTTATCAACTCCAGGTCATAATTTCTTAAACTGATCAAGAGTAAATTGTTTATACTAGGGGCATCTAGTGAAAGGCCTATGTCTATGCTGTATCCAGTTTCCATACTTTTCAAGGATTTTACTGCCATATCAGGCCTATATTTCTTCACCATATAACACCCCTACAATGAAATGAACCAGTGGGTAAAAGAAGAGTAACTGATGTAATCTATCCTTATTTCTGTAAGACTTTTGATAATGATCATCCACAACATTCTTACCTCTACACTGGAGAGATATAGGCTTGAAGGATGGACTATTTGATGGATAAGAAATTGGCTGGATAGCTCCATCCAAAGTTATGGTCAATAACTCAACATCCAAATGGAAACCATTGAGTGGTGTCCCTCAAGAGTCCATACTGGCACAAATACTATTTAATATTGTCATTAATGACATAGATGGAGAGACACTAGAACAGGATGCCTAGAGAACTTGTGGATGCGCCATTCATGGAAATGTTCCAGGCCAGTTAGGATGGCACCTTGAAAAAACTGGTCTAGTGAAAGGAGTCCCTGCCCATGCAAGAGTGTCGAAACTAGATGATCTTGAAGGTTCTTTACAACCCAAGCCATTCTATGATTCTGTATGTGGATTTTTAGAAGGATGTCAGTTGCTGATACGTGACATAATTGGATGTGTCTGTATTCCCTAAGAAAATAAGCTACTAATCTTACATTTCCCTCTTTTTTTTTTTTTTAGGGTCTGACGAAGTCAAATTTAATGCATTGTAAATCTCAGTTCAACCAACCTGACTAATTTTGCCTTGTTTTAATTTATTGACAGAATAAAAATTGTATGGGAAAGGCTTTTGGAAAGCTATTTGTCAGCTCGTTTCCCCCCCCCCCCCCCCAAAAAAAAATAAAAGAAAATGAAAGTGACTTCTAATTTCAAATAGAACTAAAAAAAACTCAGATAGAAGGACTGTGGTTTATATTGCAATTTATAGAATCATAGTGTCATGGAATAGTTAAGGTTGGAAAGGACCTTCAGATCATTTAATTCCATCCCCCCTGTCATGGGCAGGGACAGTTAACACTAGACCATTTTATTGAAGAACTTAAGCAAATTTGGCCCTAAAATATTATTAAAAAAAAAAAGGCAAACAAAGATTTCAAGTTTCTAAACTTTACAAGGTTTGCTTTTGGTTTTCTCCAGCTGAAACTAGGCTACATTCAGCAAGAGTCTAAAACATTGCATTTATAGAAAATGTATCTGATAAAACCCCATGTCCAACTGTGGAATATTGTTAATATATTGATCTAGGACTTACTTTGGCCTCAGTTCCTCATTGTTCCAGGCTCTGGTGGCCTGTGCAATCTTTGCCCATCTCTACAAGCTCTAAGAAAAAATTTAGAATACTATCACTTGACCTTTCAAGGATTAGTTTCTGTACATTTAAATTTGAATGCACATGAGATAATCCACTACAGCAATGAACAGCACAGATCTATATAAAGCTGAACTTCCTGAGGCCTTTGGAGTGACTATAAGATAAATGACATAAAAAACAAAAATATCGAAGTTCAGGTTTGACATAGCTGTTATACTAAGATACTCCAGAAAGCATATGTAGAATTTATAGAATCTGTACTGTGACCTACAATAATTTTCTGAATTGTAAAAACAATATGAAAAAAAAGTCTTCATTAGCATTTAATGACACATAAATTTGATGATTATGCAGCCAAAATGGACACATTCCAGAAGGTAGCCTCTTTCTGGAGTAAATTAGTTAACATGTTGGTTAAACAGGTGGTAATCTGAAGCAACAAGGTGATAATTTGAAAGTTAATATAATCACATTAAAGTGGAAGTGTTAATGAGTGTTATCAAAAATCTGTTCATTATTTAAAAGTTCCTGTAATTATTCTGATTTGCATAACATCTACTTTTTTTAATATAATATGAAAACTTTGGCTATAAATTCTGCTCCTTTACTCAATGGCTAACACTCGAGTGTAGTACATTACATTTTCAGATTTATCTAATTTGGTCTGAGTGCATGCAGCTCATCAAAGATATGTGTCATGAGGAGTGGTGACACAGGAGGCAAGAGCATTTTTATATCTTTATTTGGAAAACACATGTATCCTCTTCAGTGAAGATGTGAGGCTGGATTTCATCAAAACAATTACAGGTCAGTCTATAGTTTATGCTTTCAATTAAAAAGCTCAAGCTTCAACTATACTGAGAATTTCTCAGAACACCTCCTTCTAATTAGTTTTAGGAAAAAAAAATAAAATTGCAGGCTACCTACATGTTACATCCCCAACTTCAGTTGCAATGTAGACATAACAAGATAACTTGCATGTTTGTACTAATGAATGTATGAAATCTATAAAGAAAGAATTTACAGTCATTCATCCAATTCAGAATCATAGAATAGTTAGGGTTGGAAAGGACCTTAAGATCATCTCGTTCCAACCCCCCGACATGGCCAGGGACACCTCACACCAGGCCATATCACCCAAGGCTCTGTCCAACCTGGCCTTGAACACCACCAGGGACAGAGTATTTACAGCTTCCCTGGGCAACCCATTCTAGTGCCTCATCACCCTCACAGTAAAGAACTTCCTCCTTATATCCAATCTAAACTTCCCCTGTTTAAGTTTGAACCTGTTACTCCTTGCCCTATCACTACAGTCTCTAATGAAGAGTCTCTCCCCAGCATCCTTATAGCCTCCTTTCAGATACTGGAAGGCTGCTAAGAAGTCTCCACGCAGCCTTCTCTTCTCCAGGCTGAACAGCCCCAACTTTCTCAGCCTGTCTTCAAATGGGAGGTGCTCCAGTCCCCTGATCATCCTTGTGGTCCTCCTCTGCACATGTCCTAACAGCACCATGTCCTTTTTATGTTGAGGACACCAGAACTGAACGCAATACTCCAAGTAAGGTCTCACGAGAGCAGAGTAGAGGGGCAGGATCACCTCCTTTGACCTTCTGGTCACACTCCTTTGGATGCAGCCCAGGATATGGTTGGCTTTCTGGGCTATGAGCGCACACTGCTTGCTCATGTTCATTTTCTCATCGACCAACATTCTCAAGTCCTCTGCAGCTACAGATTGCTCAGAGATAATATTCATAGTAGGCTCAGTTTCTCATTCTGAAGCAAATGATTGCTCCTTCTTAAGACATTATTTAAAAGTAGGGTTTTAACTTTGAAAAAAAATACTAATTTATTATAGTATAAATATATTTTGCTAAATCTTGCATTGTTCCATTCTGTTTATTTTTATTAATGTGCTTTTTTAAAATTTCAATTTTATTTTAATGGGCAAATCTAATGTGTTTCTGGAAATCTGAACTTTGCAAGAAGAAAAGGCTGAAGATAAATATTTAATACATCCCAACTTCTCTGAGAATATAAAAGGAATTTAACACAATTCTTTATCAAAATTTTGTCCATGCAATAACAGCAGTATCTACATTTGAAACAGCCAGCATTAGATGCTGAGTCTAGTTCATAGAAAATAGCAGGTGGGTGAGAAACCCAGCAGACCGTAAGGTGGACATAACCCAGACAACAGAAAAAAGATAAAAAAGGCAGCTGGGAAAGAAAGAATATAAAAATGTAGTCAAGCTAGTATTTAATATCTGTATTTAATCTGCTTTTTAAAAATTATTTCTTTATGCATGCCATGAAGTGCGGCCAGAAAGTCAAGGGAGGTGATTCTACCCCTCTACTCTTCTTGGGTGAGAACCCACCTGAAGTACTGCAGCCAGCTCTGAACAACTCAGAACAGGAAAGACCTTACAGGACATGTAAGAGAGGGTCCGGAGAAAAGCTGCAAAAATGATCAGAGGGATGAACTCTCCTACAGAGAAAGGGCTGAGAGAGTTGGTGTTGTTCTGCCTGAAGAAGACTTGACTCTGGCAAGACGTTATTGCAGCCTTTCAGTTCTGAAACGACCAACCTTCGAAAGAAAGGACCTTCAAAGGATGAAATTTGAAAGTCCCTTCCAAATCAAACTATTCTATGATTCTATGAATACTCTAGGAAAGGAGCTTTTACCCCTTTTGTTTTCCTCAAAATTCTCTACTATGCTGTATTTCCTAGTTCAACAACTCTAACAGTGCTGTTGTTCTAAGATCAGGGTCCAAAATTCTCTTCCCCCAGACTACTTTTCTGCATCATCTACTGTCTGTTTATTCATATCAGAACTGTAAAACAATTTTAAGAAAAACTCATGTTCTGTTTTCACATTGATGTGACACAGTAATTAACATGCTTTTTTGGGGAAGTGTCCAAAGTACTAAAATGCAAACATGAAATTATAATTTAGTGGCTCAGTACAGTCTGAAATAAGTTTTCTAAGCAGTTTAACTGGCAAAATCATAGTATAGTATAAATAGCAATGGTACAAATAACTTATGTTTTTGTTGTCTGTTCTTTAACGAACAGATTTAATTTTCATTTATGGTTGCTCATTTAGAAAAAAAAATCTGGGATGCACAAGAGTTATTGTCCATTTTTGATGAAATATTTAAAAAACAAATGGAAAAAATATCATTGAAAAAGTTCCTTCATCAAGGGAGTGTTTTTTTATTATTTTTACTCATTTATTGCAATGTATATGTGCAATATTCACTATGTAAGTATTTATGAGCATAATTTTTGCTATCAAATTATGTGTAGACATGTTGACTATAATGTTTTTAATAATACTGAGAAAAAAACAACTTCACCATTGCAAGATCAGTTGATTTCTACTTTTCAAATGCTAACTTTTCCCACTGAGATGTTATATGTTGTATGGCAATATCAAGTCATAGATTTTGGTTTTGGTTTGTTTGGGGCTTTGTTTGGTTGGTTTTAATTCAGGAGTCAGTGTCTAAATTTATGTCTTTTCAGCTGCATCCCATTCAAAAGCTTCAACTAAGTTTAGATTTCTGTTGAGACAGAGAGTATCTGTCATGTAAGCCTAAACATTCTCAAAACATTAAGGAATCTAAGTTATCTCTGTGGCTCATCCCAGTAGGTTTTCAGACAGTTCATTTACTGCATAAAAAAGTAAAGTTAACCAGGCAGTTCCCTGTGGGAATTCTTAAAGAGCCAAGGCCACATAGTGAGCGATCCAGATACCCTGAGCCTTGTTACTGTAAGTAAGAAGATTCTTGGCAGGCATAAGCAAGGTCAATTGTCTTGTTAGGCCTCTGTAATTTTCCTCTGAAAACGTGCAGAGAATGATCTCTGCCAAGGCTGTAGTTTCCCACTGTATTTTTAGAGTAAGGTATTTAATCGCAATTATAACAAGTTATAAACATTAGCTTTGTAAACGGTAGTAACCTCTAGGCTAACCAATTAGAGCTCAGTATCCAAGGGTGTTACATAAGAAACCTAAGGGTGTAATGGTATAAAAGGAGCATTGTATCTGAATAAACTTTGGCAATCAATCACATTGATTGTGTCTGCGTTGCCCGTGACTCCTGTGTCAACAAGTTCCCAAGAGGTCTGCACTATTAGCCCCTTTTTGTTAGTGAACCCCCTATTCTTCCATACTTTTCTGAAGCTGTGCTGTTTTATAGGAAAACAAAACAAACAGGAGTGGCTTACAAGGTGAAATGTTGAACAAGTAAAAGGCAACATGGCTGCTTAAGTTAGTAGTGGTCAGAGAATCCATGTATTCATAGAAGTCAAGTTTTAGTTTCCAGTCCCTGGCTTACACTGTCTTTTGGATTAAAAGCTTTTAAATTTAGAAATAAAACAAGCAAACAAAGCATACTCCAGGAAGTGCTTAAAAAGATGTTTTAAGAGGCTGGAGAAGTCTGAAGCCAGAAAGAGCACTGAATATTCTGCTCTGCTACTTTTTGAGTTGAGGCTCTAAACATTGGGTCTTTATATAAAATTAATAATATCTTTTTCTCATTCACTCTAATGTTTTCAAGCAAATGTAGTATAGAGCTCATTTCAGAAATGTTCTGAATCTTCTGGGATGCTGTAGATTTTGTCTAATCACATCTTAATAAAGTGGGGCCCTGAAGGAACACAAATTTCCTCTGCCTAGCTGTTCATTATTTTTTCCTGTAACTCAGATAGGATGTAAATAGCCATCTGCTGAGATATATATGCTCTAAAGATCAGATGGCTAGAAGTAAGGAAAAGTGATATTTTTACTGAGTTTTAGGTAATTCCAGTACACGAACCTTCTGAGCAGAGGGAGCATATAATTTTTGTTTTAGGTAAGGTCTGAACAAGTTTCTTTTTGGATCTGTCTGCTTAGTGATTAAGATGAAAAATTTTCTTTCTGTTATGATTTGAAGACTTGAAGATCCAGTACTGGGGCTATTTTGCATTAGTAGGCAGCAGGTATCTATGACTTTCTATATAAACTAAATATACCTGGATCTGTTTTCTGAACATGAGGCTGGAACTGTTATCCTTTCCATTGTAGTGCAGTGGTCTTAATTCTACTATGAGCACCTAATCCCGTTATTATTGGGCAAAAAAAGAACATAAAAAAGAATCACAGAATCACAGAATCCCAAGGGTTGGAAGGGACCTCAAATGATCATCTAGTCCAACCCCCCTGCAAGAGCAGGGTAACTTAGAGCACATCACACAGGAACTTGTCCAAGCGTGCCTTGAATATCTCGAATTTAGGAGATTCCACAACCCACCTGGGCAACCTGTTCCAGTGCTCTGTCACTCTCACAGTAAAGAAGTTCTTCCTGATGTTAATGTGGAACCTCCTATGCTCCAGTTTACACCCATTGCCCCTTGTCCTGTCACTGGATATCACCGAAAAAAACCTAGCTCCATCATCCTGACACCCACCCTTTACATATTTGTAAACATGGATGAGGTCACCTCTCAGTATCCTCTTCTTCAAGCTAAAGAGACCCAGCTCCCTCAGCCTCTCCTCATAAGGGAGATGTTCCACTCCCTTAATCATCTTTGTGGCTCTGCACTGGACTCTTTCAAGCAATTCCCTGTCCTTCTTGAACTGAGGGGCCCAGAACTGGACACAATATTCCAGATGCAGCCTCAACAAGGCAGAGTAGAGGGGGAGGAGAACCTCTCTTGCCCTACTAACCACACCCTTTCTAATGAACCCTAGGACGCCATTTGCCTTCTTGGCCACAAGGGCACATTGCTGGCTCGTGGTCATCCTCCTATCCACCAGGACCCCCTGGTCCCTTTCCCCTTCACTCCTTTCCAGCAGGTCAACCCCCAACCTGTACTGGTACATGGGGTTGTTCTTCCCCAGATGCAAGCCTCTACACTTGCCCTTGTTGAATTTCATCAAGTTTCTCCCCACCCAATTCTCCAGCCTGTCCAGGTCTCGCTGAATGGCAACACAGCCTTCTGGTGTGTCAGCCACTCCTCCCAATTTAGTGTCATCAGCGAACTTGCTGAGGGTACACTCAGTTCCCTCATCCAGGTCGTTGATGAAAAAATTAAACAGCACTGGTCCCAGCACCGACCCCAGAGGGACTCCACTAGTCACAGACCTCCAGCTAGATTCTGCCCCATTGACCACAACTCTCTGCCCTCTTCCTTTCAACCAGTTCTTGATTCACCTCACTACCTGATCGTCAAGCCCACACTTTCTTAGCTTATCTATGAGGATGCTGTGGGAGGCAGTATCAAATGCCCTACTGAAATCAAGAAAAACCACATCTACCGCTCTACCATCATTCCTCCACCTAGTCACTTCCTCATAGAAGGCTATAAGGTTGGTCAAACATGACTTCCCCTTCATAAAACCATGTTGGCTGTTCTTAATAACCCCCTCATCCTTGATATGCCTAGAGATGGAGTCAAGAATAAGTTGTTCCATCACCTTTCCAGGGACGGAGGTAAGGCTGACCGGTCTATAATTACGCGGGTCCTCCTTCTTGCCCTTCTTATAGACTGGTGTGACATTTCCCATCTTCCAGTCCTCAAGCACCTCTCCCGTTTCCCATGATTTTCCAAAGATGATGGAGAGTGGCCTAGCAATGACCTCCGCTAGCTCCCTCAGCACCCGTGGGTGCATTCCATCCAGACCCATTGATTTATAGATGTCCAGATTGCATAGCTGATCCCTATCCCAATCCTCATGTACTAACAGGTGGTTTAATAGGTAAAGCAATAGCTGTGCATGCAAGCAAGGCAAAACAAGCAATTAATTCACCACTCCCCATCGACAGGCAGGTGATCAAACATCTCCAGGAAAGCAGGGCTCCATTAAGTGTCATGGCTACTTGGGAAGGCAAACAAAATCACTCCATATGTCCCCCAGCCTACTCACTGATGTCAGGAACAGAAAAGGCTTTGGCTCTGTGCAAGTGCTGCTGAACAATAAACAAAACATCCCTCTATTATTATTATCAGTTTCTAGTGAAAATAGGAAACATGGCCTATACTAGCTACTATGAAGAAAATTAGCACTATCCCAGACAAAACCAACATAGGCAGCAACTTACTGCCTAGTAAATTATTTCATATCCTACAATTTTATTTGTAAATTTGCTCCCTTAGCATAACAGAGTATTAGAAAGTTACAACAGTCTTGCTAAAGAAACTCTGCCTTCCAGTTGGAGAATAAGTGTTGTAAGGCGTAATTAAATTATTAAAATGGATAACAATTTCACATATACATTCTACAGGGAATATCAGAAGAATAATCAAAAGTGAAAAAAATGTGATTGATAAAAATTATTTTAAGAGCAAAAGATTTGTACTACGCTGAGTATTCCATAGTTTGCTCTCTGTGCTGAATGTGATAGAGTTGTTACATCTGTTGTTAGGATTGTGGAGCAAATTAAGGATGAATGACTGAGGGAACTATGGACCAGTCAGTCTCACCTCTGTGCCTGGCAAAATCTTTGAGCAGATTCTCCTGGAAGGTATGCTAAGGCACATGAAAAACAACAAGGTGCTTGGTGAAAGCCAGCATGGCTTCACTAAGGGGAAATCCTGCCTGACCAATTTGGTGTCCTTCTATGATGGGGCTACGGAACTGATGGACAGGGGTGGAGCAGTTGGCGTCATCTACCTGGGAATGTGCAAAGCGTTCGACACTATCCTGAATGACATCTTTGTCTCTAAATTAAAGACAAGTCAGTTTGATAGGTGGATCACTTGGTGGATAAGAACTGGCTGGACAAATGCATGAAAGGAATTGTGGTCAGTGGCTCAATGTCCGGCTAAAGACCAGTAATGAGTGGTGTCCCACAAGAATTGGTATTGAGACTGGTCATATTCAATACCTTTGTTGGTGACATGGACAGTGGGATTGAATGCACCATTAGCAAGTCTGCTGATGACACCAAGCTGTGTGGTTTAGTTGAAATGCTGGAGGGAAGGAATATCATCCAGAGGAACCTTGACAGGCTTGTAAGGTGGGCTGATGCCAGCCTTATGAAGTTTAACCATGAGAAATGCAAGATCCTCCACCTGGGTCAGAGCAATGCCAGGCACAGCTGCAGGCTGGGAAAAGAAGAGATTCCGAGACAACAACTACCATCATCATCATCATCTGGGGTACTTGAAAATTAAGAGGCCTAAAATTTTGTCTAGTCAAAGCAGTTGTCTGTTATCTGTATTCCAAAGAAAGAGGACAAAATAACTGAGTAATGTGTTTACAGATTGATCAAGTCTGCTTAATGGCCTAGAAATATAGAACAGTAAATATATTTCAAAAGTCAGGTAATGTAATATTTTAATCATGTCAAATTATAAATTTAGTTTAGTTATATTTAGTTATGTAGAACCTTTTAGTGCTATTTAGTTATATAGAGCCTTAAAGGTGGATTTTAAAAGAAAAGTTTGAGACAAACAGGATCAAAAAAAAAGTGGTGTCTTTTAGATAATTGAAATCTTTGGGATCTTACCTGTCTGAATGTCAGTGAAACAATTTGCCACTGAAATGTGTGCAAAATTCTTAATAAAACTAAGTAAGACTAAAATCCAGAGATGAAATATGAGGAGATGGCTGAGTATGTAGCATTAGAAGGTAAAGTATTAGCCTGGAATGAAAATACTGAAAATATCTACACAGATCCATCTAGTTTTGTGTTAATACTTCAATTAGTTACCATGGGACAAAAAAATAGTAGGCTAATGACGAAATCTGCTGTTAGCATAAAATTGCGGAGAAATAAGATATCACAGAAGACGAACACCAGAAAAAAACAGAGGATAAAAATTAAACAGAAGAAATTTAAATTTACAATCTTAGGGCCTTTAAAAAAAGCTGTAAGTTTTTGTGCTTATTAATTGGAAGAAAATTGAGAAAGAAAAGGTTGTGGGTTTATTTTTTTATGAAAGCATATAGGCAGAATTCTCCAAGTCATATACTTTACATTAGGAATTGTAAAGCATTACCTTTTTATAAACACAACCTCTGAGAACTCATTTAAAATTCTGTATACAGCTCTGGTTCCCTGTGGTCATGAAGATGAACTGAACTGGAACAAGTAGAGAGGAAGCCCAGGAGGATGACTAGGAAAATAGAAAACCTGTCTTATGAAAGGACACTAGCAAAAAAAGGAAAGCTAAGAAGGCACAAAACATATTCTATATATAAATAGACATGAAGTTAGTAAAGTAATAATAAATGTTATGACTTAAAAAACTTATTAGTAACTTTTGGGAATGGTTTCAAACATCATCTGCCTGTGATCTTAGCTCTTCTGTTGTTTTTTTTTCCTATTCCGCATATCTGGTTTAACACATCATATACAATAAAAATGTTGCTAAAATATACTCTATCTAGATATTTTCTTTGTCTCTTAAGCCCTCTTTCAATCTTGTTCTGAAAAGAAAAAAGGTAACATTGTTTAAATTCAACCCTAGGGATAGTATTTATAATGTGCTGTAATTGATGGTCAGGAAAAAAAAAAAACCTTAACTTCACTAAAAGCTCTACACTTCCTCTATTTGCATCAACACATCAGTATTATTCAAGCACAAATCCTCCACATTTCAAGCTGTAAAGTTTCATTGTCCTTTGTTTTAAATGCATGGGATAAAATAAATCTTTTCTAAAGATATGTAGTGTCAGGAATATCACAACCCAAACCAAGGCAATCAGTTATTACAAGTTAATCTTTTTCACCAGACGTTACTATTTATCTAATTAGTAGTACAGCACTCAGTCAAAACTTTCACTAACTTCAAAAAACAGCTTTAAAGTTTATGTTCCCAGGAACTCGCTGTCTTACTCTACAAATATTTTACCTATTTCATGCCCATTCTTAGGTTGTAGTTTTCATTTAAATTAAAGAACTGGGATTATTTTTTTATTTTTTTTTTCTTTTTATTTTTTTTGTTAATGTGTAATTTTTCAGTACTTATTAATATTGTTAAGATGAGACTAAATCTAGGACTTAGGAGAGTTCTTGTCCTCAGTCTGTTTGCTTCTGTTCCCCTTCAGGTGCCCAGGCAGCAGGAAGTTTGAGCATGTACTCTAGGTGCATACACACACAATGCATAGGTCAGATATACAGATTGACACAGTGTTTTGGTTTCACCTCTAATAGCTTCCTTTCTTTTTCCTTCCTAGTAGGTGGTACAATACTGTGTTTTCAATTTAGTCTGAGAATAATGCTGATAACACTGATGTTTTAATCAGTGCTGAGCACCACTTACCTGATTAAGGACTTTTCAATCTCTCATGCTCTGCCAGCGATGAGGGGCACAAGAAGCCAGAAGGGAGCAGAGGCAGGACACCTGAACCAAACTATCCCAGAGGATATTCCATACCACTGCATGTCATGCTCAGCATATGAACTGGGGTAAGCTACTTGGAAGGGATGGACCACTGCTCAGGCTGGGCTGGGTGTCAGTTGGCATGTGGTGAGCATCACTTGTGTTTATTGTTTCTTAATCTTCTCTTTCCTCTTTCGGTTTAACATTCTCTCACCTTGTTATTTCCCCTATCATTATTAGTATTGATAATAGTATTATTATATCCTACTTTAGTTATTAAACTGTTCTTATCTCAACCTGAGAGGTTTATATACTTCAGATTCTCCTCCACATCCCACCTTCCGGGGGAAGGCGAAGGGTGAGTGAGCAGCTGTGTAGTGCTTAGTTACCGGCTGGGTTTAATCCGCAACATGTAGTCAGAGAGCAGTCCTCTTGCTGGCATCCACATAAACCACAGAAGCACTTACAAAGACATGAACAACACAGCTGAATTATGTTCCTTTTCTCCAGCTTATCAGGGCAGGATTTCAGATTATCACACTTCCTCCACCCCCCAATCCCTAAGAGTCTCTTGATCCATCAACACATGCATGTCTGCAGGCCCCTCAAACACTGACCAGTCTGTCCCAGTCACACCTGTAAAGGGTCCTTGTCCATGCCCTGGGCTCTGTCAGTCCATCCTGCAGTCCTGAGCCTGGCTTTTTCCAGACAGGTCTCTAACTTTCTGGCTGTTCATCTTGAGGCTAAGTAGTGAATCACAAACACAAATACATACACATATGAAGACACATGCACGCAAAGAAGAGCTGGTTAAACCTCTTAAAGTGTATGCCCTACTGCTTTCTTCAAAGGCCCAACTATCAGTGACCTAAGAGCTCTGGCCATTCTTATATTCTCAGAAATCCACTCTTCATTACGGTTTGTGTATCTCGGTCTTTAGTTTATTATTGTCCTTATTTCATAGAATCATAGGATCATAGAAGAGTTAGGGCTCGAAAGGACCTTAAGATCAACTAGTTCCAACCCCCCTGCCATGGCCAGGGACATCTCACACTAGACCATATTACCCAAGGCTTCAACCAACCTGGCCTTGAACACTGCCAGGGATGGAGCTTTCACAATCTTCCTGGGCAACCCATTCCAGTACCTCACCACCCTAACAGTAAAGAATTTCTTCCTTATATCCAGTCTAAACCTCTGCTGTTTAAGTTTTAACCCACTACCCCTTGTCCTATCACTACAGTCCCTAATGAAGAGACCATCACCAGCATCCCTGTAGGCCCCCTTCAGATACTGGAAGGCTGTGATGAGGTCCCCACGCAGCCTTCTCTTCTCCAGTCTGAACAGCCCCAACTTTCTCAGCTTGTCTACATACGGGAGGTGCTCCAGTCCCCTGATCATCCTCGTGGCCCTCCTCTGGACTTGTTCCAACAGTTCCATGTCCTTTTCATGTTGAGGACACCAGAACTGCACACAATACTCCAGGTGAGGTCTCACGAGAGCAGAGTAGAGGGGCAGGATCACCTCCTTTGACCTGTTGGTCACGCTCCTCTTGATGCAGCCCAAAATACAGTTGGCTTTCCGGGCTGCAAGCACATACTGAAGCCGGCTCATGTTCATTTTCTCATCGACCAACACCCCCAAGTCCTCCTCTGCAGGGCTGCACTGAATTTCTTCTTTGCCCAACCTGTAGCTGTGCCTGGGATTGCTCCGACCCAGGTGGAGGACCTTGCACTTGGCATGGTTAAACTTCATGAGGTTGCCATCAGCCCTCCTCACAAGCGTGTCAAGGTCCCTCTCGATGGTATTTCTTCCCTCCAGTGTATCAACCAAACCACACAGCTTGGTGTTATCAGCAAACTCGTTGAGGGTACACTCAATCCCTCTGTTCATGTCACCGACAAAGATGTTAAGACTGTTCCCAACACCGATTCTTGAGGGACACCACTCATTACTGGTTTCCAGCTGGACTCTGAACTGTTGACCACAACTGTAAATACAGCCATCTAGCCAGTTCTTTATTCACTGAGTGGTCCACCTATAAAACTGATGTCTCCCCAATTTAGAGACAAGAATGTAATGTGGGACAGTGTAAAATGCATTGCAGAAGTCCAGGTATATGACATCAGGTGCTCCACCCCTGTCCATCAGATCCATAGCCCCATCATAGAAGGCCACCAATTTGGTCAGGCAGGATTTCCCCTTAGTGAAGCCATGCTGGCTGTCACCAAGCACTTTGTTGCTTTCATGTGCCTTAGCATGCCTTCCAGGAGAATCTGCTGCAAGATTTTCCATGCACAGAGGTGAGACTGACTGGTTTGTAATTCCCAGCATCATCCATTTTCCCCTTCTTGAAAATGGGGGTTATAGTTCCCTTTTCCCAGTCGTCGGGAACTTCACCTGACTGCCAGGATTTTTCAAATATGATGGACAGTGGCTTAGCAATTTCATTTGCCAGGTCCTTCAGGACCCATGGGTGGATTTCATCAGGTCCCATAGACTTGTGTACGTTCAGGTTCTTAAGATGGTCTCGAGCCAGATCCTCTCCTACAATGGGCCCAAGGTCTAGATTTTCACAGTCCCTGCATACGCCTTCCAAGACTTGAGTGATGCGGCCAGAGCCTTTGCCAGTGAAGACCAAGGCAAAGAAGCCATTCATAACCTCAGCCTTCTCCAAGTCCTGTGTAGCCAGTTCTCCTGAAAGCTGTAGACCTCTGGAGGGGGTCTACATTGTCCCTAGTCTGTTTTTTAGCTGCTACATACCTATAGAATCCCTTCTTGTTATCCTTAACATCCCTAGCCAAGTTTAGCTCTAACTGGGCCTTAGCTTTCCTAACCTGGTCCCTAGCTTCCCGGACAACATCCCTGTATTCATCCCACACCCCCTGTCCTTGCTTCCACCTTTTATAAGCTTCTTTTTCCTGTGAATTTTCTCAGCAGCTCCTTAATCATCCAAGGGGGTTTCCTGGCCCTCCTGCTGCACTTCCTTCTATTTGGGATGCAACACTCCTGAGCCTGTAGCAGGTGATCCTTGAATATTAACCAAGAGTCCTGGGCCCCTCTGTCCTCTAGGGCTAAATCCCATTCTTGGTTCTGTCTTTATTGTGAATAGCTTTCAACAAGGTATCCTTATAAACCATACTGTTACAAATATATCCATACTGTTAGAAATATATAGGTGTATAAATATTTTAGCTTGTATGTTTTCATTAAAGTGAAATCAATTTTAGGATGATTTTAGAGAGCAGTGCTATCTAGGATTCTCATAGGATGCAGTTATAACAGTGATGATTTTGCTTTCCTGTTTTTTGTTTTGTTTTTTTTTTTTTTTTCTTTTTCCTATATGCTATTTATTTACCTAATCTTGGCAATTGATATAAATAGTTTGTATTGCTGGTGGCAGTGACAGTCCCATTTGAAGTTATTGGTGTGTGTAGGTTTACAGAAATCTTACTTCCCAATGAAGTAGCTGATAAATGGGGGATTGAATAAGAACATATCAATTTGATCTGTGGAATGACTAATAAGACAGTTTGATGACAAATAATTTATTCAACTATGGCTTCAATGGGTTTGTCTATTGATAGTGTTTGAATTTATTTATGTATGGTTAAAGCACAAACTGTCTCTTTCATAACTGAACAATCTATGTAAGTGACAAATACCAGTGAATAAACATGGGAGAGCAATATCTGCTGAGAAGTGTACTCTGCAGTTTTATGAGACAGAACACTGTTTGAAGGTTCCCTATGGTTAGAATGTGATAGCACTCTCCAAGGTGCTGCATGATATCTAGTAAAAATGGACTTTACACGTGAAAGAATTCTGTAAGAATAGCAACAAAGAGTTTCTGGAGAAGAAAGCAAAACAAAGTCTTTTTTTTTTTTTATTCTAAAGATTTATTACTGAGAGTTTATTTGCAAATTTTCAAAGTTTGCATGAACAGGAGAACCACAGCTTGAACCCTGACAAACTTAAATGACATTGAAGAAAGCAAAGCAAAAAATAGAAGATAGAAGAAATAAAGATAGAAGAATCAGGAAGACAAAAACAAGAGTAAAAGGCAAGAAGGAAAAAGATGGAATAAGATGGATTAAGCTTAAAATTATGTACAGGTTTCTGTGATGGGTGGAAAACAAACTTCAGTTACCAAATAGGGTCTTAATGAGAGACAGGGAGACACAGTAATAACATTACTAGAAAATATGAAGCCATGAATGGCAAAAGTTGCAGTTTTCAAAAGCTTTCAATATTATCTCTTGTCTACAAGTAGGGTGGTTTACTAGAGTTTATTTCCCCTGATCCTAGTGAGAGCAATTAATTGCATAACACCTAGTAGTTTGTATCTATGTATCTCAATATGACCCTTAATAAAAAAAAAAATCAAATTCAACACACCTAAGTAGGATATTATTTAATCTTAATGTGTTGAATTTTATGTCTGCAATACTATATTTGATATAGTCATATCTTGAAAAACATTGCTGTGTCTTGATATACCAATGTATTTAGTTGTATAACTTGTACAATGTTATTTTCTTCAAGAAGACATAGAGGCAACTTGAAATTTACTATGAAATGTTTACATTCATAATAAATGTATGATCACATTTATTGCAGTTCTGAGCTCACAGTCTTGTAGGATTTGATTACACTATTTTTTAAACATTCTAAATTGTTGATAATGAAAGTTCTTTTAACATCAGTGCTATTCAGAGTTTGCAGTGTTAAAAGAATGTACATTCCATACAGAATAATATAACCTACAAAGTTGAAAGTCTGCTATTTGCAAAGACTAAGCCACCTCTAAATTTTCAGTAGGAAATGGATTATATTCTATCTCAATGGTGTGGGTATTTTCCTGGATGCATTAATACTGGATTTGCTCATAGTGCTTTCTCTTAGCACAAGTCTTCATTCTTTTTATCTGTGTACCATACACTACAGAAAGAATTCTTGGTCTATGACTTCAAGTCATGTAGCTTCTACTAGAGCAAGGTAAATAAAGAAACATTAATTGACAACAGCTCTGAAGCAAAGATGAGAGGGCTCACACTGGGGGAGATATGTCCAGCTGTGGATCATTGTTATGATAGCTTTTTAGTTAGTCAGGAGGTTTGATTCGAAGTATTGCAACCGTAAATGTTTATGCAGACTAAGTAACTTAAAGCAATTTATTACTATATCTGTTTCAGCTCCCATGTTGTTACAATTAATCTAACTGCTTTCTCAAATGATGCTTGCAATTATAGAATCATAGACTGTTTAGGGTTGGAAAGAACCTTAAGATCATATAGTTCTCGCCCCCCCTGTCTTGGGCAGAGACACCTCACACTAGACCAGGCAAGCTTTAATTTAGTGCTATAATAAGTCTTCCCTCCAAGCTATTAAGAAAATAAATTCAATTAAAAACTCCAAATAGAAGAAAACAGCCCATTTTGACAAACCAACTGAAATTATTGCTACAATCAAAAGATATAATGAAAACAACATAGGAAATGTTATTATGGATAGGAAGATGCTTCTTTTGCCAGGACTAGTAGGCAGTTAATGAGAAAATGTGTTATTCATTTTCACCTAGACAGAAATCCAGCCATAAATGCCTACAAAAGAAAACTAAACCACAAACAAGAAACTGATCCTGTGAAGAAGAGAATAGATGTCAGATCTATCCTCACATATATCTGATCATGTCCCAAAACATATAATTTCTAGCTAATTTACTATGTCTACTTCAAAAATGCTGTCGTAGTTTAAACCCAGCCACACAGCTTGTTCACTCACTCCCCCCCACCCCCCTTGCTCTCCTAGCTCCCGGAGAGTTGGGAAGGAGAATCAAAAGAATGTAGCTCCTACAGGTTAAGATAAGAACAGTTTAATAAGTAAGGTATAACACAAATCACTACTGCTACAACCAATAAGAATAATAATGATAAAGGAAATAACAAGAGAATACACCTCACCACCCGCCAACAGATAACTCACCCCATCCTGCCCCACTGAGCACCGACTGCAAATGAAAAACACACATCGTAATACGTCAATATGCACGCCTTAAAAAAAAAAAAACAAAAAAACCCAACAAACCAAAATCAAATATAAACCAAACAACAAAAACCTTGATAACTTTACAAGTTCGTGACTGTATAAACACTTTACACTATTAATTTGCCTCAGTGCTAGTGTCCTTT
Organism: Melopsittacus undulatus; assembly: GCF_012275295.1. Classification (NCBI taxonomy): domain Eukaryota; kingdom Metazoa; phylum Chordata; class Aves; order Psittaciformes; family Psittaculidae; genus Melopsittacus; species Melopsittacus undulatus. The sequence goes on from NC_047527.1 coordinate 17,182,799, forward strand.
TGCAGTCACTTCTGCAAGGACTTGATCTTCCATTAGAGTTTACACAGGAATAGCTTTTTTATTTAAAAGAGCATAATAAAGAATTTAAGAAATAATGTAAAGCACATCATAGCAGCAAAGCAAATTCTGAAAAGTGTAGTGTGTATGCCAATAATGAGGAGAATCTAGTCATTCAAGTGTCAGTATTTTAATATTGTCATGGTGGAAGCTGATGAAGTCCTTTTGATCTATCTTTTAATCTTAAAGTTTTGATATTCTAGTAATCTGTTACAGACCATTTACAAAACCTCTGTCAATCTGCCTCATGCTACAGCGATCCTCACCAGATTCTTTCAAAAGGAAAGAAACTCATTCAGTGCTCCTTCCCTCTCTTTCTATGACACATAAAGGATATAAGTTTATACTTACACATTTCTAACAACAGAGGTGGGTTACTCTATGATATTTTGAGCATAAATTATTGTTTTCTGTCCATAGTCAATAGGAGATCCTTAATCACCAGCAGTAATAAGAAAATTCTATCTAGGAAGAACTATGTCTACAGAAATGTCCTAAGAGAAGCAGGAATTCCAGTCAATTAAAGTATGTAAGACTAGAATCTGAAAACAAATCACTCAAATATATGCTGGGCAAAACCTTACTGAAAGAAATACGGCAAGGATGTGTTTTACGTGTTTCTGAATTGACTCATATCACTTAAATATTGGTACTATGCTTAATTGCCAATTCTCTGTGGTAATTAGATAAAGAATCAGCTGCAGTGGCTACATAGTAGATCATAGAGCTAAGCGTATAACTTGTTTCTTTCTTTAGCAAATACAAATAATTTGTAAGTAGCAGAAATCACTACTGTTCAGCCCTGTGACCATTTTTTGTGACCCTCTTCTGGACCAGCTGTAACAGGTCTGTCTTTCTTGTGCTGGGGACCCCATTCAGTACCCCAAGTAAGGTCTCACAAGAGCGAAGTTTGAGAATCACTTCCCTTGACCTGACGACTGCACTTCTTTTTATGCAGAAAATATTAGGGTCTTGGCTGAAGTCTTGGAAATATATAACAGTGTTTATCTGCAGTTACTTAAATTATCCATCTGTTGTAAACTTCAATTTGCCATGAAGTTATTTGTCCCTCTCCATGGCTCAGTGCAAGAAGTGTCCCTTTTTTTTACCAGATCATTCCACTTATTCCTAATAAATTCTTTCCCCTTTGAAATTTCATGATATCTAACAGTCTGCAACAGTTCCATACAAAAAATGAACCAGATATTGCAAAATATGTGTCAATTTCATACTACAATAACGTGGGTCACATTTCCCCAGTAAATTGACCATCTAAGAAATGCTGAATCAGGCATTAGGCCTGATTAGCCCAGCTCTTTTCTAGTAGAATGTAACATCAAAAGTCCCTCAGTCTTTCCTCCTATTCAGAGATGTCATTATTCTGAATTATTAACATGTCTAAAAAATTATTACTGCTAGACATGTTAATGATGACAATAATAATAATAATAACAGCAATGATAATAACAACCACAACCGTGATAGCAACAATCATGTATTTATTTACCAACATTATGTGTGAAAGTAGTTTTAGAGTAGTATTTGGTTCAATAAAAGTTGTATATAGACTAATAAACACTTTTGGCCTCAATATTTGTTGTTCTAGAATATAGTTATTGCTGTGTTAACAAAAAATACCCTCAAATTATAATTGCCAACTCTGCCAATTACTATGAATAGAATGCTAAAACTTCTAGACCAGTTCAAAGTAAAACAAAGTATAAATTCATTTCTTTTGTGATTTAACTTATGCTTTTTCAATTTCTAAAGACAAAAATTTGTGCACCTACCACCAATTTATTGGAGCATTGCTAATTTGCATATCTAATTTCAAGCTGTACTAATTGCCTTTGAAAATGCCAAGCTTGCTCATTAGTCATTTCTTATTTTCCTGAAGGAAGAATCTATTTACACAGAAGCATTCTCCATAACTAAAAAATCATTATCCTGGGACCTAAAGAAAAAAAAAAAAAACAACAAACACTTAACAATGCATCATAGCAAGGTACAGTTCTTTTGGTTTATATGATGACATTTTACAATTAAGTTAGCAGATGCTTTAGGTATTTTGAAGTGAGACATTATTTGTCAAGTTTTTTGTCTGTTTTAACTATACTATCTTTGAAAATTCAGATTGCTTTTCAAGAAGTACATAAATATTTTGTTTTCTATGTTTTTTTTACATGTATGTGTTGCATTAGTGCTAGGGAAGGGAATGAAAAGGAAGGGAAAGGAAGGCGTATGCATAAAAGGTATTTTTCCTTGAGTGCACCAAAACTGATGGACTTCATGGCAAAAAGGAAAAGTTTGTTATCAAGAAAGTTCAGGAAGATTATTATAACAAAGATGAGGTTTCACGATGCACTGTGGTGATTATCATGACTATCATGGTTAAATACATTTGGGCAATATGGTCATACCAGAACCATTTATCTGGACTGATGTAAACCTAAATCCATCAGGACTAGACATGACACATGTATACTACCTTCAATGGCTCTTGTGCAATAGTGGGTTAGATAAAACTTTATATCACATGTAGATCAGATTTATGGTAAAACATAAAATCATAGCTGAACTTCTAATAATAGCATATAACTACATACAATTCCAAATTCCCTGCCACAGGCAGGTGTGCGTCACTCAAGGCTCTGTCCAACTTGGCCATGAATACTGCCGGGAATGGAGCATTCATCACTTCTCTGGGCATCCTGTTCCAGTGCCTCACCACCCTCACAGTTAAGAACTTTCTCATTATATGTAGCTATTCAGTTTGTGCTTGCAAGTTCAATGCCTGACAAATTGTAGTATTTGAAGAGTTCTGATATATTTTATAATCTGATTTTAGTGCAAAAGAGCCCAGGGTAAATACTCATCTTTTCTTCATATTTTATTTATACTAATGTTATTCTCTATGCTTGTATTGTTTTCCAGAGGAGACTAATAAAATGATTGGTTAAAAGATGGCAGCCTTCATTGCCAAAGTTTTATTTTGGTGGGAATATTTTATAAAGTCATCACTTCTTTTTTTTTTTTTCTGACATCTGGTTCATTGGATTAGGATTAGAAATCAAGACTTTTTCTTTGTATATCAGTTTGAATCACTATCTCCAGGAAAGAATATACATTTTCTGTCATTATATAACAGCACAGAGAGTATATTTCTTATATAGGTATACACATATATATATTTATTTAACTGGTTCTATAGACCTCTTTCTGGTTACACTTTTGTTATGTAAATTTACTTTAGCTATTTTGAACATTGGACTCCCTCCAGCATTTTGTATTGATTTTATATCTGATAGTCATAACCCAGAATGGCTACAGCGTGTGAGGTACTAATGTTACACTAGATTCAAACAGCTAGAATTACTTTGACAGTTCAATTAAATGGCTTGAAAATGAGCTTTTGGTCTTTCTTTGTCACAACAGTTTCACCATGTTCTATACAACCCAGGATGTTAGAGCAAGAGACTGTTTTCTTTACATTTTTTTTTTGGTAAATGCACAATATTTCTCAGAGAATGGTATTGTGGGGTTTATGTAAAATAATTAAAGGCAAAAATCTTTTAAATAAGTAAAATTTCCATTGAAGTTAGTTATGTGTGTCCTGACTATATGTACAAATATATATGTATATAACTATACAATTTATTTGGAGAATCTTAATTATCAAGTAAGCTTGATATATGATAGTAAGCATAAAATAATGACAAAAAAGTGCAGTTTTATATTTAAAGCACACAGTTAAAAGTATCATACATCTTATTTTGCTGTTAGTTGTTCTATCCTCTTCCATAATTTTATTTCAAGTTCTAAAATCTGTTAAACCAAATTAGATGATGTGCATTTTGCATTTAGAATAACTGTCATGGTTTAAACCAAGTCCCCCAACTCCCAGAGAGTTAGGAAGGAAAATCCGAAGAACGTAGCCCCCACGGATTGAGATAAGAACGGTTTAACAGCTAAGGCATAACACAGAATCACTACTGCCATTACCACTACAAATAATAATGATAAAGCCAATAACAAGCGAAAAGAATACAACACCCCACCAGCCACAGACCCATAACTCACTCCACCCTGCCCGGCTGAGCACTGAGTGCTCCCTCCTCCATTTTCCTCCAGAGCGCCACCCCTCCAGCTCTCTCTCTCCCAGTTACCTCCTGGGCATCACATGCTATGGTATGGAATACCTAATTGGCTAGCCTGGGTCAGGTGTCCTGTCTCTCCTTCCTCCCGGACTCCCCTCCTCCACCTGGCTGGAGCACGTGCTCAGAAAAGGCCCTGAACAAAAACACTCTCAAAACATGCTTGCTATCAAGCAACTGTTCCCAGCCCAGAAGTCAAAATACAGCACTGCACCAGCTACAAGAAGGAGAAAAATTACTGCTACTGCTGAACCCATGACAATAACTTAAAAGGTCATTTATATGCAAAATATTTTAATGTCTGTTTTTAAACTCTATTGCCTTTACATAACACTTGTACATAGCATTTGAATACCAGTTAGTCATACAATTTGCTGAAATATGTCAGCTCAGGTATATCTATGCCATTTTATATACAGTTGTATAATGAACTGTCTTTGTAGAAAAAGTAGACCATGAAAAAGAATTATCTCTAATTATGTTTTCTATTCTACCTCGACAATAATTACTCTTTATGCTAATTAGGAAAATTATTAACAGTATTAAAGTGATTTCTTATTGTAGCTAATTAGAAATGTCTTATGTTCACTCACACAAATTCACACCTTTGATATTTTTACTAAAACAGCATATGGAATGGATAGAATTAGCATTTCTCAAATCATTATTTTAAAGAATTTTTTTTTTAAGAAAGTACCTGTTTTCTTATGAAATCATATAAAAACTCTTTTCACCAGAGATCTCTAATTGTTCTTCATTTTTTTTAAGTTTGATTTTAATGAAACATACATCAGTTTCTCAATCCAGACTGTGGAATTATTTTCACAACTCTGCCCTGTTTCCCTGTGTTATGGGTGAAAATAAAGAGAAGACTGATGTGGGTGATAGGTATCTGTTATAGGTCACCTAACCAGGAAGAACAAGTGGATCATGCCCTCTACAGAAAGCTGGAATTAGCCTAATGTTTACAGGCTAGTCCAGGACTTTAGCCACCCTGGTATCTGCTACAGGGGAAACACAGAAGGGCATAAGCAATCCAGTATGCTTCTGGAAAGCATCAATGATAACTTCTTGACGCCAGTGATCATTGGTAAGGTCACAATTCAATGTCACAATTGTAACATTTTAACTTTTAAAATGTAGTGTGTTCTAAGAAAATTAGGGTTGTGAAGATGATTATGGCTTTGCAGCATACGGGGAGAGGCTATGAGAATCAAACCTTGCAAAAGGTTGCTAAGAGATTTTCTGGGTTGTAGACTTTTCTGCCACCTTGGTGATGTCCAAAACCTAGCTGTACACAGCCCTGAGTAACCGTCTGTAGCTGCTCCCCTTGCTTTAAGCAGGAGGGGTTGGACTACACAATCTTCAGAGGTGCCTCCAAATATAATCCATTTCATGATTCTGTGAAATCAAGGACATATTACATGGAATAAGTATTACTGGCCTGACATATTTCAAAATATAGTCTTCTGTGGGAATTGTGTTTGAATAACACTTTTCTTAAGGGGAGTAGAAATTGATTGATGTTTAAACCAACGCTATTAACATTTTCATGAATGCTCTTGAAGTGAGTATCAGTTCACTGTTGCTTACATTTGCAAATGACACAGATTGACAGAATAATTAATGGTAAGGAGAGAGTAGTCATACCAGAAGATATCTATTGAAACATCAACTGGTCTCATTTAAAGAATAAAAATAACAATAATAAAAAAAATCATGTGAGAATAACACATGAAGGTTATAACAGGCTAGGAAACTGTACCATGAAAAACAGTGACTATATGAAGCTCTAGGGGTAATGCAATATTCTGTACTACTCTGCAGAAAAGTACTCTAATTTTTTTGAGGAATAGAAAGAACAGTAGTAAATAAAAGTAAGATGGATATTTTATGTCTCCTGTGATATTAATGAAATTAGTGTGCACATTTTGAAAGGACACTAAAAAGATTCTAAGAAACAATCAGAAAAAAAAAAAATCCCCCAAATAATTGCATAAATTTGTACATCTTGTCAGGATTAAGACAGACATCTGTAGAAATCAACAGAAAAAGACATGAGAAAAAACAGTATCTAGGAATTAATAACTGAAAATTCAAATGAATATGAAGTCCAAAGTTGTTTTGTTGGATTTCTTTTATTGTTTGTGTGTGTGGGTGATTTTTGTTTGTTTGTTTTGATCTTAAGAAGACTGTTTAACTTTTATAATCAACAGCTGCCAGAAATGGTGAAATATCGCTGTTTTGTTACATTGAAAATATTTGAGATTTTTTCCAGAGTGTAGCTTTATGCAAATATATGATCCTGGGTTTCATACACGTACTACTGACCAAAATATAAGGTAAGAAGGTACACAGAATATAAGATAAACAGACTTAGCTTCATCTGCTCACCCTTTACTCTGTGCATCAACTTAGGATACCTAGTAAAAAAAAGGAACTTACTTTCTATATAAATGTATTTTGTGCCTAAATGTTATGATCCTTCTGAAAATATGAAAATAATATTTTCAAATATAAGATGAAAGATTTCTAATCAGAACGGGAAATTCTTCAAGCACTTTCCAATAAGAAGATGAAATTAAAATACAGTGCTACTTTGAAGCACAGTTTTAGGAGATATATAATACAAACCACATATTCAGATGAGATTCAGAAAAGTTTATTCATTCTTGGCGTCAACAGTATAAGGACATTATATATATAGTCTATTTTGACTTTATGGATTTACAGTATTTTACTTCATCAACCTTGTATTGCTGACAATAAAAACACTTATTACCATTTTCCTGAATGCTGTTGAAGTGAGTATCAGTTCATTGTGTATTACATTTGCAGGTGACACAAATAACAGTGTTAAAGATTAAGTTTCAGAAAATATTTCATTTTAGTGTGACATTATTAAGAAATAGCAACCTCAGTGTACCACCTCCAATGGCATTTTTTTTTCTGTATTTCATTATTGCTTTCAAATTAAATCACTGTCACTTTGAAGAGCAGAGACACATTTCTAAAATGATTGGATACAGCTTTCAGCTTTGAGTTCTTATTACACCATTCTTTGCTGCTTTGAAGATACGTTTTGCACCAAGGATTCACTTTGTCATAGGGAGGTTTATAGTGAAACGTGATTACTTTAATAAACTAAATTTAGTAAACGTATCATAAGAGCATTTTTCTAGTTATTGAACCATTATGTCATCATTTTTACATACTGTCCTCAATTCTTCAGTGTTTTTGCTGGATATATCAAAATTTTAAACAACAACCTAAAATTGCTCTTTACATTTTACCTGCCAGCTCACTATTCTTGTATTGTTTTATCCATTATATGAATCATCCAGGGCCATAGCATTAAACTGAGTGTTTATGTCCTATTTATTGTCCAGCATGTAGCATTCGGTGTGGTGTTCAACAGGTTGTAATAATTTGACATGTTATTTTAGAGTTTATCTGGTAGGCAGGTTTTGTTGCTGCAGAGATACTCCTGACCAAAAGTCACTATGAGATCAAAGGATCAAAGCTACAGCTTCTATCATATGACTTCAATAGTAGGACCTTCAAAAAATCAGACCTTCCTCTGCCCTCTTTGGGGTTCTTGTGTATGCTGAAAAATTGTGAGCACAAGATCAATAATTTTTTCTTATAATTCTGGAAATCTTACAGTGTATATTTGAAGTCTCAGCTTTCATTGTTAAAGGAATTATGACTCATTGTTTTAATTCATACATGTAATCAGTTTAATTATACATAATTGTCAATTGTTATCCAATTAAGCAGAGGCAGAGAGATTAATATAAAAATAGAGTTTACTGAGGAAAGAATGAGAAAACCTACTTTTCATTAAATATTTTTCATTCAAAGGATACTGTGGCATTTCAGTCCATAACAGTAATAATTTCTGATCATTGCTTTTTCCTATTTTGCATAGTTCAGAACGCACTTCTCCAGCTTGTCCCAACTCAACATTTCTGCCAGTCTTCTACTTTCATCTCCTGCCTGTACTCAGCTCAGCCCAACTTTGAAGTCCAGTAACTATACCAGCAGATTGAAAGCACAGAGAAAACTGCCTTCTGTCATTTATTGCACAAAGCTTTCATTCTTTGTAGCAAATGAAGAAATGATATTGCTCATTTGCAGGCCAAGAGACTGCTTAGTCTGTATGGCATCATGGGTTAACTTATTTGTCATATTCTACTAAAAAATAGGCTCAAATCAAATGAAATTTGACTTTTCCTATTCACAATTAGCAAGATTTTTATAGGGAGAGTCAAAGGGAGAAATTACTTCTTTCAAGTGTTGAGCTGCAACTTTAAAACACAGTATTGTTCTGATTTATTAAAAACACATGCACACAAGCTGTGATCCCCCCTATAAACCTCCTAAAAGTTTCGATGTATTTTCCCCCTTCTGTAATTCATGTAACCGTGCTCACAGATTTGGTTTGAATTTTCCTAAATTTAGTCTGAGATAGAAGTGCAGTGAACCAATAAATCCAAATAAATGTTCTGAAAAAGATTATAAAATATGGAAAGAAAATATATGCTAGCTTTATGTGGTCCTTTAAAAAAAAAGTATCAGACAAACACAGCAATGAGCAGAAGACATGGTTTCAAGTGACAATAATTCAAGAACTGTGAGAACATAATTGAAAATGCACTGCTGTTATTACATTATATTAAGTAAATTATAAATTGCCACACAATTGGTTTATGTGAGACTGTCTTTAGAGTTACTGATGGGTACGTATTTCATTTCAGTTACATAAGTGAAAATTTTAATAATTGCTAGAAATGACAGGAGTGAACTGCAAATAGCTCTAAGCAAAATATTAATGCTGCATTTATTTAGAAGCATAACAAAAGCACTATTTTAAAGTTCTCACAGGATTTATTCTCCTTAGCATCAAATTTATGATTAACTATGAAACTACTATTAATTCATTATATAAAATCTCTTATTTAAATGCCTGCCAATATCTACAAACATTGACTGTAAAATCATACCATTTGTGTAGTTGTAAAATTACGTGCTACTACTGAGGATATTAAAAGGGAACTATAGTTTAGTTTAGCCAGATACCATAGTGCTAGGTGTTTCCTCTTTCACAGAGTTTAAAATGTTCAGTCTTTAAACTATAAAGATGATGCGGAAAAAAAATGTAATTCTTTCATGAGCCTAGTTTTGCCACACTGGTAACAACTTTTGCAAATAACGTGACACTAATACTGTCTCTCAAAACACCACGATCTTAACAGCATATTCCATACATCTATTTATGAGCATTTAGTTTTACATTGTAACATAGTTTAAAGCCCATAGTTATTGAATTGTCAATAAAATGCGCAGTAGAACCGCAGTTATATAAATGTAAATTAGAACACTTTTCCATAAGAAAATAAAACACTCTTGTTTGAGTTGAAATCAATTTAGAGAAAGAAAAAAACAACACACATTTTATTTTGAGGGTACCAACTGCAGTTGCTCCAAAAGTGTTTGTAGATGCAGTGAGGAATAGTCCTGCTATGTGATCTGTATGGATTTGTAGGCCTAAATTCCCATGATCATGTGGTCTTCTAAGAGTCAAGGATAATATAACTGATATAAAGTTATGAGAGTAATAGAACTGATATAGAGTTAAAACATCATGGTGTTAAAATTAATGATCCTTATATATAGTGATGCATCTCTTTTTACCTCTTTTTCCAAGTACCTTCTTGTGCAACTATTTTGTATATGGTACCAGGTAAATTATTTGGTAGCAAAAAATAATAGTAGTTTAGTTTAGGCTGAGCAATTCAATAACAAGAAAAAAAAAGAAATACCAGCAGCGATGGTAAGAAAAAGCAGTAGCTGGAAATTAGAATTAAAATAACCATAAAATAGTTTATCACTGGGGGATATTGACAGTTTCACAATGCAGAATGTTCACATACTGTTAGGAAACTATCATTTGTGATGAGTCTTGGGCTGACTTCTCTTCAGCTCATACTAGTATGTTCTAGTGCTTTAGCTTGAGCTTACAGATTTTAAAAAATAACCAAACAACCTAAATCATACAAAAGGGGTTTAAAGCAGATAAAGGCAAACAGGTTTAAACACTTCTCTGCTTGTCTTTAGCAACAGTCTGGAAGATGAGTTTTCCTTTTTTCTAATGACTGTTTTAATCATTAGGATACTATCTATGCTGCCCACAAGTGCCTTTCATTTTGAAATGTCTGTGATTATTCCAAAGGCAAGTTTAAATTTATGAAAACACCTTTGCTGACTTCCAATGACTGTCTGCAGAGGTAAAGAAAGAAGTTCCCTCATTATGGTTGTCATACAACTTGCCAGAACTCTGTGCTTGTCTGAATGCCTGCCCTGCTCTTACTGCTTTCTTGTAATATTTCAGCCTGAGGTAGAATGTGTTCTCCTTTGGGAGAGAACACATAAAACTAACACACAAGAGCTGCAGCTGGAAATAATGCAGCAGTCCTCTACTCCCTTCAATCACATCCTCTTTCCCATTAATAATAATTTCTACTGCTATTAGAGAAGTTAATGGAAAATGTATTTAAAAGGGCTAATTTGATCCAACATTTGTAGGTGCATAATAATCTGAGTTTGATAGAAACAGACACAAATGGGGCCGATATTTCAAAATGTTTTTGCAATGAAATGCTTTTAAGGAATGAATAGATATAACATATTTGTATGTCTGGTAAAGAATTAAGAAAGTGTTGAGTTAGGGTGCAAACCAGTGGAAGCAATAAGCAGAGACCAACAAAATGGAAAATCATTAAAACTAATTTGTTAGAAATTTAAATGTTACAACAGAGTTACAGTTTTCTAACAAGGAAAATTAATTCACTTTGTATGTATTTTATCTTGCATGTTATCATTTCATAGTTTTAATTTAGAGATAATTACTACAAACTATTAATTTCTAAATCAGCAGCACAAAATATATAAGTAAATGGTAATTTAGTATGAGGAAGCATGGGCTGCTTGATTTTCGAGAATAAAACTGAGACAAGTAAAGAACTATTTAAATTTTTGACTGGTACTGTTAAACATGTCTGTGGAAAAGGTGCCCATTAAAAAATGTCTGTAGGTATATGCTTTGCTGTGAATATGTATTAACTCAATGTAAGATAGTACATTATGTTTGCAATCAAAGCATCAGGGGATTTTGTTTGTACTACGTCCTTCATCAAGCAGAGCTAAATGAGCTTTTGCCAGTATTAATAAGCAAGATGACAATTCCAAACCTATTGGTATTTTGTACTAAGTAACTCAATTTAAGATACTGTCTTTTTCCTTAGTTCATAATCTTGTACAAAATAATCTTAAAGTATCTGGCACTGGTGCTTCAGACTGATATTTGCAAGATGTCAAGGAGGCAACACATACAGCTAAAGCTAGGTAATAATAATGATAAAAGAATTATTAAAAAATTAAAAAAAAAAAATTAAAAATTAAAAAATAAAAAGAATTATTAAAAATAATCTTATAGTCAGAGGTGCCACTACACAGAATTCTCATCCCTCTGTTCCCAAGATGAAACAATATTACTTTCAGCAAGAGTTATTGAGAATGACATGAAGACACATTTCTTGCTACCTATCTGATTCTAAGTCTCTGTGTCTCCTGTATGAAAACTATGTAGGCAAAAAGAGGGGTGGAGACATAGGCAGTACATTTCCTGTCATTTATGCATTTACCCAAGAAATTACTTTTTAAGACAGAAGTATCTCACATGCATTTTGTCCTGACTGGTCTGATAGAGAAATATGGCAAACTAATGTGTGTAACTTAGGAACATGACCAGCCTATAGATGTAGCACATGTAAATCCTATAGTGCCTTGGGATTTTGGGAACATATATTTAGTGTCCATTGTTCAGATACATTTGTTAATATAGTATACATTGTTTAGGTCAGTTAGTCTAGATTTTTCAGATATATAAGGTTTTCCTTTCAAGGTAATGAACCTAGGTGGGGAAATATACTACTGACCATTGTTGGAAACACTAGCTGTAGACAGCTAGATGGAAGCCTAAAACTAGCATGTTTATCTGAAGACTGATACTTTTCATAACATTGAATAGTGGTTTTACTGACTTTTGCAGGTAATAGGTGGTTTGAAAAATCTGAAAAGTTTTAACTGATGTTAGATAATATGAAAGTTAATTTTCTAAGATTGACCTTTTAAAATTAACTGTGACTTCTTTCAGAGTTAAAGTAGCATGAGTTTTATTATCAGAAAGGAGTTGAAAGGCATCTTAGCCAGTGGGTTTCCTCTGTATTTTGGCATGTACTTTATATCAATCAGATCAGAAGATGGATTTGACAGACATAAATTTATAAACAGCTGTTGGATTTTTAATCCATTAGATGTCATTAGTAGCCTCCTGTGTTACTGCAGTGTGATACAAAAGAAAATTAGTCTGTTGGAAAAAACTCACAGTAAAAATTAATGAGGTTGGGATGTGACCTATAGTTCCTAGACATACTTGAAAATCTGCTAGGTGATATAAAAAAATACCCCACAAAAAATATATTTTTTTGCAATTGGGGGTGGGGTGGTGGGAGGTGGGGGGTGGTGGTGATGCTGTGTTGCTCCACATTAAAATGTATGACAGACATCTCCGAACATATTCCTATCAGGACACACAGCTTCAAGACATCCAGTCCTGCTAATTTCAAAATGTTTATTTTAACAATGGTGTTGAGTAAGTAAAATACTGTAATACAATTTACTTTTCCACAATAACCTTCCTTTATGTTAGTATATCTTTGTCGTGGTTTAAAATCCAACCACAGACTCTCTCTCACCCCCCCTTCCAGTCTTTCTTTCTTTCTTTCTGCCTCACCCCCCCCACCCCCGGAGGGATGGGGAGGAAAATTGAAAGAATGTAACTTCCACGGGTTGAGATAAGAACAGTTCAGTAACTAAGGTATAACGCAAACCACTGCTGCTACCACCAATAATAATAATGAAAAGGGAAATAACAAGGGAAGAGAATACGATACCACCCTTCAAAACGAGCCCGATCCGAAAGAGAGCGAGCCTTTCCAGGGAACTCCCAATCACTTCCCCGGGCATGACATGCTGTGGTATGGATACCTCTTTAGCTAGCTTGGTCAGGTATCCTGTCTCTGCTTCCCCCCCCCCCCCCCCCCCCCCCTTCCCTAGCAGAGCATAAGACTCACAAAGTCCTTGGTCAGAGTAAACATTAATTAGCAACAACTGAAAACATCAGTGTTATCAGCTCTGTTCCCAGGCTGAAAGTCAAAACACAACACTGCACCAGCTACTAAGAAGGAGAAAATTTGACTGCTACTGCTAAACCCAGGACAGTATCCACCCCTTATTCCATACCATTCATGTCATGCTCAGATCCCACATTTTCAATATACTATTGCTCTTATATATAGATACATCCTCATACACATAGACAGAGAGAAAGAGATCATTTCTTAGTGCATGGACCAATGCCTATAATGCTATTGAGTCCATTCGGTCCATGATGTCAGGTTCCATCCCTTGTAAAAGTCTTTCGGATCAGGAAAGGCTGTGTGCAGTGTTGGATCGTTGCCTGCTGATGCTGATAGTTCCTTTACTGCAGAACTCGTTTGATTCTATCAAAGTTCATTCTCTGTTGGGATGATGGTTGGAGGGAAGTCAGGGCCAGTTGCTGGTGACCTGAAGACATCTAGTTAATGGGCTATAAAAGTATTACATAGCAGGCAACAGCATACAAGTAAGTTCATTGGCTGTTTTCGCCTAAAATCAAATCCCCTTGAGGTATATATCGGATTTTCTCATCTTCCCTCATTACCCATCAAGTATATCCGGGTCCCTGAGCAAAAGCAGTCCCATGAGTGGGTTTGCCTTTACCTGAAGCAGGAATAACCCAGACTGTCTTCCCCAGCAAATTCTTCACGACTCCTGATCAAATGGTGGACCAAGTGGTGAGTATGTTGTTTCTTCATCTTGTCTCACCCTTCTTGCCTCTTTTTTGTCTTTTTATCATATTTTTTCCCTTGTTATTTCCCTTTTCATTATTATTATTGGTGGTAGCAGTAGTACCTTAGTTACTGGACTGTTCTTATCTCAACCCATGGGAGTTACATTCTTTTGATTCTCCTCCCCATCCCTCCAGGGGGCGGGGGTGGAAGGAAAGAAAGACGGGGGTGGGGGGGTGAGAGAGAGACTGGTTGGGTTTTAAACCACGACAATCCTCAAAATGACTAATATTAGAGGATCTCTCAGATCACATGTCTACCACATATGGGGAATGACAAGCATAACATACATAAGCAGAGTATCCATAAGGCTACACAGTTATATTTCTTTTCTCTCTAGCATTATGAATTACAATTTTACTGCTAAATGGTGAGAGAAATATTCTCAGAAAAAAGCTCCCTATTTGAATCCTCCAAGCAGAGAGAACCTTAATTGCAAATCTCTCACACCCTAGCAATTATTCTACCATTTCTTCCTTTGCTGTGTTTTAAGAGTGTTTTTAAGACTTTGTGTGTTTCAAGGCTTCTCTTTTTAAGATTACTTTTATGTGAGAAGAAACAGATGAAATAGCTGTCCTTCACAACCTAGAATCAGGTGTATAATCTGAGGAAGAAGAATGTACATATTTCTTTTCTTCTTTGTTTCTGAGTGATTAGCTTGGGTGGATTCCTATACAGTTGTGTGGCTATTGCAAACATTACTAAAATTATCCAAATATCCTTTTCTTTAACTTTTTTTTTCCTAGTGTTTAGAGACCTAAAAGATAGTACAACAAACAGTTTAAAAGGACCCTCAGACTATGCAAGCTGCAATTTAATAATAGTGTAACCTCTTCAGTTCAAGAGAACAGGTTAGGAAAAACCTTGTCTAAATATCTGGGTCTAAAGCTTAATTTGCTACTGCTGAGCATACATGTAATTGCTACCTAAATGACGAAAAAAAAACCCAGGTATTTCAGAGTTTAAAACCATCTCTTTGGAAAGATTGCTTAGACCCACAGAATAATGTAGAGTGAAAGATACAGCTGGAAGTCATTTAGCTCAACCATTTTCTCAGACTATGACTGGCTTTGACACTTATTTCTGGAGTATCAATGAATATCACAGATATGACACATAAACTCAAGTGGACTAGTTAATGCCTTTTTTCCAATGGACCATTCCGTGTACAGCACTGTGTCAGTGTAATTTGCTTTATACTTGCCGATATGCATTACACCGTAAATTTCTCAGGCTTGGCTTTCTGACATTTATTTGTCATTCTTGTCATAAGGTCAAATATTTTAAGTAGAAAACCACATGTTCCATGAAAGAAGTGAAAAATAGAAGAGGAATAGTTTAATTCTCCTATCCACATATTACTATTCCTTTTTTTTTTTGGTCCTCAATGAATTTTAACAGCTCACATTTAAAATGTTACTGAACATAGCTCTTCATATAGAACTTGCTTTCCTTCTAAATCCATTGGAAAGGCCACGATTCAGAGAGGTTAAGCCACGAAATAAATTTTTGAAATCATTTTTCTGTAAAAAAATATTAGAAAGCTTGAAAGTAGAGAGACTGTTCAGATCCTTGTTGGCAGACCAATATCTGGTGATAAAAGAATATCATCACTGTAGTAAAAAAACTGGGAGGGGTATGTGTGTGAGAGAGAGACTGCGTGGCTAACTTGAGGACAGGGTTTAAACCACAACATTTATAAAGGTTTTATTTTCTGGTAGCTGACACTAAAAATCTCCATTTACCATAAGTTAAAAGATAGTTCATGACTTCTGTACACATCTCTTTTTATCTCTCCCATCCATGTGGGCTTCAGGCAAGACATGGGATGCGGGATGGAAAGGTCACATACTTTTGTATTTCAGGGTACTCTGAAGTTCCTTTGTTTTTTCCATCAGGTTATAAAAGATGTGATAAACATTAAGACCTCATTACCTCATCTGCCTTTGTTTTATTCCTGCTGTGTTTGCCAAAATGGATTATATTTCATTTCTTCATATATACACATATACATATATAGAATGGGAATGATGCTGTGTGACTGCATTAATAATTACATCAAGGTGCTGAAGTGCAAGTTATTGCAGATGTACAAATAATCATTACTACTGAGTGTAATCCAATTTATTCACATCTCTATGCAGATGATGTACAGATGGGATTTAACAGCTCATCTTCTATAGTTACAATACATAAAGTACATACTACATAGAGTAATTTCTAATTCCAGGAAAAGTCAAACACATGATGACCAAGTAAGCATGGAAAATTGTGGGATTTTTCTTTCAGTTTTAATGATGTTTTAGTGACAGGAAAAGTCCGCTGCAAACCAGATTCCATAGAATTCTGAATGTGCTTCATACAGCTATATTTGTGACAATATAAAATCTAACAAATACATGTGGATTGGGTTTTTTTTTTCCTCCTTTGGAAGAAGGTGATTGATTTTACTTGTGAATACATTGATAATTCTTCCAGGCTTTGCTATTTTAATGCAATAATTTAAGTACTCCCACATAAATACTTTTCTTCAAGGCATTCAAGCCTTTTGGTTTTCCAGCATTCCCTATTGGACATTAGACATTATTGGGTACAGACAGGTTCTTTGTGCAACAATACAATTGTACTACACAGCTCTGCCTTGCTGGGTATAGTAATAAAGCTTGTTAAACTGAGGAAATTTTGTCAGAGTCATAGAATCATAGAATGGTATGGGTTGGAAGTGACCTTAAAGATCACCAAGTTCCAGCTCTGCTGCCATGGGCAGGGACATCTTCCACTAGATCAGGTTGTTCAATGTTCCATCCAACCTGATCTTGAGCACTTTCAGGGATGGGGCAGCTTCTCTGGGCACCCTGTGCCAGTGTCTTAACACTCTCATGGTGAAGATTTTTTCCTACCCTGTTGTCGTATAGCATGTGGTATTTTCTTGCTAATAGTGACAATATCCTAGAAGCAAATCGTTTCGTTTTGCCATTTGCTTTGCTGTGCTCCCTACCAAACTGAGAAAACACCTGCACTGTGAAATACTTCATCTTTTTTAGATCACCCCCAGGGTTCAGTCTCCTGGTTGTTCACATTACATATCATTGTAGCTTCTCTTTCTGGGAAGAAAAACAATTTCCTCCAAAACAAAATGCAATTGCTCAATTCTGAGGATAGATCACTCCAGGTAGCCTTTCAATAGTGTTTACAGGTGAGAATTCATTATGCTTCTGTCTCTCTGCTCTACCTAGTGTAATTAACACTGCTTTGTCTGATATTGCACTTTTGAACACCTCTAGACATTTCTGACATCCTGTCATAACTCAGTTACATTAGTATATAAGTACTCCCTAGAACATGCATGTGTTATCCTTCATTTTAACTCAGAAGTGCCCCCCCCCCCCATAAATTATAGTTATGTCTGAGAACCTCTAGACACCATGTAAGTCTCAATTGGAAGTGGCATGTGAACCACAATTCTTTTACAGTCTTGGTCAGGATGCTGGGGCTTATTCCTTGTAGCAGAAGCATTTAGCATTGTGGAAGTAGCCATACAATCTATTTCAGAATTAACATTGAGTTTAAATACTTTGTACAGTGTCTACAAACCTGGTGCAATGTTTCTCTTTCCATTACAGATGCAACATACAAGAGCTGTGTTCCCTTAAAGGAATTCCATCACTAGCCAAGGATGAGGCTGACGTCCAGGTCAATTGTTCTGAAACTCTGAAAGATGAGAATTAAGCTGCTGCTTTTAGAACTTGATACTTCAGTCAAATTTCATTCATTTTGTTTTCTCCAGCTACACTTCTCACTGATTGTTTCCTGTCAGTATTCCCACTGATAACTTTTCTGAGACTGGCTTTAACAGAAGTAAGAAAATCATGCATTACTTTTTAAACAGTATCCATAAATGAAGAACAAGTAGGAGCAAAAGAAGGAAGAACATTCTCTGAAAGATCTGGGCAAACAAAAACTGCTGACAAGTGCTGTGGTACAGAAAATAAAAAGGTACATGACTGAATCAAAAGCGGTTAAAACTGTGAAAATATTTACTAACATAGTTCTCAGATTATATTAATTCCTTCTCATTTCTGGCTGTTTGCAATATTTCACAGGTGCCACATCTTCTAAGACAGAGAGCTCAATCAGAGTCTACTTTTTCAGAGAAGTAAGTAAAATATATTTCTGGGATCCCTGTAAAAGAAAGTTCTTGATTAAATAACAAGCCATAGTTTTTTATTTCCTTGACAGAAAGCTTCTTCCCACCACTATTATTCTGCTTATTGGCACCTATCAAATGTGCTTTAAAAATCTCATTAAACCTGTCTAAAAATAAAATTTTGCAAATTGAAGGACACAAACTGTAGCCAATAGGACTAGGAAAATAACAAGATTCAATTTAATTTCATTTAAACAAACAAAAAAACAAATAAACAACAACAAACAACAAAAAACACAAACCCTAAATCAAAACCAAAATCAAACCAAAACCAGTAATTGCACGAGTGACATAAGGCAAATACTCTAAAGAGAGATGTCAAAAAGGAAATAATTGGTTTACTATTTGATTTCAGTCATATTGATTTGAAATTGTACAGTTAAAATATACAGGCTATGCAATTAATGGAATGCTGAAAAACATAAACTACAAAAATCCCTAACCCTGTTGAGTAGCTACTTTGTTGAAGGCTGTCTGAGTTCTATGCTACTATGACTAGTAGATATTGTTTAAAATGTGCTAAATTTTACTGAAGATTTTAGGTACAGTGTCACAAGCTCACCACTGAGCACTAGTTTTATTCTTAGAATAACTATTATAAAATATGAAGGAGAAAGAGTTGTGATGAGTAGAAGGAATACATAAGAAATAGTCAGCCTTGACAAACTTGGTTTCATATGACAAAGTCCCAAAACCCCTTGTAATGGCTCTAAAAATAGAGCCTTGTAATGGCTCTAAAAATACTTTTGGGGTGGGGGGGGGAAATCCATATTTTTTCTATGATGTATGTGTCAGGTAAATACTATAGGCATTGTCAGGTTTCTACAACAGTGTATAGTAACTTATTTCATTAAGATAACCAGCAAGCAGACGTTTTAGCTTCCTTATTGACAGACAAAGGATATCTGACAGTGAAAAAAGAAAAGAGATAAATTTGTTAGTCATGGTTTTCCCTCAGCAAAATTTATTATAAAAGAAAGACCACTTAGGATATTTAAACATATGTGACATGAGTACACATTCCTAAGGCAGTCTGCTTGCAAGCAATCTGTGACAGACAAAGCGGTATGAAATAAACTGGAGTTGACAGAGTCCATAAAACAAGCTGTGCACTTGCCTCAAGATGTAAAGTACCAGACAAATGTCTGTAAACAAAGTTTAAATGTAGGGTATTATGTCCTATGCTTTGAAAGAGGCTTAGATACATACAGATTTTTTTTTAATATAATTTCTGAAGGATCAAAAGGGACTTTCTGCCCTTGGTCAAAATGTAAAGTCAAGAGGAGACACCAAAAAACAAATCAAATCAAAAGTTCCCAAAAAGAATGAAGGGTTTGGGGAAATGGGGGTTTGTTTAGTGAATGCAAGCATCTTAACTCTCAAATAAAAAAAATTTCAGTCATATAGAAGTGACTACCCTCAGCAGTGTGTGACTTCTGTAGGTGGTCTGCTTTCCAGAGAGCTTCCTTATGCACTTCCTGAAAAATCAGACCTTGAAAATACTGCCAGTTGAATGCATAACTATTGAGTTATAAAGCCCACTGTTCACTCCTTTTTTTTTTTTTTAACTCTGATGTCTTGATTTTTGTGCAGCTGGAAGAGATCCCCAATTTAAGTGTCTTTACTTGCCTAGACCCTGCTCAAAGAGAATATTGCTGAAGATAAATATGTGGTAATATTTTATGAATAGGACTAATTATGGTCAACTTTTAACAGCCATCTTGCTTTAGGCTTTCTAATAATGCCTCTGAAGAGCTACAAAACCCTAAAACAATGATTTTTTTGATTTCTTCTTTTCCAATAGGAATAGGAAAGAATCCCATTTGAAGCTCTGTCATAAGAACAGGAGAGGAATTTGAACTTTAAACCAGGATAAGGCTCCAATCTGGCATGATACTGGGAGCTGTGGTTAGGCTTGACGAACAAAATTATACAGACCAGTGTGCAGTCTAACAAGTGTTTCTACTTTTGGTGGCAGGTATTGATACAAGGAGGCACAAAAGCACAAAATGTAATCAGTTCTAAGTAATGATAAGTTTGATGGGTTTGTAATGGAAAAATAACCACAGTGCCTGAAGGTAGTTGACATAGTTTCAGGTCCTCAGAACCTTAGTACAAAAGGTGTGAGAAAAGCAGAATGGAAGAACAGGACCTGGGGATGGGGAGTATCTGGGACTAGCTGATGGCCAGGATGGGAGCACTTAAACTAACTGATAAGTAGAAGGACAGGATGATTGCTGTGTCTGTAATGTTAATTAAGTTGGGAAAAGTAAGCGACCCTCAAAGACCACCATCTCATTTTTGTATGCATGTTGGAAACTTTCTGGAAAATGACGTAATATGCCCAGTGACCATATAAGGATAGCCTGTAGAGCAATACGGGGACACACGTTAGGAGGAGCTATCCCCCGTGTCTCCTGGCGCCACAATAAAGAATACCTGCTTGTCAACTTGAAACTCTGTTGGCGAGTTTGTTCCTGGAGTTTTCTCTGAATCAGTATGAAGTTCAAAAGCCAATTCCATGTTTAAACAGATGGTGAAATAGTAAACTGGACAGAGAGCTGGAGTTCTGACACAACTCTACCATATGATAACACTGCAAGATTCAAGACCAACCTGGTGTTTTCTGGATGAAGTATTAAGGCAACGCATACTATAAGCTGAGAATACCGTACAATGCATACTGTAAGCTTCGAAGAGTGTGCAACTGTAGCTGTCATCATAATTTCTTTGTATATCTAAGAAGCTCTGCTTATTCCTATAATACTTCATTCAGTGGTACTGCTTTTATTGCCTTTCAAACCTCAGTATAACATAGTTGCTCTATAGCAGATGTATCCTCTTGTAATAGGCTCCAATAGCAAATACATGATTGCTATTTTTTGTAATGACCAGGTAAATATTACCTGTTACAGTTTTGGTTTAGCTTTCAGTAATTGTACATTGTAGCACCTACTGTTACTGTAATCTTGATAGATTTCTATAACTAACAGGAACTAATAACTGGGGGTTTATTATGTGTGCTCACACTGAGGAGTACGAGCATAGGATGACAGAATACATCTTGAAAATATGAGCACAGTATGAAACTAGAAGTTCCAGGCAAGAAAAAAAGTGGTAGGTTACTGGTCATTAAAGGAAGGAAGCCTTGGGACACAGAACCAGTATCCAGCATGTATAAAAGGTACCAATAAGTGAATTCTGATATGATGTGGTGTCTGACCAGTGACCAAGGTTTAAAGTATGTTAGAAAAATGCATAAACACAACCCCAAGCAGACTCTAGAGTGAGGGAAAAAAATGCTTACCACTACCAATGTTACAGTCTTTCTGGAAAACAGATTACAATGCATATAACCTACTGTTAAACCTTTCTTCTGCTGTCTTTATTGAAAGAGACCAATGAACTTCAGGACACAGAAGGTATAGGAAGAGTAAGTTTAATGTCAAGAGCATGGAGTAAAATCAAGAAAGACTGTATATTGGATTAAACTGTAACACTGTTAGAAAATTCAGATTATAAATAATAGCATCACTTGTAACTTGAACAGCAATAAGTTTTTAAGAGACTATTTTTAATAGACTATTAGGAATCTAATGAGCTTATCAGAAAATTTCTGGAGTGACAGGTAAGGTATATTTCTTTATCCCATGCAAGTAACAGGGTGGTTTTGGTCTGGCATCCTTGAGGTTTGGCTCTAATTTGAATGTAGTGGTTGCACTACTCTTGAAGTTCTTCCTTTTTTCTCTTCCTACTTACATAGCATCCTACGTTGGAGATATTCAAGGCCTGCCTGGACAGGTTCCTGTGTGATGTATTCTAGGTTACCCTGCTCTTGCAGGGGGGTTGGACTAGATGATCTTTCAAGGTCCCTTCCAACCCTTGGGATTCTGTGATTCTTCAGCTTTTCAGTGTCCTGTTTTCTCAAAAAGTGTTAAAAATGGAGAAATAGGTTGCGAAGCATGTAAAGAGAAGAATGATCATGGATGAGATTGATTGATGGATTAGTTTTCAAAGAGCTGTGGTAGTAGAATTTTTCTATAGGTGCAGATAATTGAATGGCCTTTCTTGAGAAAGCTGATGGATAGGCCCATCTACAAGGATAGCTCTTTTGTTGGAGTAGTAGCTGGAATTTTGTGGAGACCTATAACTAGGAAACTGATGGCTTTTATATCAGAGGAGGGTTGTATTTTGTTTGGAAGGCTTTCCAAGCACCATTATGTCCACTCTCTCCGTGGCCCCAACCCTGAAGGAAAAGAGAAAGCAAACAAAAGAAAAAACCTCCACACAACCAAAAAAACCCAAAACTCAAGGAATAAAAACCAAAATTTATTACAGTGAAATTAATTTTGTTGAATAAATATTATTTATTTTGTAGGCAACTCTCACAAAAAAACAGAATATTGTTTTATAAATAAGTAAGTAGCAGTTTATAGACACAAATTTTTCTGTTTTGATTTTACATAAAGGTAGCAAATATTTCAAAGTTATTTCACAGTCTTTTTTTTTTTATATGGACCATTTTGTGCACTCCACTGGTAGATTTCTCTGTTCCTGGTCCATTTATTACCTGATATAATCTAGATATTTTTCCTCCATTTTTGTCAGGAGTTCTCTCTTCTCCATTACGTAGTAACTGGTTTGTTACCATACGAAATTGCTTCTTCCCTCATACAGTGGATGTCCATTAGATCATTAGAGACATGGCTTTCCTTTTCTAAATTGTTGTAAATAGTTTTTCATTACCATGAATTCAGTCTTTCAACTATTTATCCACAGTTGCCTCCTTTTTCTCCTCAATGTTCATGCTAGACCAAATAACTAGTACAACATTGTCCATAAAAAGCACAAGGGAAGTTGTTGGGCAGCATTTTGGTGACAGAAAAGAAACTCATTCTATATACCATAATTCTGCAAATATTATCCTTTGATGTGTAGAATTTAACAAAGTAAATGACAAGGTTGATGAGACTAAGTCACACAGTAAAGAAAATTTTTCTTCTCACCGACATTCTGCTTCATGAGCTGAAGGCGTGATTCAGTTTTTAGAGATAAAAACCCACAATGAAAAAAAAACCCAAACCTTGAGAGCCCCACAAAACATCCAACAAAACAAACAAAATACTTAATAGAAATATTGTCTGTTTCTTTCCACATAAATATTTCAGGAAAGGAACATTCTCCTGTGGTAAAATCGCTTTGTAGAAGAGATGATTTTGTTTTCTTAGAGTGGTATTGATGGGTTTAGCACAGACAGTAAGCCTGACAGATGTTTATTTGCTGAG
The DNA here is from genome assembly GCF_012275295.1 of Melopsittacus undulatus. Classification (NCBI taxonomy): domain Eukaryota; kingdom Metazoa; phylum Chordata; class Aves; order Psittaciformes; family Psittaculidae; genus Melopsittacus; species Melopsittacus undulatus. The sequence goes on from NC_047527.1 coordinate 17,206,515, forward strand.
TATGTTTGCGTATTAGGAACTAGGTTTATGGAACAGCATGCTTGAAGACAGATTTACAAACCACATGATGCTCATATGTTTTTTAGCTTTTCTTGACATTACAGGAAATTAGAAATGAAAGACTGTGTCCCTTGATTATAGCCTGTGATGCAGAACTACCCTAGCAACCGAAAGTTCAGTTGCCCAACATTTCTGAAATAATATAAAGCAATGGCATGAAGTACTTCACTGAAAAGAAAACCAATATGTATTAATAGAAAGGAATTTAAAGTGCTTTTACAGATATGTGGCCTGCCAAAGGAAAATCAAAGAAACAGCAGTATAACCTACTGACAAGTATATTTATATGCCTCTCTTGCTCTCCAATAAGAAAACTTGGAAATCTGAAATAAAGAGGAAAATGGTATCCCTCAAGAATTTTGGGGGAACTGATTTAGTTTAATATTTCTATTTGTGATCTTGTACAAAGGACATATATATACATAAAAGAAAACAAGAAAAATTATTTATTTTAAAATGGGCTGAATGAATTTTAAAAAAGACAAAGGAAATACAATAAATATATTAATTGCAGGTCTCTTACAGACTAGTAAGACTTCCTCAGATAAATTGAAATATTTATCTTTAATATATAAGAAGGAGGGGAAATATGCTAACATGCTAATTGATCAGAATATAACCATAAATCAATAACATGCAGTAACAAAGGCGGCAAATTTAAGCATGAAATAAATTCTAGTAGATAAATGAAAGTATTTATTGCTTTATATGAGATTTTCTGAGATTTGTGGTTTTAAATACTCTATTTTTAGGAGCAATAACAGCTATCTGATAGTTTAAGAAGCAATATGTGAAATGTAACTGCCCCTTCTCAGAAATCTCCTGCTCATTCTGCTCAAAGCTAGTTGATGAACAGATTGATTGTGTGTCATTAAGATCCTTCTATCTTCATAACATTCTGTTTCCTTGAGGTTTTTTTTGTTTATTTGTTTATTTTTTTCTATATTTAGACTTCCACTTGAGTTCTTAGCTAATGTGTCCTAATTCATCATTATGCTGGCTACTATATTACTGTATGTAACACAGTAGGGTAAGTCAGCAGATTTACTCTGAATATTTTTTATTGAATTTATGCCTATAGTCAGCTCTTCCCTGGACTTCTCCATAACTGCTTCATGACAGTATTCCAAAAAGACATCCATTGCAAAGTATGGCTTTTCCTGGTACCAAGAATCTGATTTTCTTCGATTTTCTTTATATGATAATACCGGAGTTCAGGCAATAACAAAATGCAGTTCTAATAGAAATATTTTAAAGGCAGAAGGGCTTCACATTTGTCAAAGACCTTTTAGGTCTGTAGTCATTAAATAAAGTACTGGTATTCACAATAATGAGACAGCTTTTGTGTTAAACTAACATCACACATCAGGATCGGCCTGTCATACTCATTTTCTCTAAACTTAGTCTTACTTCATTTTAGCTTATTTATCTGTAACAACATTTGCTTAATAACCATATAGCTTAGAATTTGTGTTAGTTTTATTAGCATACATAAAATGTATGGGTATTTGTGTTGTTTAACAAGTCCTGTTAAAATTTTATGTAGACAGGTGGTTATGCTGTGTGCTGGAAAGTGACCTTAGGACAAAGATGAAGCTAAAGGAAGCCAGGCATACAGTGACAGTTGAAAGCGTGCACACAGGTGACACTGGAGACCACAAATCTATCAACAAACCACCAGTAGGCATATATTGATAGTAATGAAAATATAGGAGCTGGAGAAAATTAGTTTGAGGTGTAGTAAAAATTAAAAGCAACATATACCTAACATGTAAAACACATCAAATGGAGAAAAGAGAGAAATAACATGGTGGTTCAATTAAGGTGATCACAAAAATGATCAGAGGGACGAAAGACCTCTCCTTTAAAGAAAGGCTGAAACAGTTTAGGCTGTTCAGCCTGGAGAAGGCTCCAGTGAGACCTTTTTGTGGCCTTTCAATACTTAAAAAGAGCTTATAAGAAAGATGGGAATAAACTTTTTAGCAGAATCTGTAGTGATAGGATAAGAGGCAATGATTTCAAATGAAAAGAATCATAGAACAATAGATTCAACTAGGCTGGAAAAGATCAAGTCCAACTATTACCCCGGGACTGCCAAGTCCACAAATAAACCATGTCACTGAGAGCCTTATCTACACATTTTTTTTAACACTTCCATGGACAATGATTCCACCAATTCCCTGGCTAGCCTTTTGCAATGTCTGATCACCCTATTGGTAAAAAGAAAATCCTAATATCCAGCCTAAACCTCCCATGATGTACCTTGAAGCATTACATCTTGTCCTGTCACTTATTACTTTGGACAAGAGACCAGCTACCTCCTCATTGCATCCTCCTTTCAGGCAGTTGGAGAGCAGTAAGGGCCCCTATGAGCCTCCTCTTCTCTAGACTAAACAACCCCAGTTCCCTCAGCTGTTCCTTATAAAAATTATTCTCCAGACCCTTTAGCAGCTCCGTTGCCCTCCTCTTGACTCACTCCAGCATCTCAGTATCTCTCTTGTAGTGAGGATCCCAGAAATTAATACAATACTCAAAGTACAGCCTCACCAGTGCTGAGTACAGGAGGATGATCACATCCCTGGCCCTGCTGGTCGCATTTCTGGTACAAGCCAGGATGCTGTTGGCCTTCTTGACTGCCTGGGCACACTGCTGGCTCGTGTTCATCAGACCATCAATCAGCATCCAGAAGGTACCAAGATGGTAAATTCAGAGTAGACATAAGGAAGAAATGTTTTCTGACAAAGCTGATGAAACACTGGAAGAGGTTTTTTACCAGGGAGGTGGTGAATGTCTCATTCCTGAAAACCTTCAAGGGCAGGTTGGACAGGACTTTGGGCAACCAAATCTAGTTGCAGATGTATCTGCATATTTCAGGGTGGTTGTACTAGATGACCTTTAAAGGTCCCTTCCAACTCAAACTATTCTATGATTCTAAGAAAGAAGGTGTGAAATACACAAATCAAACAAATAGAAATAATCATAAACAAATCCTAAGGTGAGGAAGGAAAAAAACACTAATATCAGCATCTTGCTCCTCCTACCAAAAAGGAATGAAACTCCTTATTAAGGATGCTGGCATCTTTTTGCTGTTCTGCAGACAGATATTATTGACATTAAGACCCACAGGAATAGTTGAAAGATAAGATAATACCAGAAAAAAAAATGAAGAAGAAGGGAAAAAAAAAGGAAGTTACTAGAGATTTTTTTGGTTTGTTTTCTTTCTTTGTGCAAGAACTTGCAACTGCACTATGAGATTTCCTTAGAATTAATTATTTAGATAATGAGCATTAACACCATTGTAACTGGAATAATAGCAATAACTGTTGCATTTTGATTACACTAATAATTCTTGACTTCACTTGCAAGTGTCTAAACAGCAAAGGGAATACAACAAAATATACAACGCAAATAGCAGAATATGTCCGAGAAGTTAAGTTTACCTTTTCTAAAATATTCTTTAAAAGGCACTGTATCAGTGACAATGTGGGATTAGCTAGGTTAGAAAACCGGAAGGAGTAAAAGTAATAAGGAAAATAACTCATTAGTCCTAGAAACAGAATACTGCAAATAAAACCTATTAGAAATGTCTGTTGACAGTTGGGTTTAAGGTCTCCTTCATAAAGTGACTTTTGCATTCACCCTGCCAAACTCAATGTCCACTTGATCACTCTCAGAAGTTAATTCTAAGACCATGGGAAACATATGGCTCTTGCATGTCTGGATTTTACTTTCTACAACAGGCTTCCAGTAGTAGCGTTTTGTGCTTTAGGAGGGCATGAATACATTAATTTATTAGAAATTCACTGAAATCAAATCTATATTGACATGGCATAGCCTTGTAATGTTGTAGGACACATCAGTGAAGCATTAATACTCAGTGTTTTTGTTTCTCTGAAATGGAGAACACCACATCAAATTAATTCCAGTTATTTTGTCCATTTTCTCTCTTCATTAATGCCCTTGACTAGGAGAGTTCTTTTCTTTACATCTGATTCACTCTGCTTCTAGCTCAGTCTTCAATGATTTCCCATAGTCATTCCCATGATTCATCTGATCTATCCTTTAATGCCCTATATCCAGTGTTTTAGACTTTTCCCAATTTCCAAGGATTTTCTAAATATATATATATGGAGAACTGAACTTCTTATTTACAAATATTTTTTGTCTTCTTCTTCTTCAGCTTCAGGCAGTTTGGTTTATTAATGTTTCTTTTGTGTCAACTAAGGAGTCCCTCATTTCATTCTCTGTTATTTTTCTTTCTGTGAGTGCTACTAGATATGAGCTGTAAAATCATACAATGTCAAGACATTCACCTTGTTGTGGCTGTCTGTATTTTCTGTAGTCTTTCAGAGGAAAAAATGGGATTAGAAATATAAATAAGCAATCCCAAAAGTCTTGTAACTAATTAATAAGACTTAAATACAAGGTACTTGCAGATCTGACACTTCTCTCAGGACAGTTCAAGCCTCTCCTTTAAGCTTTGAGGAACATCAATATCTCTGAGTTTTACTGGAGTGATAAGGCAGCAGACAGATATCTGAGGTGCTTATTTGGCTCTTCACTGAGGTTAAGCTAATTTAACTGTACATGGGAAAACACTGTACATATAAGAAAACCACTGGATGAAACAGATAACTGAGAAAAACTGACAAAAATTACAGATAGCTCTTTGAAGGACATCTGGATCTCACTAGTGTACAAGAGGAGTTACATGGAAAAGGACTAAAACTCAGACTCTTGGAGGGGATGATACAGCTGCTCAGAGAGTAGTCGCCAAGGCTAGGAATGGTGTATGCTGATACCCATTTAGCAGTATCAGAAATATCATATTTATGTATGGACATAACAAAGCTTGGGCCAACGGAAAAACAAAGAATCAGTATAATTTATTTAGGAGGGGATGAGAGTAGTAAAATAGGGGAAAGGGAGAAAATAGAGAATATAAGGAATAGCAAATTATGTGATCAGTGCTGTTTGATGGTCCATGTCAAGCAGCTCTTCATCTAAATACAGAAGTTTGGAAGAGAACAGTGAAACCACCGTTCCACTTTGCATATGTTTGATGTGATTCCAGTATACGGATGGACCTGGCATGGCTTCCCTGGCATGGGCAAATATTAAGGATGACTACAGGAGATCAGAAAATTCTCCATCGTGGAAAACAAAGAAGTAACTGTAGAGTAGCGGTATACAGGTCAGAGAAATTATGCATCAGGACAATATGAAGGCAGTGTTTAAAACCTATCAATAATTGTTTCTTGGAATAATTACTTGGAAAACTCACATACAAAATTATGATTTAATCTTGAAAAGTTCCAACCCCTAGTTCGAGATGTTAGCATACAAAATCCAGTTCACATTAGGAAAAAATGGACAAAGAAACAGGTTTCTCATAGCTGGGAAAGCAAAAAACTTCTACATTTGAGCTTTTAAGATGAAGAAGTACATTAGAATGAAATTAAACTGCTCACCTGAAAGAATAAAATACTTATTCATTGCATGCTTGCAGAAGGAAGCTTAGGGTAAATGTACATTGCCATAGAAAATGGACTTCAAAAGACCACATAAAGAAGGAAATAATTCTTCAGCATGATTAAACAGCAGACTGGAAGAGGCCATTAGTGGATAAAATATACCCTTCAAAAGTAGAAACCATATCAAAATGAGTAGAATAGAAAAGAACCTTTTAGAGATTTTTAAGAATCAAATTGCTCAAGGCATTAAAACTAATAATAAAATGTTTCAACTTATAATAAGTAGACAGCTTTCTACAGGCTAGCACTGAACCAGTATAATTAGGATATAATTAAGATGAAAAAGTAGCATACATAAAAAAAAAGCCATACTCAAGGAAAAGAATTTCAGTGTTTACTGCAGGAAAATTTAAGAAATTTCTATAGCAGGGAAATGAGATCTGAGGAACTGCCTCAGACAAAAGTGTCAAAAGAAAGGATTCAGAACTACTAATTCAAATAACATTAACTTGCCACCACTTGACTATATTCAAGGAAAAAATGCTAGAGGAACATGAATTCTCTGAACTACACACTCTTACGCACAAAATACCATTTAAGTTAGCTTAATGAGAAGAATAGAATCATAGAATCATAGAATAGTTAGGATTGGAAAGGACCTCAAGATCATCTAGTTCCAACCCCCCTGCCATGGCCAGGGACACCTCACACTAAACCATATCACCCAAGGCTTCATCCAACCTGGTCTTGAACACTGACAGGGATGGAGCATTCACTACCTTCTTGGGCAACCCATTCCAGTACCTCACCACCCTAACAGTAAAGAATTTTTTCCTTATATCCAGACTAAACCTCTGCTGTTTAAGTTTCAACCCATTACCCCTTGTCCTATCACTACAGTCCCTAATAAAGAGTCCCTCCCCAGCATCCCTGTAGGCCCCCTTCAGATACTGGAAGGCTGCTATGAGGTCTCCACGCAGCCTTCTCTTCTCCAGGCTGAACAGCCCCAACTTTCTCAGCCTGTCTTCATATGGGAGGTGCTCCAGTCCCCTGATCATCCTTGTGGCCGTCCTCTGGACTTGTTCCAATATTTCCATATATTTTTTGTGTTGAGGACACCAGAACTGCTCACAATATTTCACGAGAGCAGAGTAGAGGGTCAGGATCACCTCCTTCGACCTGCTGGTCACACTCCTTTTGATGTAGCCCAGGATACGGTTGGCTTTCTGGGCTGTGAGTGCATATAGAATGTGGTGAATAACATGAGGGTTTATAAAGATTCCCATATGTTTTCTGGAGAAATATAGATGAAAAATTTCCATTTGAAACTAACTCACAGTCCTAGAAGAAGAAATGGAATTAGAAGACATGAGTAAAAATTTTGAGGGAGAGTCAATGTGACTTTTGCAGGAAGCAGTTGTGCCGCATAGAACAAGTATTTGAAGCAGTCAGTTAGTTTAAATTGGGACACTACATTGCAATTCTGCGTTTTCAAAATATTTTAGCAAGATCAGATGCCAAAAACTCTTAAAAATGTCAAGTTGTAATAGGTAAATTACAAATGTTCTCTTGTGGATTAATAGACAGTGAATGATTGAAACCAATGTCAGATGTAAATGGTTAATTTTTACAGCAAAGGGGAAATAATTTTGGCATCTGCCAGGGGTCTAAGTCAGTGTTTGTGTTGTCCATTATATTGAGAAGAATCAGCCATATTAAGGAGATAAATTCTGCAGGTTGTTGATATGAAAATTTTCATACCAAAAGCTGTCTGTAAGAACTTCCAGAAAGACCTCATAATGCAGTAGTGAAAAAAGTCACTGAAATCGAATTCTTATAGTTAAGCACATTAGTAACAGACAGGATCCAAGAGAAGTCAATCAGACAAAGCTGATCTATCCATGAAACTATGTTAGAACCACTATTATCAGAAAAACGCATGAAGCATTAGTAACTAGAGTTTCCTTACTGAAAGGCACTGAAGCACTCATTTTCCATCCAGACAATATCTCTAGAGAATTTTGCTGCCTGATAGGAGATCAAATTCTTGATGCCAGAGAATCTGCTGAGCCTAGTGAACTCTATCATTCACTTCTACTATTCCATATGGGCTCCAGGGATACTGATGAGACAGTTTAGAACCATCAAAAGAGACACATCTGTTGGATCGCTTTGTATCTGGAATGTTCTTGATATTGTCCCCTATCCTCTCAGTTAGATAAAGTGGTTTAGGAAGGAGGAGATGAATTGAATGCCTGAATGCCTGGCTGCATGACTGCTGCCATACTCAAGTTTTTGGCTTCTTCTTTTTTATAATAATTTTCATTTCCTAATAAATCTACTGATCGATTATGGTACTTGACCTCATTTGCATCTTAATTTCACTCTTAGGATCATGAACTAAAATAGGGTCCGGCACTGGGGTTTTCTCCAATCGGACATGTCATGATCATGGCAGTAGCAAAGGAATATCCTTGGGATTATATCTGGAATTGTGAAGGTTTCTGTTGACCAAGCCAGCCTACAGTCTTATTCTTTCAGCTGTTAGGAATGAGCCAAATCAAATTTGTCTCTGCAAAACAACCAACCTCTGCAAAGAAATTTTTAGCTAAGTTAGCACAAAGTATTATCAGATTTTGATACTAAGATGGAGAAACTGTGTCTTC